>NC_060274.1:101768150-102089681 GCF_021613505.1 Equus quagga | reverse complement strand
AAAACAATTCTGCAAATTTTCTGCATTTTCTCATGCAGTCAACATTTAAACTTGCTTAATTTCCTTTTGACTCAATTATGTTGCTTTTCTCCGAATCATCTCACATAAGTGGAATCACTTTTACAAATCTGTGGATTTCAGTTTAAGATCACTGAACCTTCTATGGAGCTTTCTATGGGTTTTAAAAAAAATTGAAGATTTTCTTCTTCCTTTGCAGTGATTCTATCTAAACCCACTCTAGGCTGGTGAACGGTGAGAGCAGGATTGGCAGAGGTCTGGGAATCGTGTTAAAGGGTACAAAGGGACAGTGGGCAGGACTTCCCTCAGGCACAGCATCTGTTCAATTCACACTTGGAAATACAATGCTCCAGTGAAAAGTCTTCATTTTTCTATTTTTTCCTGTTTGATGTTTAACAGACACCTTCTACCATCTCTGTAAGTTCTAGATGAACAGTCCAGTTAGACTAAATCCTCCAAATTAAATGGTTTTCATTTTAAATTGCCCACTAGACCCATGTTTCTGAGCATATAAATCACCTGGATGGAGATCCCTTATGACAACACTTGGTGCTGCCTTTTAAAAAAGCGACATACGTCACTCTCCAGCTCTCCATGGTTCTCAACTCTCACTTTACTTATTTTTTCACAACTTTCTCTCTTTATAAGCATTTTGAATTTGCTTGCACCTGTATTGAATTACTTTTATATTCTGTAGAGCATTTTAGCTACTAGTGTACTTATATCTCTTTACGTTATAAACTGCTAATGACAGAAACTATTTTACTCATCTCCACACCCTTGCAGCATCTAGCAGCGTCTTCTTGCAAGTGATTGTTTTAAAAATTCTTATTTAAATAGGTCTACACATCACAGGTTGAAATATTTTCCATATTATTTCTATTTTTTCCACAAGAAATATTTTACATCTTGGTAACATTTAACCCAGTGGGAGCAGTTTGTCCCTCAGGGGATATTTGGCAATGTCTAGACACTTTTGGTTGTCACAGCTGGGAGTGCAGGGGTGGCGGGGGGGGGGGGGGGGGGGATTTTGCCCCGGGGGGGGGGGGGGCCAGAGATGCTGCTAAACATCCTACAAACACAGGACAGCCCCTGACGGCAAAGAAACATCCGGCACAAAATGTCAGTAGTGCTGAGATTGGGAAGCTGAAATTTAACTGAAGGAATGATTGTTGTACAATTTTTACATGTGGCTGCCTAAGATTGTTAGAATAGTGAGTACCTGAGCAGCTTGTGGCAGTGACATGATAAGTTTCATGGAATTTTAACCACTTCTTGATATGTAATTATACCACTCTCCAAAACAAATGCAATTTTGGCTTATAATTTCCTTTAAGCCTCTCAAATTTGCTTTAAGATTTGCATCCTCTAAGACTATATATAATACACCATCTAGATACATGTGTATATATACACACATAGATATATTTACACACACATTCTGAAAAACATACAGATAGATAGGATCACTTAAATCAGTGACCACACAGGTAGAATGGCAAACATTTAATTCAACGAATTATGCTATTTGTTTTACTTTCTTTAGGACACAAATTTACACTTTGGCATGGAGCCAAATCTCTTAAGTTTTTATCAATCAATAAACATGAACAAATTTAGTTTTCCTTTGTTATATCACAGTATCAAATTACGTTCTTTAACTCAATTAGAAATCTCATTTGTCTTCACTGTAGGTTTGTAATATATTTCTTGGACACCATAATACATTTCAAAAATTGTCTCAAGACAGCCACATAGTTTAGCTTGTTTTCTGTTTTTAATGTAATCACAATCCAATCATCCAATTTTATTTTCAGAAAACAAAAGTTATGTTAAAATTTTCACAGCATCAAATGTGCTACCTAAAAAAGTGATGTGTGTGCTGGGAGATGAGGGCGTGGGTTTTATCTTTTCACTCCAATGGAAGCTGGCATTCATTTAGCTATTCTGGGTAGGTAAGAAGGAAACGGTCTTTGACAGAGTATGATTGGTCACATGTGTACCACATAATGTCAAAAAATTACTTCTATATCGACACCATATGATCTCTAATATATGAACAATTTTTTTTCCTGTCTTCAACAAGATAACTGGACTCTTTTTAAAACATTTATAAGTGCCAATCATTGGTAAAGTGAAACCATCTTTTGGCACACCTTGGAAATCCACTCAAAAAACTAGTCATTTGTCATATTAAAGATAAATACATGCATGCTACAAGGATATGAACATACATTTTGATAAATTCTAATAAGGAATACTGGGAAGGTCATACTTTCTAATAACTAGTTATAATATTAGTAAAATTCTAGCCAACTGACTCATATTTATGTTCAGGGCTATTTAGAAATATTTCTGGCTGGCCCCTTGAATTACATTTGACCTAGACAGCTTTTTAAAGTAACTTGGTACCTATTACAATTGTTCTTATTTTAACATATCAGCATGGAGGGTCCCTCTACTGGAATAGATTTAACAATGCAAAAAAAATTAAGCTATGACCACTATTTTTCCCTACAACTGATGTTAAATTTCTGAATGTTTTAAATTAGTTCATCATTAAAGACTAGCAATTAAACCCCTCGCTAAGAAAAACTATTCATTAACATAGGCAAGTAGAAGTGGGGACTGAAAACAAGCAACATGCACATAAGCATACACACTCCCCATGTGCACTTCCCACACTGGCTTCTGAATTTTTGATAAGGAGCAGAAAAATGAATGATGATAATGTCTCCTTTGCCAGCAGTAAAAAAAGTAAAAGGCAGCTCTGGAGTAACTGAAAACTGAGCCTTATGGCTCTGAAGAATATATTGAGAAATTATTCAATTTCTTTCAAACAAACATTTTAATATGCATGTCTTTAATAATTTATTAGTTAAAATATTGACTTATAAATTATCCATGACTTACTACTTTAAAATAGAAATGACCAGACGGGGTATCCCCTACCTTCTGCCAAACTTCAATTAAAAAACAAAACAAGGAAATTCTGAAGTCAGTTCATCTTTAAATCACGTTAAACTTTTTCTCTGCAGCAAAATCAATTCATGAATATTAAGATCCTGAGTCAAAAATTACGTTTCGTAATTTAGATTTTATCATCTAAATATGGAAATCTAAAAATCTTGACTAGCAATTCTAATTTGTAGTTTCAAAAACTGGGAGGAAAGATTCACCTTAAATTTAAAATTTTTAAGCCATTTCCTAGTTATAGACTAATTTTATCATCCCTAGTTTATAATCTTACTAAGAAAGTACTATGATTTCATTAAACTTAATCATAACGCATTTAACCAACAGTATGTAAATGTCACCATGCCTATTAACAAACAATTCCATGGCCCAGTGTAAAATGCTCACAAACAGACTCTTGCTCAGCTTTCCCACTTCGTTTTCCTGCCACATCTACCCCATGTCCATTCGTTCTAGACTACTTTTAAGTGCTGCGAATGTACGTGGCTCTTGAACAGTCTGTTCTGCCTTGAAAGCCTTCCCTCGCTCATCTGTCTTTAGCAATCAGCTCACCTGACACCTCCCACGTTACGTCTCCCAGTGTTCCCAGAGTGTCGTGCATCCACCTATTATACCATTTATTAAAACATGGCAACTATTTGTTAACATGTTTGTCCTTTCCACTTCCCCCACCAAGACAAACACACATACAAGTGCTAAAAATAAATGTTTTTTAGGGTATTCTTTTTCTCTTAAAATCCATCTGTTGAAAGATTTCTTTTTAAACATGTGAGAGTTGAGGGAAACCATTGCAATGTTTACACATTCAAAACGTATCTTATCCCTTCCAATCCAAGTATGTAAGACATTTATTTTTCTAAGATTAAAATAATTAATTAGATCAAGAAGACCATTTCTGAGGTCTAAGGACAAAGGTCACTATCAGTGCATGGTTAAAAATCTAAAATGCATGGAATTTGCTTTAAAGGAGAAAAGAGCAAAAAAATGAAGTGGCCTTAAAAAGAATGATTGTATGTTTATCAAACACTCAGCTTCCTTTAGGCATTTAATTAAGCCATTTATTGCTTCAAATGTGTCACCATGAACATTTTAATATACACTCCACAGCATAAGGCCTCAGTTTTCACCACCTATAAATTGTGAACCCACATTTGGATCTTTTGTGCCCACAACTGTTACACGAGTTTTGTACAACAGATTTTGAATGTGTATTTTATAATACCAAAAATGCTCATTATACCCCTTGATGTAAGTGTCACAAAGAATATTAATAGTTGGCCACATTTTTTTTTTCTGATGAGGTAGTTCCATGTTTGACCCATTATATATCTCTCTCTTTTTCAGATATTAACAAATTTCACCTATTACTAAATAATTGCACAAAATTTTGATTTACTTCTTTATACATGCTTCATAAAATATTCAATGTCTGAGTTTAAAATTTGTCAAAATGTCTTCTAAGTGATTTGGTAAGCAGTGGAATTTCACACACTGAAAGGGGCTGTAGCAGCTGGAAATAAGGATGTTCCTGACTCTAATAAGGGAATTTCTCTTAAAATAAGGCTGTACATAAGGCTTTTTCCTTTGAATGAGTTTGGAAAAGTCATAGTATATAATTAGAAGATTAAACAGTACCACCACTGAGCATCTCCAGGCAACATGCTAATAAGCTAACTGAATATTACGTTATATACTATTTCTTTAAGGTTTATAAAATCTCCATGAAAATACCGAGTATCATGAAATCATGGGCTGTCTAGTTATAAAATCAGACGGTAGCAGCTCAGAATTCTGGAATTGCGAAGCTGGAAGAGACCTTTGAAATCCCCTATCTAATCCATACTCTTCGGGGAGCATTGCATAGATTTTACAGTCTTCTGAATAAGTTCTAAGAGGCTCATAGTGGTTTTGATTAAAGCAGAAATCTGATGGACCCAGTAAGTTTCAATACAAAAGAAATATGACATAGTATTTTAAGGATTTTTCTACTGACCAGACTCGATATTATACCTTAAATAAAACCTCTACTACACAAAATTTATAATTTAAATAGCACCTATAGAATAAAACCTTAGGAGTGCTTCACAGACACCCTGCAGCCAGCATCACCCTGGTTTAATAAAGCCCAGAGTAACTCAAAATTTGAATTACCTGTCATACCAGCATGTGGTAGAATCAAAACTAGAACTGAATTTTAAGCTCCAGTCCAGGGGATCTCTTTACTTAAGTCGGCATCACTGCCTCAAGTCAAAACATCTTTAACCAGTATTTTCGTTCTATCTGCTGTAATTAGACTTTCTTCATGTCCCTTAGACTGAAAGAAAAGCCAGAGAGATGTTCTAGAAAAATAAATTTGCATTTCAAATTTACATTAAAAATGTCTTTCCCTTATTTTCACATCACAAATTTCAAGCATTCGTAAAGAAATCACAGATGACACAGCATTCCGTGTCTTGGGCCTCTGTCCTTTTCAGATTATGAAAATTGGCAGTTAATTGGAATTTAGAAATTTTCATTATTAAGTGGGTAAAGTATAAATACAAGTAATTTTTTAAAAACTTTATTTTAACACCTAATACAATTCCAATTTTAAGGATTACTCGCACAAAAAAATAAACACATTTGGTATAAAAATGTATCACTTTAACATCCTTTCCCCTTCGGCCCCTCCCCCTCCCACCCTCGTGAGCTGCACTATCTGGATGCAGAAACATATAAAGACTAATGGCACAGATTCGTTTTCACCTACAGGAGTTTCTGTTTATGTACCCAGGTACTCTAGAGGACACCAGCCCACTCTATCACATGAACCATTTCTTTCAGCCTGCTGAATTTAGTTTCACAAAGAAACAAAGCTTATTATAAAGGCATTTAAAAAACCATTATCTTCGATTCTTTTTAGAAGCACTGACTTTTTTTTTCAACCATTTATATACAGTGTTACGTAACAGCTCTGGAGTACAGTACATGCAGCAGAACATACCTGTCGAATATAAAATACTTTGCTTAAAATCTTCATCGTTGGAATTCTTTGAAGTCTAAATTATAGAATGCCCATTACTTTGAGAAAATGGTTGAGGAGTACAAATGTCTGCATATGTTGGCCACTGAAAGAATCCAAGGCTAACTGGAATAATATTCATAGCACACCAGGGGTGCATAAATAATTTACTTACATTATTAAAATACAACCCTAAAATTCAAGTTCAAGATCTTATAGGATTGTCTATGTAAATCCTTTAAGTGGTTGCCTGGAAATGCATTGTTTCTTCTTTCTCTTTTCTTCTTTTTTAAAGTCCTATATAAAATGTTTAGTTGAAGTTTTTTTCTTCCTCAAATGAAATGACCACCTTTATTTGTGCCGACTGCCTCTTCTCTTCATCGCGGCAGTGCACTGTGGACAGTACCACTTTCCTTTCGGTGCTTCCGTCAATCCAACACATCCGTAATGGAACCATTCTATAGGGCACTAGAAAGCAAAATGGAAGAAATAGCTTTTAGTATCTCCAAAGATTAGGAAGTATATTAAAATATACCCAGTAGACTGAATATTAATAATTAGATTCATGGAAATAGAATTTTTAGATCTAAGAGTTGATTTACAGGTCATTTAGTCCAACCGATGAGTTTCAGAGATGAGGCAATTGGAGGCACACAGACACTATGCATCTTTTTTAACTCTGAGGTTCATGTCATCTGCTCTCACAATCCAAAATAATGAAGTAAAATTCAGTAACTTTCATTAAGCTGGAGAGTAAGTTGACACCAGCTTTCAAGGATAAGAAGTGAGATGGCTCTCTCACATAGAAGGGAAGTGTATTTTAAAGATTTTATTTAATATTCAGCCTTATTCATTCCCTCATAAAGTGGAATACGTTGGCTGTAATTAAAGATATAAAGGGACACCCTGGGTTTCCTTTCTGGGTGTCTCTCTTCCTAGATATGTAGAGAAAAGTATTCCACTCTGCAACAAATTAAGCAGTTCTACACCTCTACAGAAAATCTTAGCACTCAGAGGAGCACAACTGGGAATGAGAGGGATTAGAGAGTATGACAGGGTATTCACAGAAGTCTCAAGCATCATTTTCACTAACTGCCCCAGAAGACAGTTTCCAGTGGTGTTCTTGAAATGGCTGGGCACTACTGTTTTGCAATAACCACAAACAGCCCACAAGCAATTCTGGAGAGGGAAGCGGAAGAGACGTCTTTCACCATCTATGGGAACATGTTGGGACTCTGTCAGCTCAGGGAAAGTACAAATTGTAATGCACCAAGCCAACTCTTCTCAATCTTCAGATTGTTTCAAAAATTTAAAACTCTCAGTATTAACCTTAGGATTCTGAGTACTTCTAAAGAACTCAGGGCTCTATTACTGCTCTGGAGTAAAAGACAGACAACAGGGGGTGGAGCTATATGAAAGCAAGGAGGGAGTGAAAACGACTGGACAAAAATATTCTCAACATTCACTAAAAACAGATCTCTAGCCAAAATTAAGCTTCATAAAACAGAAACAGGAATTAATTTCTTTCAAATCTCCTTTATTTTTTCTATCAGAAGTGGCTCTTATCAGCAGACCGCTGCAGAGTACAGCAGGAAATACTACACTGACGGGAGGGAAAGAATCTCACAGTAGATCCTCAACATTCCCACCCTTCACCTGAGCATCATTATTCCGGAAAGAATGTATTGTTTTAAAGTTCCAATTCTTCATTGTGATAAGTGAACTGGACTCTAGTAAACACAAGACTCTTTAGCAAAGCAGGAAGAGGGTATTTTTAATTTTCATACAACATAACACCTTTTGAGAAATATAATCTGCACTCAAAACCATAAAATTAGCTTTAAAAGTTAAAATAGGGAACACAAAGAACACTACCCTATTTTGGAGAGGAATATTCTAGCATTAATATAACATAATCAACATAACTGTATACATATTTTCTTAGACTGAGAGACAGTGAATAAGAAAAATATTCAAGTAATAATAATGTCTGATTTTTTTCATTCCTAAATAGAAAAACTTAATACTCACATCTTGGTTATCACAGCCCACCATCTCACCATAGGATACCTAGTTAAAAGAAAATTAAATATTTTTATTACGACATATAACAAGCATCTAAATCCAAATTAATTGTTTATGATACTGTTAGAAAATAAAGGAAAATACATTGAATATACAATTGCATTAAGAAACAGGGTATATAGTTTTATAAACTTTATAGTTTTCTTCTAAAAGACTTTTTTGGGCAGGGGCGCAGCAAGAGACACACAGAAACTGTGTGCTCTTTGAAAGTCTGAAAGAACTGGCCCTGTAAACCCCCTCACAGAGGCACCTTTGTGGGTGGTTCCTTTTGCAAAAATTTTAAGTTTCTTTCTTGGTTATTTTCCTACTTAAAGTTTTTACTTTTTCTTGGGTCCTGTTAGGTCATTTATATTTTTGCAGTCAATAGTCCATTTCGTTGAAACTTCTAAGTTTATTACCTATTTATTATATGTCCTTTCTCATTTTTCTTTTTGCTGTTTACCACCAGCAATTTGTACCACAACTTGCAATTTTTTAATTCATTTAAGTTCTCAAGGGACTGAATAATTTTTCAGACAGGTTAACCAGATGGCATATTTTCTGATTCTCTGCATGAGTAAAAACATCTGTATATAGTTCTATGCATTTGAAATACAACTTTAATGGGTAATAACTTTTGGGGGAAACTCAGATTTCTTCCTCAAAGCTCTACAGACACATTCCATCAACTTCTAGTTTTTAGTGTTATAGTGGGGAAATCTTGGGTGAATCTGATTTTGCTCTTTTGTGGGTAATCTACTTTTATTGTCAGGATATTCTCTTCTTAATCATTGATATTGAAAAAGGTTTATCAGGTGACAGTAGAACAACTAGTAGACTCTTAAATGGCAAATTCAGTTTTTCTTTTTAAAGATTTTATTTTTCCTTTTTCTCCCCAAAGCCCCCTGGTACACAGTTGGGTATTTTCAGTTGTGGGTCCTTCCAGTTTCAGCATGTGGGACACCACCTCAGCATGGCCTGATGAGCGGTGCCATGTCTGCGCCCAGGATTCGAACCGGCGAAACCCCAGGCCACTGAAGCAGAGAACACAAACTTAACCACTCGGCCACGGGGCCAGCCCCATTAAATGGCAAATTCTTAAAAATTAGATTGGCAATTCACACCACTAAGCACAATAAATGACAGACAGATTAGAGATTTAAATGTGAAGAAACTGAAGCATATCAAGAGCTAGACAAAATCATGTAAAAATTAGAAGAAACAATACACGCTTATGAGAGGAAAAGGGGAAGAGGCCTTCCTAAGCATTCAATCCATGGCCGACTTCACAAAGAAAAACACTGACAGTCACTACTACATAAAATTGGAATTTTAGCATTAAAAAAAACTAAACCAAGCAAAATATTTATAATGTACACGACATAAATGATAGGAAAATCAGCCAACATCATTAACAGTCAATTCATAAAAGATACCAAAATGGCCAAACAGGTCCAGTATCAGTACTAGCGCAAATGGTCCAGTATCAGTACTAGTTTTGATACAAAACTATCAAACTGGTACATAGTTTTTGTTTGTTTGTTTTTTCTTTCTGCTGAGGAAGATTCGCCCTGAGCTAACATCTGTTGCCAATCTTCCTCTATTTTCTATGTGGGTTGCAGCCACAGCATAGCCACTGATGAGTGGTATAGGTCCACGCCCAGGAACTGAACCCAGGCCACCAGAGCGGAGGCCATTGAACTTAACCACTAGGCCATGGGGCTAGCCCCATGGTACATGGCTTTGAAGAGAGAATAATATCCAGCGTTGGACAGGGTTTAGAAAACAGGTACGCTCATCAATTTTTGGTAATAAATTTTAGAAGATAGTTTAGTAGCCTTTACCAGTATTTACAACCTAATTTTATTTCTAAAGGAATATCCTAAAAATTAGATGTATGAAATAGATTACATAAAAAAAATGCTTATCATAATGTTATCTGTAATTTCAAAACATGAAAACCACTAAAATAATCTATAGCTAAATATTGGTGAAATAAATTACAGTACACAGTATAATAGATTAACTGTGAGAAGCAAAAAATGACCTTAAAGAAAAATCATGTTCGGTATACATGATTTAGTGAAAAAAGCCAGTTATATAAAAGAATACACCATGACTCCAACTGTCAAATTCATATACACACACATGCACATGGTGTACATATGTGTGTGCATATGTGCTTTGGACTGAATATTAGTGTCCCTCTCCCAAATTCATTTGTTAAAGTCCTAACCCCCAATGTGACTGCATTTGGAGCCAGCACCTGTGAGGGGGTGACAGAGGTTAATGAGCCCATAAAGATGGAGTCCTAATCCTGCAGGGCCGGTGCCCTTAAAAGAGGAGGAAGAGATCGCAGAGCTCTCTCTCCACCATGTGAGGACACAGCAAAAAGGCAGCTGACTGCAAGCCAGGAAGAGAGCCCTCACCAGGAACAGAATCAGTCAGCACATTCATCCTGGACTACCCAACCTCCAGAACTGTGAGAAAATAAATTTCTGTTGTTTAAACCACCCAGTCTGTGATATTTTGCTATGGCAGCCTGAGCTGACTAAGACAATATGAACGTGGGGTGTGCAGTAGTGGCACACCAAAATGTTTAACTGCAGGTTATACCTGAGGGCTGATAGTATGGGTGACCTCATGTTTCTTTATACTCTTTATATTTATAGCAAACGTGTCATTTTTATAAGAATCAGGAGAAGATATACCAAAAAGCAAGGGTATTTTTAAGTGGAGCAAAAAGAGCACTTAAAAAAATGAAATAGTTCTCTTTTTCCCAGTTTATTCAGATTATGCTTTTATAGACATATCCCAGACTCTTACCTGATTACAAATGCAATACCGTGGTTCATTTGGGTCATAGGTCCAATCAACTTGACTGTTTGAATCAGATTCTGGTACTACTGTTGTTTGTTGAGAAATTTCTTGTACAACAGTTGATGATGAAGAACATGACGATAAGGAGGAGGAGGAGGAGGAAGACGATGATTGCTGGCTTGAAGACTTGTTGTTGTTTCTGAAATGACAGTACCAGTTTTATTGCTTAGGATCCAGAAGAAGCTACCTGAGAACACCTCCTGAATAAGTGGTAAGAAATGAAATGACATCAAATGTATAAAGTAATGTTTAACACTAAGTTGAAGAAATCAGATAAACAGATTTGAAAACACAATTGTTTAGAGCAACAAAGAGTAACATTTTTCATAATGGTTTTTGTTTGAGATTTTTTGTTTTCTGCAGAATAAAGGTGTTTAAAGAAAATTCTTTCAAAATATTTCAAGGTTTTTAAAATAATTTTCTAATCAGTCACTACTTACCCTGACATAAATTACAGGTAGTACTTTTAAGAATTAATATTAGTCATGGCTACCTTACAGACATTCTGTATATTTTCAAGCAAAGTGAATACCCTTCATCAAAATCTAAAACACAAATACACACAAGCATTTGGTGAAAATTATCATGACCATCAAGCGACATGTGAACACTTACCAATGTAGGACAGGAAACAGAGTGTTAAAATTCACAATTTTAAAATACACTAATGAATTTTTAAAATACAGAAATTTATCATCAGCAGTTACAATAAATTTGAGTCATTAAGATGAATTAAGTTTTAAGATATTTAGCACTTTTGTGATAACTTTACACTGATCATTCTTTGAGGGATTTACTTAGAGAAAATACAACACATTAAAAAATAAATTATAATACAATTACTAGGTAATTAATTCTTTTGGCCTAGCATTTGAGCTTTCATTATGTATAAACACCTAGCAGATGCAGATATCTGGGAGACATGGTGCCAAATGCTGTTAAGTTTCCATTTTTAAAGTTCATAAAATCATCCTAAAAGTGTCATATTCAAAATTTCCATAATTTCAATTTTTGGGACATGAGACCATTAAGACAACTTGCTCTTAATCAAAATGAAGAATCTTATTTTAAAAAAATTCCCAGGATGTAATTTGTATTTTATGCATTAATTTACCTTGAAATACATGACTTATAAATACATGGGTTATAAGTGAAAAAAGTTCCATAAAATGGCTTATTGCAATGAACAAAAGAAAGTAAACAGAAGCAATTTATTAACAAATCTAATTTAATCTAAGTTAAAGAGTCTTTAAAAGTGTAAAGACTCTTAACACTTTTTAAAGACTTTACCCCTTCAAAGAATGGCAGTGTGAATGAAAATGTCACGTCTTTGCACCTGCCCAAAGTTCACCCTGATCCATTATAAGCTGCTTTTGTTTAATATATGGAAGCCCAGCTGGATGCCAGGTAGACCATACTCAGTAAGGTGCAGGCTACTGTAACAATGAGACTCACTTGCTCTTTCTCCCACTCCGTGAGTCGGCTGCTGACGAACTGGCATTCTGTGTTAACGTAGTCATGAGTGCTGAAGATGATGAATAGCCAGCTGTTTCCCTGGGCATTGAAAATTCTTTTCCCAGCTGAAAGTCATTATTCTTAAATGCTTCATAACTGGCTTTTAAACTTGATGTTCTTCGTCCCTCTTTCATCTTAAACAGACATTCATTGATACTATTAATATACATCAATATATAGAGATTTTCAAGTCTTACTAGTTACAGCGTTATTTTGATTTATCCAATATTATTTTGTTTAAACTATTATTTTCATCATTGTAATTGAAGCTATAAAGATTTAAAATCAGGTTTTACACAGTTATGAAGTAACTATAGGATGGGCAACTTAATTTGGAATATAGATAAATTGTACAGAAGTGAACAAACTCAAGGCAACCTGAGTTCTGAGGTTACAGAGACTGCTCTGGAACAGGTGGAGAGGATGAAGTATTGTCCCAGCAGGTACTAGGGCTTTTAGTCAAGTACAGGGGCATCATAAGCAATTATCACAAGAAGGGATTCGCAGGCCACTTATGAATTTATTTTTTACGTTTCATTGTCAATCAGGTAATTTCTGCATATTCATTTCATTAAATAAAATGTTGGGTATCATAAAACTGTGATTTAAAAATGAAACTTTGTATGTAAGAAAATTCTTTTGTTCAAATCTAGTTGTTTCTATTAGAGTTGGCCAATGATTTAGACAAAATGTAACATTCTATTTCCAAAACTTTTCCTTTTTACCTGAGCTGTCGCTTGAACTGCTTGAGCTGCTGCCATGGTAATTGCCCCTGCACCAGTTCCTGAAGATAATGAGCCAATATTATAGGATGCCAGAGGTTGGGACGAATTCACATTGTAAGCATTGTTGGAAGAGGCCGTGGAATTATTATTTCGACAACCTGTGTAGAATTAAAGAAGAAATAAAAATGGTTGGAAAGAACATAATGTCAGCGAGTTTAAAATACCTTATTTCCCAACAGAGGTATAATCATGAAATTTAAATTTTCATTATCACTATAAAATTTTCATGCCACGTTTTTCATTTTTCTTCTTCCTCCATACATAGACTTTAACCAGAAAAAGAATTTGTGTGATTCATTAATCCTGAATGCTTTCATTTCCCCTCATTTTAACACAAACAGAAGAAGCAAGCAGTCATATTTAAGATACTAAACTTACCTAGTGTATTCTCCTTTGAGGCGTCTGACGTAAGGGTAGACAGAAGAGCTTCAGATTTAAACTTCTTTTCAGGGATATGATCTGTTGTTGTATGGTGAGATGTTGGATTATATTTCCTTTCTGAATATAAATAAAGAATTCACGTATTTTTAAACTTCAGAGACCTACAGACAAGGCATAATACTTCCATCCAGTTATAAACCAGTATAGTTATGATCTGAGTTCCTCATGGAATACAGAACATTATGTTTTCTTAGAAGACAGGACAAAAAGAACTCTGTGTCACATGTTTTTTAGGAGCAGACTGCTTAAATATTTAAAAAAAACTTCAGGAGCAAGTACTGAAAATAACCCATGATGCACTATGGTTTCAAATATAATACAAGGGGAATTCTGTTTTCAAAACATAATCTACAATCGAGAATAGTTTTCAATCAAAAATTCTTTCATATCCAATTGATTTGTCAAAATATGCACCAATACAGTCATCTAGCAAGCCAGCCATCTGACTAGGGATTCACTTACTCAATAACTCACCAATCATTTGAAACTTTATTATATGCCAAACAGTTGTCTAAGCACTGGAGAAGTAGATAAAAAAAGACAGAGTTCACCATCAAGTAGTTGACTATTTGGCTTGGTTATAACACTCTCTAGAGAGAATCACTTATCTGTGTGTATGGAATAAATGTTGCTATTAGTACCATACATTCTTCCCCTATGCATTCCAGGGAAAACAGACTAATCCCAAATCAAATATGCTTCTCCCAGATGAAGAAGATAAGCCTGCCAGTAATTGCAATAAAAAGTATATCTCACAAAATGAAAGCAAGGGAAGGATATTTGCTTCTCAATGTGTAAAGCAATGTGTTGTGTAAGGCTAATAAAAGAGAATATATAGTTAATACAATAAGTTTTAATTGTATTTAAAGTTTTAGCTGCACTAAACCAAACTTACTTTCCACTGGAGTATGTGAGTGAGCATGGTGATTGTTCACTGGCTGTGAAGGAGTATCTAATTCCAAAGATCCTAAAACAGAGAGGCACAGAGATACACCACCATTAAAAGTCACCACAGAAACTTACATGTCAACCAACTATAGGCACTGTGTACCCTCACCCAGCAGAGGACTGGCAAGTTCTGATGCATATGCCTGTATCATTTTAGCCAGACATGTTAGAGGGTTCACTGCCAACTGCACCCTGAGCCAATTTCATCCTTTCTCTAAACAGTAAGTAATCCATTTCTCAATATTCACCTTAAGTACAAAAGGGCTGAAGGTATGCTAATGTCTAATTAGGGAATTCATGCCAGTGGGTACCACGTAAGTGGATGAACGGATATTTTAAGTCCATTACTGATAAGATCTCAAAAACTCAACCTACTTTTGCTGAGTTAGAACCTTTTAATGGGAGATCCTAAAGTATTAGGTGATGGGACATTACTACATGAAAGAAAATTCTCTAGTCATTAAAATGACATAGGATAGTAAAGACTTCCTAAAAGAAGGCAGGGATTTTGCTTGTGAAAAGTGAGAAATAGAACCTCTACCATGAAACTTTAAAATACTTTTAAAGAAATTTTATGGGTTTATCTTGATCCCTTGAGATGAAATTATGGCAGGGCCCAGGGTAGAGCAGTTTTTATAACTTGATCCGATTTAGGTTCATATGTCTGTGTCCTTACAGAGGATGCTTCATTAACCTTCCTGCAGTACTGAATAGGCATGAATTGTTACAGCTATTATCAGCATTTCAAAAAAATCAAAGCAGCTATAGAATATTTTATTTTGTCTCAAAATACTTATTATTCTCAAATAGGGTTCCCCCAGAATAGAAGTATAACAAATAAATTAGATGATCATCTAAAGTGCTGGATATACTTTTGAATACAAAAATGCAACTATGGATACCAAGATAGATTTGTCCCTGGTTGCTTCTCTAGTTGACTTCTAGTGAGTACATAAACAGAGATACATAACCTAACACACTCTATAGAAACCTTTCATCTGTGTGTAGAAATAGGTACATGTTCTTGCTGTTTAAATGCACCAAGCGAAACAAAACATGTTGGAACCTTTAATTAAATTTGAGGAGAAATCAGCCATAATACTGATTTGGTTCAACTAACGTTGAGTGAGTGCCTACTCTGGGCTTAGCACCACACTATCTACTTTTCTGGACATAACCTATTTAGGTTGGAAGAGATGCTAAATGGGTTAAAGAAACAGAGCTCATGTCTCCATTTTGGGAAGTCTCCCGAGTTAAATCCAAGAAGTGATAAGGATAAATTATAGCAGGATATCAAATCAAGGCTTGCAAAGAAATAGTAGAATGGCTCCTTGCTGATAAGGGAAAGCTTAAGAAACACTTCTTTGAGAAAAAGAGGATGTGCTGTGGAACCAATGAAAATCTTTCTTAGGAATACAGTTGAGGAAAAGCCTTGAGGCAGCTCTTAAGAAGAATAAATAACCTTCCACAAAGCTTCAGTGTGTAAATAGACAGGGCAAAGTCAATATCTTTAATGACAGATGGTTAGCTTGTTTCTAGATAGTTGTATTTCTTTAACTCTTTGTTCTTATCATTAACCTTACTAGCACAAAGGCATATTTAATAATGGAATGACTTAATATGTTATTTTCATAAAGAGTAAGTGGAATGTCTTGCATTATCTCTCTTAGTTCCAATTGCTGGGGTCCAAGCTATCCAACCCAGTCACCACCATCCACCTAGTACAGCATCTGAGAATTCTCTGTGGGACAAGTCTCCTCAGTGTTTGCATATGTACTGTCCAACATTGATGGAAAACTGTAAATTTTACTTACGCCTCTCTAATATTTCTGTAATTCCAGCATTATCAGCTTCCAGCTCCATTTTAAACTTAGCCAGTTCCTGATCCAGCTTTCTCAAGTGTCGATCTACCTGTTTCAAAGAAGATCAAAGATAACCACCAAAATTTGGGACACTATTAAAGTGTCAGTTCAACGAGGAAACCTAAATCTTTGTTTCTTTTAGTGAAACTTCTTTGTATCCTCGAGCAAGTCAATTAACCTACACCTCAGGTTTTTAATCTATCACATGAGGGTGCTAGGTTAAATAATCTCCCAAGTCACCTTTAACAAATTTTAAGTTTTAAGAAACCAGAATCACAATTTGTTAGGAGATGTCCGGAAGCAGTGAGATATGAAAACTAAAGCAAAACTGACGTGAGGGATTTGAGGTGGGGAGGGGGTGCAGCAGGGCTGGGAACTTTTCATAGTGCGGGATTACTTTCAGTCTAATCTCCTCCTACTTATAACAAGGCCAGCCACACTGCCATACCGTAATAAGTGTTATTTAGAATGAGGAGTGAAAGATCTTCAGTCCACAAACAAAGAGGCTACTATAGTCTATACATACATTTCTCTAAGGCAGGAAAGTGGACCATTATACTTGTAAACATTTATGTAAACGGTTGAAACAAAAGGGGTTTTTAGCCAGAAAACTCCATTCCCTAAAGAGCCTAGTTAAAATGTTTTATTGTAACACTACTGCCCTTGTAAAGATGGCAAAAATTTTTTTTCTCATTCACCTAGACATCTTTTGACTGCTTTCAGAAAATTACAGGACACCTCAAACTAGCAATGAGTCTTAATGTATTTTCTAAGGTTAATATTAAAGATTTCTTCAATACTTTTTCTAATTTGCTACTTTGAAGTAAAACCAAAAAACACGAAATCTTTGAAAAATATTCATGTTATATTATCGACAGCAGCTCTTTTCAAACTCTGGTTTCCCAGTGGATCACTGTTATAATTAAGAGTAACTTTCTTACAAATATCAAAATGTTTATCATACAGCATGAGGGTAAAAAAATTAAATAAGACTTTCAATTAAATAATGTGTATCTAAAATAATGGAGAAGGGGAGAAAAGTAGCCAAAGCCAATTTGTGTGTGTTAGATGCCAGGTAATGTACTTGGTGCCTTACATCGTCTATCTTTTCTAGCCCTCACTCTGATCTTTTGAGATAGGTTATTACTGTCTCTATTTCATAAGTGAAATTACAGAAATGAGATTTAACACTGATATATTTGTAATAAATTGTGCTTATCATTTGTACCTAACATTGCCCTCTGAACTTCTGTAATTGTTTTTTAACTCAGAGAAATATAATTTAAATTAAAAAAAAAGGAATATTGTCTTATGATTTGTATTTTGTATATTAACAGCAACCACTGGGGTGTTTGTTGTGTGATTTTTCAATAAGTTAAAGCTCAATTTTCCCTCCATCTTCACACACAAGTTATTTGTCAAAGCTTGGCAGAAGGTGTAATTACAAATTTAAAATCCTATAAGGTTACACATTGTGGACACTGGCTCCTATTCAAAGAACCTGCAGGTAATTGAGCATCCTTTAATGGAACCTCCCTTCCAATAATAAAGTGTGAACACAGACCTCAGTTATTCAAGAATCTCTTACATTGTCAAAATTTAATCTCAAGGGAAATCAGAAAAAATACTCCTTTTTAACTTCCAAGACAATTTAATGCAATGAAAATCCTCCACATCACCTTTCTTATCTACAATTATATTACTAATAAATATTGAGTTCCTATTATGTGCTTGGGGCTGGGTTAAATGGAAGATACACAAAGAATGAGAGAGAATCCTCACCTTCATAGGAATTAGAATTTAACTGAAAAATCAAGATTTATATAAGATGTTTAACATAACGAAGCTTTAAAACAATATATACCCTAGATGTAACACATGAGCAACAGTTGAAAAGGGTCAGAAGTGGCACAGAAAGAAAAAGTATAATACTGGGCTGTGGCAGACACAAAGGAGGCATGATTGAGTTACAGGGTGAAGAATGGATTGTCTTCAAATAGACGGAAAGAAGGAGTAATAATTTAAAAACATAATGGGTCCCAAAGAATTAATAACTCTAAAACCCAAATGCATAATTAAAATACACAAAGACAGAAAAGTCTTAATCACATTGTGGTGGGAAGCTTTGTAACAGAACTTCCAAGCATTTTCACTTCCTGGTATGTAAAAAGGATTATGAACTGATCAATATTATAAGCAATTATTAGGCAATGAGAACTGTTTTTCTTAGATTCACTACTGCTTTACTAAGTCAAATTAGAAGCTGGAAAGTAAGTTGACCACAAGATTTAACTTAAGCTATGAAGCGACAGGATACTTAAACAGTATTAAACAGCCATAGCAAGAACTGAATTGACCTTGACGGAAACCTATCGAGTGCATTTCCTCTACCCACTTGATTCTGAATAGGTAAAGCACTTATTCTAGCTGATCACCACAATGGCCCCACAGGTATCACGCAAAGCAAAAACCTAAATTACTCCACCCCTCCACAAACAACCTACTCATTACAAGTGATTTATAGTAGTAAAGAGGGTACTGATCCAATTGAGATTTTCCATTAACCATCAATTCCTAAGACAAGGCTGACCACAGAGTCTAATTGATTTATTCCCCAATTAATGTCAGTAAATGCCAGCCACAAGTTTTTTTATCATCCCACAACCCCAAATCATAATTGCTTTAAGTTTAAATCTATTATCTTTTTTCTGACCTCCTTAGACACAAAAGAAATTCTGTAAACATTATTTGTTAACAAATTCATGATCATAAAAATATTTAAGGGGCCGGCCTGGTGGCACAGCAGTTAAGTGCACACGTTTGGCGTCTGGGAGTTCACTGGTTCAGATCCTGGGTGCGGACATGGCACCGCATGGCAAGCCACGCTGTGGCAGGCGTCCCACAAATAAAGCAGAGGAAGAGGGGCACGGATGTTAGCTCAGGGCCAGTCTTCCTCAGAAAAAAGAGGAGGATTGGCAGATGTTAGCTCAGGGCTAATCTTCCTCGGGAAAAAAAAAAAAAAATTTAAGTCATACCTGACCCCTCTGCATGAAACAAACAAAAAATCCTCATCCTTTCACATTTGGGCATAGTTGTAATCCTTTATTCTTTCCCTTTTGACTCTCCTAGTTTTCCCATATTCAAATTTTAAAATGTGTCACTAATAGACCCAAACTGAACTAAATATAGCTTTTTAAAAGTTCCTACATGATTTTATGGCTTCCAAGCCTGTCAAATTCTAAAATTTAGATGTCTAGCTTGCTCTTTCAGAATGAGCACTCAGTCTATCAGGTTCTAACTTGAAATTCACAGCAATAAGAGATAAATTTCTATCTGTGAAAAGATCTGGTAATAGTGAATAAGGAGAATAAACTGGAGGAAGAAAAAAGAACCAGGATGGCAAATTATTTCTCTGATGACAAGTCATGAAAATGATTCTTCACATCTCTGAATTATATTTAAACTAGATGAAAATTTGATCCATCTTTAGGCTGAGTCAGATACTCGAGGCCTGAGCACATAAACTACATCTAATCATCTTTCCAAAAGACAATAAGGATAGGAGACAAATCAAAAGGTCAAACTCACATAATATATTTCCTTAATTAGAGTATCAGATGAAGAATTCTCAAATTTACAGCTAAAATGCGGGCCTGAAATATAATCATCTCAGGAATAGGCTAGGATATAAAAAAGAAGGAAGTTCAAGGGGATTGAGCACTGTAAGAGACTGCTAAAATCATTCAAGCATTAACTAAAAGCACAAATTTTATCAGAGTATACATAAATCAACTTTATTAGGTATTGTAATCTAATATGGCCTTATGACAGTGACATCTGGCTGAGGAACACAAATAAATGTTTAATGACTATGAGTATCAGGATTCTAGAGGAAATTATTTTAATAGGATAAATTTTTTCTTTCAGTCAAATTTCACTAAAACAGCTACTGAAATAAATCGTCAGTTTATTCTACTGAACTAATTCTACAGATTTCTGCCCTTGTGGATATTTAGGCAGTCTGGTACAGTGAGGTACAGTGCTGGTCATAGGAATAGAAAGTTTACTACTGACTTCAAAATATTTTAATGAAAAATAATACAACGAAATACCATGCAGTATAAAACACTGAGAGGAGAAATCAAACACAATTATATACAAAATTATTGTATATTATAATCTGTAAAAATAATACACGCTCACTTGAAATTAGCATAGTAATATGTTTAAGCAAAGGCACACATACAACTTCCTCTAAGGGATATTTCACTGCCCTGCTTAAAATCCTTCACTGGCCTCCCACTACTTTTAGGATCAAACTCACACTACTCCATTGGCTTATAAGGCCCTGTATGTGCCTGCTCCTGTCTGCCTCCTCTCACACCACTCTCCTCCTCTCACAACGCATCAACCACAATGGCTTCTTTTCTGGTTCAACCTGTGAAGCCCTTTTCCACCTTACATTTTGCAGTTGGTACATCATCTGTCTGAAATGTTCTTCCTTAAGCTCTTTACCTGGCTGGCTCTTTCTCATTTTCCAAGTACCACCTCAAATGTCATCTCTTAGACTACACTCATCCTGACTATACTCTTAACAGCCTCCCCTAGTTATTCGTTCTTTTCCCTTCTCTCTGCAACGTTTATTTCCTTCAGAGCACTTATCAAAATCTAAAATGATCTTTATTTAATAGTTTGCCTGTATTCATTACCTGTCCGTGTCATTACTGGCCATCCAGCACCAGTGACTGCTCAGAGTTGATCTATAAATATTTACTGAATGGATCAAAGTTATACTGTCCCAATATGTAGAATTATATAAACAGAAGATCGGGCAAATGATCTATGAATAAAAATTACTGTAGTTTTATACTTATACTATGTCCCATCCACTCACCTCTGAAGCATGCAGCATTCTAATGTTAATTCTAATGTTAAATGTTACAGGAAATTAATTGTTGTTTAATATTTATAAAGACTTTCAGTCAGATGTTTACTGTTGATATTTCAGGGAGCATAACTAATTTGAGATAGTAAATCCATTTAGTGACCTCCCTACTGAACAAGTCAATAATTCCCTTATGTTCGATTGCAATTACTTGTATAAAGTGTTTGACACCACAAGCCGCTCTGGCAATATGGTGCCACACACCAACCAAGCACAAGGAGGGTGCATAATTGTCTTTAACATTTGAATAATTATTTATTCATGATAAGTGATGTTAGTGAAAGAAGTAAAAGGAGAGGCTAAGAGTTAAGTTTTAATACACTGAGTTCCAGGGCCTAGGAATTCTCTGATAAGACAAATAGACTCAGAGAAGTCTGAGCTTGAGGAATAATTATTATATAATCATTAAAGCTAAAAATACACACGGAAAAATACTGGAGGAATGTTTTTCAACTTGGGTGGTGTGTGTGGGGATGAGGGAGGTAAAACTGGCATTTGATAGAACAGTTTTTCACCATGTGGCATTTGGTCTTACTGCCTCTGGAGCTGGGGTAGAAAATGGGAAGAGAGTTACCTCTATGTGAGACCCACTTGAATAGGGTAAGAAACAATGTAGGTCAAGGACAGAAGCCTGAGGAACAGTAGCCATTATGAGCAATATCCAAAAAGGAGATTGAGAACGTCCACAAAGGTGAAAGGATAATACAGGTGATTAACATTAAGTCCCAAAGAAGATAGATTTTTATATTAAGAATATTATGGTCACCTGAAATAGCAGTGGAGTATTAAAAAGGGAAGGAAGGGGAGGAGGAGGGGAGAAGAAAAACACAACAAAGAGAAGGAGAGGGGAAGAGAAAGGAGGGAAGGGAAGGGAAAAGAGAGGAAAAGAGTAAAGAAAAAACAAAAGGCAGTCCTAGAAACAGAGGGAATGGGAAAAAACAGGTTTAACTTGGTAGAGCTGAAAGGGAAGCAATGGCTTCAGGAAAGTAGAAAATTCCAGTTAGAGAAATAAGATGGAGTGAGTCTTTAAAGGAGTGAGGGCCTACTACCTGCCAAGCTAAGAGCACTGTGTGCATACATAGGCAGATCTACACACATACATCTATCTCTTTCTATATAGGTGTGTGTGTGTGGCTATAAATAGAGAGAGAGATTCAAATTCCCCTTAAGGCACAAATTAATACTTTTTTTTACAGATAAGAAAACAGGCTGTGGGATTAAATAACTTTTCCAAAGTTCTGCTGTTCGTGAAGTGGCTGAACTCACATCTGTATGGATCCATTATGGACACCTGCTTTTCATTACATTTATTACATTTTATTAAATTTATTACATCACCTTTTACTACTTTACTCTCTAGCCTAAGTAATCTATCTTCCTCAAAGAATTTACTAATTTTTATTTTCATTCTATGTTTATCCATTATCTCTGAGTGAAATGTTTTTCCCTCAATACAACACCTAATCCAGGCCCCTGAGCCTCTCAATAAATTCTGTACAAATGCATACACACCCTCTAAGAAATCAACATTAACTCTGCAGGATTTAGTTTGGTCTTTCACCAGATACCCCTTAATATTCAGCTGCATTAATCTTTATTTGTTACATGTTTCTGTATAGCCTCTTCACTTTACTCTGTGGGGATGTCCTCCCACCTAGTTTGCAGACACCTAGAGGACAGAAGCCATACACAGTATTTAGTTTTTATTCCTCCATTATACCCAGGTAAAACTCCATCATACCAAGCACAGAGTGGATGAACAGTGTGGTTCATAAATAACAGATGGATACACACACCACGCACACATACTTAAAAAGCATATATTTACGTTAGATATATTTTTTCTAAATGCATGAAGTATTTTTAATAAAGGTGTAAAAAGCAGTAAAGTAAAAAAATATAAACAAAAGATCAGAACCAAGAGCTATATGATTTAAAAAGCAAGTAGTTTCTCAATAAAGATTGATACATACAGTCATTAAATATACAGAAGAACGTTATTAAACAAATTAGTCTTGGATTCAAATATAAACGTCTTTTTCCATGTTTATACACATAACTCAAGACCAAAACAATTAAGAACTTTTTGGTTGTTTTCATTCCACAGTAAATCAAGATATAGCACACTTTAGGCAATATCTTTTATGAAATTGTTTTTAGAATAACTCTACGAACAAAAAAGCCTAGGCTATTATAGCCATTAAAATATTTTCACCATATAAAAAGAATTAAACATTTTCTATGGCATTAAATAACAAATGTTTTCTAGTTTAGTATAGCACTTATACTACATACCATATGTGGTATGTACCTTTGATCTTTGTCTTGCTCGCCAATGACATTTATATTTGCATGCACTTGTGCAGTAATAAAATTATATCCAGACAAGACTATAAAAATAAGATATGAAATCTATATGCAAAAGTAAACCAAAAGTGAGCATTTGTTTTCAGCTTTAACTTGCTTTGAGACAAAACCAAAATGAGTATTTCTTAAAGTATGTGTTTTAGAATATGCTTTACATAAAAAAGAGCACCATAAGTATACCAGTTTGAGAAATACTGTGTAAATCTGTCTTCTTGGTGATTTCAATCTTTAAGAAGTGCTACTATGACAAGAACCGTTTTTTAAAGTTTATTTAATCTAGTGCTTCCCAGACATCTTTGCCACTGGAGCCAGTTGTTGCACGCTATCTATTGATATCATTTAATAGATAGTTGAGTACTATCTATTAACACTGATTCAAATGAGTCTCCTCTTCTTTTTAATCAGACTACCAAGAACTCTGGTCAACACAGGACTCTTATGTGCATTTTACCACAGAAACAATCTCAGGATGACTTAGGCAAGCAAAGACACTACCTCAAGAAGATAAGGATTAGTAAAATAAACTTAAACACCTATTCTTGTCAAAAAAAAAAAGCCTAACATCAACTACAATCTTATAGCAATGCAGATTTGGCTAAAATGTAAGGTTCTTGACCTATTAACTAACACTGTGGACTCTCTCTGACTCTCTTCCGCAACGAAACTAAACAATAGACACCGAACTCTCAAATTAAATGGGATAAAGAGAGCAACACCTCAGTTTTAGTCTGTTATTCCTACTACATTTAAGCCAACAAAATTTAAAACATAATCCATAAGTCAAGTACTTATGGCATAACATGCACATTAGTTTACTTACCAAGTCATATATCTGGTTTGCCAACTGTACCTTCTCATCTGCATCTTCCAAAGCTTTATAGTAATCCTGAAGAAAAACATTTGCATTTCAAGAATAAATTAATAATTTAAAAATATGTGTATCCAGGACATATAACTGCATTTTCATCATCATACCTTGTTGTCACTGTCAGTCATCCCACATCAGCAATAAAAACCCAGTAAGGGATAGGGTGGGGATGGGGTAGATTAGAAATTAAGGACAACAGCCAAGAATTAAAGGAAGACATTCAGAATTCCTAGAAAAGATATAAATAAAAATAAACACCATTCTAAATCTAGCCTCCATATGAGTAAAAGTTACGTGAGCTAATGAATAGCTCTTTTCTTTAAAAAAAAAAAGATATCAATTAAGATTCATCTAATTTCTAAAGAACATTCACACTCTCCATTTTTAAAAATTGTTTACAGAAGTACAACTATTGAAAGGATTCTGACATGCACGTCCCTATTTTCCAATTGTTTCATAACTCTCATTTTAAGTTAGGTATCAATTCATACAACTCAACCTAGACTTTAGATTTCTGCTCAGTATAAAGCAAATTATTTTTTTTAAAAAAAAGGATTCTATGAATTTCCAAGAAGTACCAGACTTTTCAGGGTATATCCAAGCTGCACTACATCAAACACTTAATTGGTTAAAGCACTGATGAATGACTTTGGGATGTATACATGTGTTGCCTACCCTCACACACCTGGGCCTCCTCCAGGTATCCTCCAAGCCAGAACCAATTTTATTAGAGATTTTGAAATTTTTTTCTCCTAACAGAAATAATGTTCCCCCCATGTGGTAAAATAAATAACACAACTACTCTTAAATTGATAGTTTTCAAATTTCTTTCTCAGTTGATCCTTGAACAATTCTGTGAAGGCTGTGAGTGGGGGAGCCATTATTACTCACAGATATAAAACTAACAAAACCTCAAAGAATTCTGTATTTTTAGGCTCATTTCATGTACAAATTTGGAGTTTTAAACTAAAAGACTTTTTAAGGTTTCTTTCAACTCTGAAGATTCTGTTCTTCTGTCATTACACCAACTTAGGTACCTAGCAATATATAAAATATATAAAAAATACATAAAAAAATATTTTTATATATTTATGTTATTAAAATATATATTTAAATAAAAATATATATTAAAAAAAGCCTCAAGGTCTGCTTATTTTCACCCCAGTTTGTGGCCAAAATCAGAGGACAGTATATCTCTAGACAAGGCAACTTTAATTACCTATAACTAGAATAAAACAAATTAAAAGAAAAAATGTACGTTTTTAATGGTTCTGTAACTCTCTAATAAAAGTCATTATTATTGAAACAATGTTTTAAATTACCAAAATGTTTTAGTGATTAAAATTCCTATACCTGGAGCTCTAAAATGCAATGAATGATTTAAATCCTAAAGAGTCATTGATAACTTTCCCTCATGTTGATACCCAGAAAACTATTTAATTTGAAAATTATCTTTCTCAGAGGGCCCCCGTATTTACTGATAAATGATCCAGAGTGGTGAACATACTTTTTTGATGGATGCCATTTGTTCTTCTCTCCATTCTGGTTTATTTTTCTTTGCATTCATAAAGAATTCACTGACTCTCTGTTCTAGTTGATCCATTGCATCTACAACATAATAAAAACATTTCATATTTAGATAGTCAAATTCATACACTGAACATAAATGCTTTGATTTAGGAAAAGGAAAAACATCTGACAATATACAGTCTTTGACTTGAGGAATAACTTAAATACGTCATGCTTTAATTATGTAAATATATGAGGCCCTAATTGCCTTAGCAAAAAAGGCTGCAATTTCCCCTACTGACAGTTTATTTGTGTTGTTGTCACTTCAAAATTCCTTCCAATGGTCAAAGTAGTCAACAATACAGATAGGTTCTATATCATGGTTTTTGAATAGCACAAGCCTTGGGGTCAAAAGCTAACGGTATTAAGTCAGCCAAGTGTGCCAAAACAATTTCCTATTGAAAGTACCACTAGAGAATCCTCACATTTCTTTTAATACGAAAAATTGATAAAAAGATTTTAACTTCTTGCTTTATGGCATTAAGCATCCCCATCATCACGTATCATGACTGAAGGTAGTAGGTACAATCATTTATTCATTTAATACATTATATTATTTATTCTAGATAAACTTTTCCTGAAGTGGGCCAAGAATAGTTACCTCATTCCATGTTTGCTAAAAAACGCAACTTTAAAATTTATATGATCAAGTCCACATTAGATGAGATTTTAAAATTTCTAATGATAAAGTATAAAATAACAGCTACCTCTTGTTGAATGTGTATTTTGTATCAAGTACTATGTGTTCTAATTTATATGTGTTATTTTTCATCCTCAAATGATTCTCATTTCACAGACAATAAAAATCCCTCAGAAGTGGGAACGTAATAAAGGGCAATAGGAAGTTAGTGAAGCCCTAAAATGAACTCATATCTATCTAACATCAAAATTTATGCTTATCCTGTAGAAAACACTACTTTAGCATGTCAATTACATTAAAGTTAAAATGAATTTTGTGAGCAAGCTAGAGAAACACATGATTCAGACTTTCAGACTACAATCCACGGAATAGAAGGAGGTGGCGAAGGAGGTGGCTTCCACCACACACCACCTTGTATTATGCGCCACATGAAATGGACAGGAGGCTGAGAAAAGCACAAGCACGAATAAGGGGTCTGGAAGTGTGTGTGGTGGGGGGGCCAGAGAGGCCAGGGGGTAGGAAGGACGGTTCTTATCTACCTCAAGACTCCTACACTCTGGAATGTTTGGTTCTCTCATCTCTTTCCATGATAGTCCTTTCCTCTCCATCACACATCCAAACCCAGATCTTCCTCCACCGCTACTTTTCTAAGAAAACCTGTCAGCACAAGAAACATTTTAGCTATGGCCTAAACATAGCTGGGATACATGGGATCAAGAAATATCATCTGTGGATAAACCCCATGAGGGTCAGCCATTAATATTATTTAATTAAGCAATACCTATATTTCTCCAAACAAAAGGAGTAACACAGCCAATAATATATACTTGATTACACACTTTAATTTTGTATCATAAATTTCATTTCACACTCTTAATTTTTAATATAGTATCTCTACAAGTTGGAGGAGCCATATTATATTCATTTCACAAAGGGAGAAGGTATGTGAGGTTCTTTCAGAGCACGATGTACATAAATTTGGTACTCAGCACCTTTTTCTTGTTTTGAAGGGCAGTTTTGCTGTAAGTATTTACCTTCTCATCTCCAAAGGTACTGATTTTTACCTTCTCTGAATCATAAACTCTTTAAGGAAACCTCACAGAAAAAAATGATCATATAAACTAAATACTGCTCTACGAAAGAGCAAGGTTATTTTTGGGAAAAAGTCACTGGACTACAAAGCTATCACTGAGAGAAGAAAAGCCAACATTTTTATTGCAGCAGACAAAAAGCTTTACGGTAAAATCTTATTTCCCTTACTCCTTTTGATTGAGAAAATACCACGCTGTTGACAATTGAGAATGTATTATATAATGAGTAACTTTTCCAATCCGACATTCCAAGTTCACCAGGGTTTCTAAAGAACTACACACAACCTGTGCTTTTATGAGTTTTCTGCTCTTAAATTTTGAATAGAATGAACTTTAACAAAAATATGAACGCTCAAATCTACGTTCTACACATAAAGTCTTAAGTCAAAGTCTTCGCAACATTGATGCCGATGTGCATTAACACATACATCTACATTCTCCATGAAGGTATAGAAATTTTTATTGCACAGTCCTAAATTCAAGAAAGGAACACGTGTGCCCTAATGCTTCTTTCTCTTGTAAAAGCCAAAAGAAAACTAGCGAGGGAAGCCAGCAAGAACATGCAAGACTCATCATCGCCAGTTCTTTTTGACAACTCCTTCTGCACTAGCCATTGAGCGGGACGACAGTCAAACAGCAGAGGCGCAGGCGTCGACGGCAAGGCAGGCTGGCACGGAGCGCGCGGCGAACAAGGGCACACGCGCGGACTTACTCTGCACCTGCAGGTCCATCTCGCGCATCTCCGTGAAGCGGTCCCGCAGGTCCATTGGAAGCTGCTCAATCACTGTCAAAGGGAGAGTCCGTCAGAGGGGCGGGGCCAACGGCGAACGGACGCGCCTACGTCGCTGCGTGCGTGCGTGCGTGCGTCGGGGGGGGTCGAGGGAGACGGCGGCCCAGAGCGAGGCTGCCAGTTACCGTGAGAAAGAAACATCCCCCGCCTCCCCCTCCCTCCCGCCATCCCGCCTGTCCGTCCACTCGCGCTCCCGCCCGCCGGTCCCACCGGCGGCCCCCGCCAGCGCCGCCCACTCACTTTCTAGATAGTCCTCTAGGTACAACATCGCGGCCCTTAGAGCTGGGGGAACGAGGGGGTCCAGGGGTTTATTTGTGTCACTCGCTGTCGCCGGAGTTTTGTCCCTTCCAATATGGCGCCTCCGCTAGCAGCACCCGCTCGGCTTCGGCGGAAAAAAAAAAAAAAAAAAGAAAAAAAAACCACTTTGGCGCCTGACGGCGCTTGCCTCACTGCCGCCCGGAGCTGTCATTGGTTGGTTGGAGCAATGACGTAAGCCGACCGGAGGCCGCCCCCGCGCCTTTGTGGGAAATGTAGTTTTATTCCCTCCCCAGCCAGAATTAATACACTGGCCCGTCTCCACGTGGAAACTACAAAAACCAGGCCGCGTTGCGAACGGTACGCAACAGAATCTGAAATACGGCGCCACTGTTTATTTGTTGATTTTTGCAGGGTGAGTGACGGGAGTTGTATGCGTCTGCCTAACACAACTAGGAACAACTTTTCACCTGTTCTTTTCTGGTGTGATTCCATGCCCTGGCGTTTGTGTGTCATGGATTTCAAACAATGCTAGGCAAATACCAAAGTTCTAACGCAAAGTTCGGGCCATTTGGATTGTTTAAGAAGGAACTCTGCTGGAATTTATCCTTAGTGTCTACTTCTAAAAATATAAATGGGACGTCTGGTTGGCTTCCATGTAACTAAAATAGTTTATAATAGAATACGGAGTGAATATGTATTTCCCATATTAAAAGATGCACAAGAAATTGTCATTAGTCTCTTACGTATTCCATTTTGCGGTCCGTCCTGGCGTCCTTCTAATGTAATTGAGCTATACGTATAACCTGCACCCGCAAAAATAATAATAATGATGATATAATGGATGGAGTCTTAATATCTAATGGGCTGTGCTAGCAGTAACTTTAGATTAAGTTGGGTAAATAGCCTGTGTTAGATGTCTGTGGTCCTGGGCATTGTCTTTTTCTACCTTTTGACTCCTCGGGGCAAAGGTTCGCCCGTGATATATTTAGTCCTTCACTGCTCAGTTTTTCTTCTTGAAAACATCTGCACTCAGTAAAGGTTGGGTATTGTTATTTTCCACCTGTCTTAACTTTGTTTTTTGGGGAAATTTGTCTTGAGTTCATAATTTAATGTTCTATTTATGTTTTTCAGATTGCAGTTGAAACACTATGCATCGTATGTTTCCTTTTTCCCCCTCCTTCACGTATTCCTGTACTCGAGACTTAAAGACTTTTTCGCTGTTCTTAATCAGGATACTTACCTGTCATACTGATGTATCGCAAAAGAAACTTACCTCAGTGCTAACAAGAATTATGTAATTTATTCTCTGTACTTTCATCTAAAATTTAGTGCCTTCTGTCGTCTTTCTTCCCTCCCTCCCTTTTCTTTTTCTGGCTGCGTTTAAGATGTTTTTGATATTTTTGTGGTTTCACACTGATGAATCTAGGTATGCAGGCATTCTTTCCTTCCTTCCTTCCTTCTTTTTTTCCTTAAAAAGAAAATGTCAAGCCATGCTTAGGATTTGAAAGGGTTCCCGAATCTCAGGATTAGTATCCTGCAATAGTTGTAGAAAATTCTCAACCATTCTCTCCTCAGGCTTACTTGTTTCCTATTTTCTCTGTTATCTCTTAGAATATCTATAGGACATTTGGAAGACTTTCTGCCTTTATCATCCATTTCTCTTAATCTTTCTTATATATGGTCCATCTCAAAATTTTCAAATACTTTTCATTTTTAGAAGTTTTATTTGGTTCTCTTTTCGAAGCGTTTTCTAATTTCCAATACAAATTAAACATAGTCTGTATTCTGTGTCTGTTAAATCCAATACTGAAAATTTTGTGGGTCTTTGGTGCTGTCTGTTGTTTCTTCCAGCTTTTGTTCACGGTGCCTGTTTCCTTGTGGGTTGCGATTTTGGACTCTGCACTGATGTTTCTGGGGGCTGTAACTGTGGTGATTCTTTGAGGCCAGAGTTAAAATTGAGTTTTCCTAGAGAATATTAAAACTTGCTCTGCCAGTTGCTTGAAGGCGCCATCAACCCTAGGACCAGATTAAATTCTCCACATGAGGTTCATTGCATTGCACAGATAGATTGAATTTGGGCCTCAAATCTAAACGACTTGTTATAGATTCTCAGGAGTTGTTGTTTTGTTTTGTTTTTTTTTTTTTTTTTTTACCTTCCCTTGGTTCCAAAGTCAAGACAGGTATGTTTCCTTACTGACCTGTGCAGCAGGTTTATTTCTCATTCACCCTTAACATGGGCAGTGTAGCCCTTTGGGGTCCCAGATTTTTGTTTCCTGTTAAACTCCTCCTTTTAAATGTGTCCTTGGCTTTATTTCCTGACCATGGCATGCTGCACAGCTATCAAAGCAGGAGCTCTAGGTGTCTAGAATTTGACAGATAATCTCTTAGGAAAAGCCCATCTTGGACCTCACTTATTTCTCAGGATAGTCTCATTTTTCTTTCTTTTATCCCCTCTGCGAATTCCTTCATTTCCTACCGGTTTGTCAACGTATTTAATTTTTTTTAACCAAGCATTTTTTGTTGTTTTCAGCAGGTGGCTCATTCCAAGTAGCTAAAATGGCATAACTGTCAGAAATAGAAGTTCATCATTTCAGTGTAAACTGAGCTTCTTCAGGGAGTTTTCCATAGTAAGGAAGATGAGATAATAGATGGTTCCTAATTCACTCCGTATACATATGCTCTCCAGAGAAACAAAAATAAGTAAATCTTACACACTCTGTATTTTAATTAAGGAATGTAGTTCTTATTCTTAGGCTGTGTATCAGGTGCAGAAAATTGTATAGGCACACAAATGTGGTAGCTTCTTACCTTATCAGGTCATACTGTAGATGCCACTTGGAGTGGCTGTCCACTTAGAGCCACTGTTCTAGGCAGTGCCCCTCATATACAGGGGTGACCATATCTGTATTACATTACTGTGCTCCCTGATCATAGCTCATTAATTTATCAGGGACAGAACAAAGCTGGGCCTACTAGATGCCCTCTCTTGAGATTTGAAATTGGGAATCAAGAGACATGAAGACTGACAGCATGGTGGCAGAAATGTGTTCATTACAGCCTGATAAATACGTAGTCCACAAGCTCCTGCTGCTGAGATCCCCTAGGACAGCTCTAGGTTTTTCCTTGTGCTTATTTCCATTTCTCTGTCACTTCTTCTAACACTAGGTATGTGACCTCAAGAAAGTTATTTTAACACTCTGTGCCTCCATTTTCTGATCTGTAAACTGGAAATCGAAATAGTAGCTAAATCCAAGGAGTGTTAGATTGAAGTGATATCCTATGCAAAACGTTTAGGTTAATGCCAGGTAAAGGTTATGATGCAAGAAATGTTACCTTCTACTGCTGTCGTCAATACCGTTAAGTCCCTCCTAGGTTGTCCACGTTGCAGGCGTTTCTTTGTGCTACTCCTAGCTTTCCCTGTGCCCTCGCTTATCTTCATTCTGGACACCACCTAGAACTCTAGGACTATCTCACCTCTGACTGTTGTACTGCCACTGTCATACTAAATTCAGAGGGGCGGTGATGCTGGGAAGGCTATGTGAGAGTACTGCACTGACGGCTACTGGCTCGGTAGAAGGAGTTAGAATGTAGGGGAAGGATTCAAAAGTGGATGCAAAATATGACTTAGCAGGAGTCCTAGAAAAATGGAAATTTAAATCCTTCAGATAGCATGTTCTCAGGGAGACTTTTGCCTTATGCCTTAAGGTTCTGCTACCTCCCCGTCTTAAAAAGAAAACTACCATCTCAAAACCTTGCTAGTAAAACTTGAAATGAAATGTTGTCTTCACTTTGTGCCAAGCAGTGTATCCTCCCTAATAGACCTCTGTAATATGGGAAGAAAGCAGAACAAAATGCTGTCTTTACAGGAACCTCTCTAATTTTACATCTTTAAAATCCATTGAGTCACTCACTCGCTGCAGGAGAATAGTCTTCACTTTACCTGTCTATGGATGTTTCCAGCCGTTTGCACTCCCATGCCTACTAAAAGGATCCCTCTAAGGAAGGTTCTACCATCCCGACCTGGTTCCTGGACATTTGTGATGGAGAATCTAGAGAAGTGGAGAGAGGGGAAGAAGACAAGTAACTAATGGGAGGAGAGTTAAGATTTTGCAGAGGGCATTGCCGTATGGGGTTCAGTGGGTGGGAGAGGGAAGATATTGAGAAGGATGATGGATTACTGGATATGAAGCTTTCACAAAACCATCCCCTCAAAACAAATGGAGATTCTAGATAAAATGTAAGAAAAAAGCTTGAAACTAAGAGAATGAAATCCCCGGGTGCCAGAAATGAAGAGTAAACTCAAAGTCAGAATAATGAACAAGAGTCAGAACTGAAAGAGCTAGAGAGTTTATAGGCCTTAACTGTTGGGTCCTAGGATTCTGACTGTGGTAGAGTGAAAATATTACAAGTGTTGGAATAAATTTCTAGGCCCAAGATGGAGCCGCTCCTGCCTCGGGTGCTATGTCAACAAACCCAAATTTAGGTAACTTTTATGTCCCTGTAAATGCTCTGCTTGATCAGAAATGCAGTACTGGATATCCAGCCAGCCAATCCCCAAACGCCAAGCTAACTCTGGGCTCTATATTTATTTCCTTGTTCCTTCTCACCCCAAGCAAGTTTGATTGTGTGACCTCAGCTACTTAGGTATTTTCTGTTTTTCTTTTCCTTGTTCTTTGTTCTTTATCCTATTAAAACTTCCTGCCTTCTGCCCCATTTTACAGTTCTCCAAATGGAGACTGTTCATTTCTTGGTGTTAAAGTTCGTATCACCTACATTGTCTTTAGTCATTTTTTTTAAACGCAAGCCTCAGGTCGTATACTTGTAAGGAGCTCAAGTTAACCATCTTGCAAAACACCAGTAATCTCAAGGGCTGCTCCTTCTGTGAAACTGACTGGGGAAACAGCAAAGAAGCTTGCCGTCCATCCACCTAAAATCATAGGTGAAAAGCAACCCAGAGGAATTTAGACCCGAGACCTGTACCACAAGTGGGTGTGGAGTCCAAATTCAGACTCCTCACAAGGTGCAGGGCCCTTTTACTAAGGTGGTAAATATTGGTCTGGCCTGGTGAAACATGAGGGGGCCCATGTAGAGCCAAATACGCTAGTACTCATGAGGGTTGCTCCCCGTGCTAGGACAGAAAGAAGAGCAGCTCTGTTGGAAATGAGGTCACATTTAGATAGTACAAGTCACTTAAGGAAATGAAGACTCTAAGAGACTGTTAGCAGATAGAATAACAGGGGAATTCTAAAAATGCAAGTATTGGTAGTCATGATGGATGAAATCAATCCAGAAAGTAGAACAAACAAGGAAAAGAGAGAGAGAAAATAGAAAAGACAAAAAAATTAGAGGGTCCATCTTGAAATTCCAATACCTGACTAATAGGAGTTCCGAGAAGAGAGAACAGAAAAAATGGAGAAACTAAAGAGATACACATAACATACTCTATGGCAACATTGAGATGAAGTTTCTGAGCAGATAAAACTAATCTGTGGTGATAGACATAAGAGAGTGGTCACCTCAGGAAAGTGGGGTGTTTGATCCTATAACCCTTTGCTGACTGGGACTGTTTCTCGTGCACTGCAGAAAGCACTCAATTCCTGCTTGTTGCCTGAATAAATGGAAGCAGTATGGGGTGGATTCTGGTTTTTGAATCAGACAGACCTGAGGCTGAACGCTCTCAGTTATGTGCTCCCATGATCTGAACCAAGTTACTCAAAGTCTCTAAGATTGTTCCCTCATCTGTGAAACGAAAGAAAGGGTCAGATTGTGGCAAGGCTTGGAGGAGATAATGTGTAAGGGCACCTAGCACAGGGCCCAGTGCAGAAATGAAATCGTAAGACAATAGTATTTGTAGAAGTGACTGTACCGTTAGGTAAATGGTCCAGCAAGTGACGTTCCAGGGGCTTTACAATGGGAGCCTTTGCTCCAGAGCAGGCAAATAAGGGGCATCATTGTCTTTAGAGGATTTAAAAACAATAATAAAACTGACTTTTACAGTCTGCTTTTTAGTATCACCATGTGTCAGCAATTCTAAACAATGTTAGTGATAAAATATTTCTGCCTGAAAAAATATTTTGTTGGTCTAAGCTCTAAACAATTCCTTAAGTTATAGTTGAATTTTAACAACTGGCACTACGTATTCCTGTTCAATAGTGGCTTGGAAATAAACATTGAAAGCACAGTGATTCCAGGACAAGGACACAGAACTTGAGGTATTTCAATTATATAATTATATACGATCACTTGGAGTTCAGACTACAAACTGCTAGGTATAATATTTTTGCTTATCAAGTGCAAATTTTAGTTAATACATGAAACATTACTGAATTTGAATAATATTTTGAAAATTAAAATGTATTCTTTCTAAAATTGTTATTCTTTTTTTCTTTAAAAGATTTTATCTTTCCTTCTTCTCCCCAAAGCCCCCGGTACATAGTTGTATATATTTTTAGTTGTAGGTCCTTCTAGTTGCGGCATGTGGGATGCTGCCCCAGCATGGCCTGATGAGTGGTGCCATGTCCGCGCCCAGGATCTGAACCCGCGAAACCCTGGGCCACCAAAGCAGAGCATGAGAACTTAACCACTTGGCCATGGGACTGGCCCCTAAAATTGTTATTCTTAGTTGGTATTTAATTGCTATTACATTTTAATGTAGTTATTTATTCATGCAAGAAATCAATTTGTTTTTCCCTTTTCAAAAAAAGTGCTTAAATATAGTTAAAAAGGATTAATCCATTACCTTTTGCCTTTACTCTGTACTGTACAATTAATTAATTATTCATTACAAGCATGATTATATAAAGAAGTTTAATAAAAGAAAATTTGTACTTTACTGGCCATTACATTATTTATTTCATTAAAGGATTTTAAAAAAATAATAATTTGTGATATTTTTAAGGAGAAGGGGTATATTAAGCAAATGATCTGCTCTAGGTCTCAGATATGCTAGAGATTCTTATTTAAAGGCTTCTCACAGAAGCCAAGTGTAAATTTATTTATACACAATGGCATTATCGTCTATATTTCTGTGTGTTTGATTTTGAAAACCTCAGGCTCTCTAACATTCATTTTCATGAGATGAGTAATGTAAAGAAAATTATCAAGCATCTTCTCTTTGTGATGCAATATGAAAATATTTCAGTGACTGCAAGACTTTTTAACATTACTGGAAAACCTTCAAAGATCCTACTATTCGTTTTCTTCCCTCCTTATCACTCAGTGCTGTATGATATTGACAAGCGGTGTTTGGAAAATTCAAGAGTTTTAAAATTTTTTATTTAAAACTTGTTTTTTTAATGAATCCAAATCATTAATGCTTAGGAAGTCCAGCCCTGATGGCCTAGCAGTTAAAGATTGGCACACTCTTCTTCGGCGGCCCGGGTTCTGTTCCGGGGTTTGGAACCACACCACTCATGTGTCAGTAGTCATGCTGTGGCAGTGGCTCACATAGCAGAACTAGAAGGACTTACAACTAGAATATACAACTATGTGCTGGGGCTTTGGGGAGGGCAAGAAAAAAAAGAGGAAGACTGGCAACAGATGTTAGCTCAGGGTGAATCTTTCCCAGCAAAAAAGTAAAAAAATAAAAAAGCTTAGGAAACCTTATTTTTCTAAAAGGCATAAAGTATTTTTCTAAACTTGGTTAGAGTATTCCTACCATTGAGGAAATAGAGTGTGGAAATATGACAATACAGTGCTTCTTAAACACTGTACATAAATATTTTATGAGACTTACTACATTGTAGTACAGAGCCTGCCTCCCCCACTAATTTGAAATTCCTCAGGGGAAGAGACTGTTTTATTCATCTGTTGATCCACAGTTCTGGCAGGTAATATGAGTTCAACGGAGGTGTAATGAATTATTGAATGAACAAATGCATGAGCATCAAGCACAAGTTCCAAAGTTTCTGAGTTCAGACCAGGGGTGGTGGGGGCAAGATGAAGTTATCACGACTGCTAACTACCAAGCTCTGTGAAGAACATAGGATTCCAGTGGTCATTCAAGTAATTGGACTGGAATGCTGGGAAGAATTTTCTAAATAGAAGGCCTTGAAAATTTTTGAAATACAGGTGACGTCCAAAGTGGTTTTTAATTAGGCTTGCCTAGAAGAGTAAGCAGAGGGAAAATGAAAGTAATATGGTAATTCATGATGCTCTATATTTTAAAATATCCTTTGAAGTTCTAAATATTAATCTAGATGAATAAATAAGACTCCTAGGGAATATGAAAAAGAATGTTACTACAGTTCATTTTAGTAAACATTTATTGAACTGCAAATACCACCAATACAAAATATGACTGAGACACAGTTCCTGTTCTTGCAGGATGCACAGCTTGGTAAGGGAAGCAGATGGTTAGGAAGATCATTTAAGTACAATGTGATAGATGCTATAATATGGTAAAGTTTTGAGGAAGGGACTAAGAGAAATTTACATAAATTCACTGGAGAAATGATGTTTCTTCAGTGAATAATGAACATAGAGATTCAACAAAAGGATAAAATGCTGGCGACCAATATAAAAATGCAGTGGTTAAAATGTCAACAAATTCAACTACTTTGCAGCCATTAAATATTATGTTTGTATTGTTATCAAAGCGGATATTAAAATACAATATATTCAGGAATGCTAATCAGCTGATTTACACTGATATAACCGTAACTAGTTGTTAAAATACTGAGCTAAGATGTTTCACATCACATGTCATCAGGGAAATGCAAATTAAAAGGAGATACCACTAACCACCTGTTAGAATGGCTAAAATCTAGAACACTGACAATACCAAATGCTGGTGACGATGTAGAGCCACAGGGACACTTAGTCGTTGTTGGTGGGAATGCAAAATGGTACAGTCATTTTGGAAGACAGTTTGGTGGTTTCTAACAAAACTAAACATATTCTGTCATATGATCCAACAATTGCATTTCTTGGTATTTTTTACCAAAGAATTTGAAAGCTTATGTCCACATTAAAAAATTGCATGTGGATTTTTATAGAAGATGTATTCATAATTGCCAAAATTTGGAAGCAACCAAGATATCCTTCAGTAGGTGAATGGATAAATAAACTGTGGTACTTCAGATGATGTAATATTATTGAGTGCTGAAAGAAATGAGCTATCAAGATGTGAAAAGACAGGGAGGAATTTTAAATGCATATTGCTAAGGGAAAGAAGCCAATCGGAAAAGGCTACGTACTGCATGATTCCAATTATATAACATTCTGGAAAAGCCAAGCCATGAAGACACGAAAAAGATCAGTGGTTGCCAGGGGCTGGGAGGAGGACTGGAGGTATGAACAGGCAGAGCACAGAGGATTCTTAGGGCTGTGAAAATGCTCTGTATGATATTATAATGATGTATACATGTCATTATACACTTGTCCGCACCCATAGAGTGTAAAACACCAAGAGTGAACCACATTTTAAACTATGGACTTTGGGTGATGATGCTGTATCAATGTAGGTTCATCAGTTGTAAAAAATGTACCAATTCAGTGGAGGGTGTTGATAATAGGAGAGTCTGTGCATGTGTGGAGGCAGGGAGTGTATGGGAAATCTCTCTACTTTCCCCTTAATTTTTCTGTGAACTTAAAACTGCTCTGAAAAAATAAAGTCTTAGTAAAAAATAAATAAAACATATAAAAAAATGAGATACTTCTATTGGTTGGTGTATAATAGCTGCTCTGAGCCACCAGAGTGTCACATATCACCCTGACTGTCCTGGCCCTTCCTATGAGACTCTCTGGGGCTCCCTCGTTATGTAGCTACTGTAGCGTTAACACATGGCACCCCAGAACCCTGCCCAAGTGAGGCCAGCCTCTGCTATGAGTTGTTGATTATTTTGGATACCACTCCTGGATACATTATGAAGTAAAAAATGCGTTACAAATACTATGTGGAATATGATAGTAATTTGTAAAAAAAAACCCAAGGTATACATGGATAGATACCTACATACATACAGATATGTTTAAATTTAGACTTGAATCTATGTTAGAAAGTTAACACTAGTTATTTCCAAATGATGGTGGAATTATAGGTGACTATATTTTCTTTACATATTCTATATTTTTCAAACTTTAAAATTATTTTTTAATTGAGGTTATGATAGTTTACCACATTGTGAAATTACAGTTGAAAATTATTATTTGTCAGTCATCTTATAGGTGCGCCCCTTCACTCTTTGAGCCCACGCCCCATCTCCCTTCCCCCGGTAACCACTCATCTGTTTTCTTTGTCCATGTGTTTGTTTATCTTCCACATATGAGTGGAATCATACAGAGTTTGTATTTCTCTGTCTGGCTTATTTCACTTAACATAATACCCTGAAAGTCTATCCATGTTGTTGCAAAAGGGGTGATTTTGTCATTTTTTATGGCTGAGTAGTATTCCATTGTGTATATATATATATATATATATATACACCATATCTTCTTTATGCAGTCATTAGTCAATGGGAACTTAGGTTGCTTCCACATCTTGGTTATTGTAAAATTATTTTATAATCAGAAATATACATATATATGTATATATACATACATATATATATATGGAGAGAGAGAGAGAGAGTGAGAGAAAGAAACAGAGACTGAGAAATAAAGACAATCAGATTGGTAACCTATGTAATGTGTTGTATCTGTGCCCCCAAATTTTTCCAAGTTCTATAAAACTGGAAAAATATCTCAAGTATTTTTAGAATAATCAATTTTATTCTCAAAAGCCTTTCATACTAAGTTCATATTATTATCAAGGTTAAAGTGGTGTCCAAGTTCCAATATACCAAGTCAAGTCATTAAGCAAAGGAAGCATTTGGGATTCTGAGTCCCATTACCTAGTCCCATTACTGGCCTTGGGTCAGACGCATAAAGGTCAGGATCTGGGGGAAGCAGACACACAAAAGGAAATAAGGTCAAGAATGCAAGGAGGAAAGAATTATTTACCAAGTTAAATCCTGGAACACAGGACAACATGCAAATTGCTAAGTTAAGGTCAGCTGAGGTAGCAGAAACAATATAATTCAGGTTTTGCAACTAATTAATAATAGAAGAATCTGTTCTGAATGTCGGGTTAAGTCTTGCTTTTGCACCTACTCGTGCTGTGATGATGGCTGGAGAGGATGATACTGAGAGGAAGGGCACCATCAGTGTCATGGAATCACTTGAGTTGCTTTCTCATCTAGCTCAGTGTGTGAGTGTGTTTTTAGGACTGAACGGATGGAGTAAACGAGTGAGTCTAAATGTCATCCAGACATAGGTTGTAAGTGGATCCATGGGAACAGATAACATTGTTGGATGCCTAGAGCTTTGATTCATAATGAGACCACGTTACATATATGATTGCCAACCTGCATATCAGTAGTTCTCAACCAGGAGTGATTTTGCCTCCCAAGGGACATTTGGCAATGTCTTAAGACATTTTTAGTTGTCATGACTTGGGGAAGTACGACTGGCACCTAGTGGGTAGAGATAGGGCTGCTGCTAAACATCCTGCAACACACAGGAGGACCCCCTGCAGCAAATGGTCATCGGATCCAATATTGATAATGCCAAGATTGACATCACCTGCTGCAGACAGATGTACCCAACATTCTTGGGTCAATGTTCCATGCCTATCAGTAACATTGTCACTTCCTTAACCAAATAGCGTTGGCTTGAGAAAATCATACAGTAGAGGGCAGTGATAAACAAATTTTTATGTTATATTATCGCTTGTCCTCCATAGTTTTCTTCCTTTTTCTACATCTCTAATCTTTAAAAAAAAAATAACAAGAGAAGCAAAACAATAAAAATACAGAAAATAATTTTGTATTTTTGGAGGAAAAAACCACCACATTGTATGCAAAAGTATATTAAGGATTTTAAAATAAAAGTTCCACAGATACAGGAACGATGGCTCTTTTATCTTCATAGTTTATACCCTGAGCACTAATATCTGCAACTTTTTACTCATTAAAAAAATTATCAGTGGCATCTAAATATTAAGAAAATGAAATATGTCACCTAATACCAATGTATAATTGATCATACCTTTTATTGGCAGACTTTTCTACTATTTTTTAACTCTTATTTTTGGGAACTGCTAAATCCAACACTCTTTACTATAAGCATAATTTTTTTTGTAGTTGTTTTAATTAAATTCAGAGACATTTATTCTCCTTATCCTGAGAGTCTACGTACTCAAGGAAACTTTTAAAATATATCCCTGTCTTTTTCCAAATTAAATAGTCATCAAAAAAACAAAAAGTCTAAGAGAGCTTGAGCTAGGCTATTTCTTATGTTCAATACTATTATCCTTCCTCTTGGTAAACATAATAATAATATTCCTCATTATCGTATTCATAAGAATAACAAAAATTGTGATAAAATGAAAGACAGGGAATCAGCCCAATCTGAATCAAATTTATCAGTATTTTCATTGTAGTTTAAGAATTTTATGTTATATTACAATAAAAACCCTGCTATTTCAGGATTTTAAATGCTCACCTTAGGTTCTTCTGGTTATTTATGATTTCTTTCTTTCCTTTATTAATATATTTAAACAATCTGAAATTTGGCTTCAACTTACTATATGAGAGAGGTCATCTAAAATAATTATTTCTGAATGGTCATTCAATTGTTCCCAAATATTATAGAGAGAAATAAAAATAGATAGATGATAGACAGATAGATAGGGCTTTTTTTTAGTAACACCTATATGTGGGAATAAATTAATAGTATAAAACAGCTTATAATGAAATGCAACAGACTCTCCTCTATTCATCCTCAGCCCACTTTCAGTCTCAGGAGGTAATTGCTTTTTCTGTTTTCAATTCTTCTAGTAGTTGCCTTCAGAACTCAAAATTTCATGTCTATAAAGTTCTTAAATTATTTGTTTTGGATAAGATATGTTGCCTCTTCAACACAAAAGATGAGAATATATAATGCTACACTCCCTCCTTGCTTCCAGAGTTTGATATGTAACTGTTGTTTCGTTGATTAAATTTGTAATGCCAATTATACACTTCAAGTGTATAACCCTAACGCTAACTAACACTAACCCAGCTCCATCATCTTGAGACAGCATCTCTTACTCCTTCCTTGGAAGATGAAGTGACTAGAGTGCCTCCCTTGTTTTCTGTCTTACCTCCTCCCCTTCAATTTCCCACCTTCTACAAGTATACTTTTACATTGTTGTATTTGTTAGTATTAAGTTTTGCTCTGTAACCACAGGGTAATCTTTCTTGCATTGTCTATAGGATAATCTAAAAAATTAAAAATAAGCAACATTTACATCATTATGACTATATAAGTATTTTTTAATTCTTAGGCAAAGAACCTTTTCTTCTTTTGGGGTCCAATATTACAACTGTGTGGAAACAATTGAAGGAAAATATTTTCAACACCATTTTATAACACTCCATCAAGAGCTCAAAAGCGTCCCACTTTTTACTTTGTTTTATATTTGGACCATTGTTGCCCTTTTTCCCTCTCTGTCTGTAGTTTCTAATTACTTTTCTATTTTTATCATGCTATATCCTCAACTACCTTTTAGTTCTCAATCATACTATCTACCTTTCTTTTTATATTCTGCTGTAATTGGTACTGGTTGCTGTCTATGCTTACTGCACAGTTGTCATCCTAGAACATTCCTTTATTCCTGCTGGTGTGTGAAATATAATTAATTTGTAAATATTGACTTTATAATCTGTTACCTTGATAAATTTACTTAGTTTCAGTATGGGGTTTTTGTGGTAAATGACTTTAAGATTTTCTGTGTATATAATTATATCATTTGTGAACAAAGACATTGTTATGGGCTGAATTATGTCCTCCCCAAAATTCGTATATTAAAGTCCTAACCCCTAGTATCTCAGAATGTGACTGCATTTGGAAATAGTGTATTTACAGAGGTAATGAAGTTAAAATGCAGTCATTAGGGTGGGTCCTGTTGCAATAGGACTGGTGTCCTCACAAGAAGAGGAGATTTGTACACAGACATGGACAAAGGGAAGACAATGTGAAGACGCAGAGAGAAGATGGCCCTCCGAAGGAACCAGTCTTATCAACGCTTTGATCTTGGTCTTCTGGCCTCCATAACTGTGAGAAAAATAAAGTTCTATTGTTTAAGCCACTTTGTCTGTGGAGCTTTGTTATACCAACCCTCACAAACTAATATAGATAAGTTTACCTCTTCCTGTCTATTTTGTGCCCAATTACACTGGTTGTAACCTCTAGAACAATGTTGAAAAGTGGCAGTAAGGAAAATGTTCCTGCCTTATTTTTAGTCCTAGGCTGAAAATATTCAATAGTTCGTCATTAAATATGATCATAGTTGTAGGTTTTTTGAAGTTAGCATTTATCCAATTGAGGAAGTTCACTTTTATTCCTAGTTTGTTGAAAGTTGTTTTTCAAAATCATAATTGGTGCTGAATTTTGTCAAATGATTTATCTAAATTTAGTGATACTATATATGATTCTCCTCTTTTATTCTGATAAGGTGGTGAATTTCATTGATTGATTTTTGAAGATTAAACCAACTTTGCATTCCTGGGATAATCCCACCTGGTTTTGTTACAGTAATAGTTTTTATATATTGACAGATTTGATTTGCGAACGTTTTGAGGACTTTTGTGTCTATGTTCATGAGGGTTATTGGTCTGTAGTTTTCTTTTCTAGTCTTTTTCATGTTAGATTTTGGTATCAGGGTTATGTTAGTCTCAAATGTAAAGGTCATGAGGAATTCGAGAACAAGTGTATTGCTTGTGCTGGAGAAGTTAAAAAAAGATAACAATAGAAAACTTCTAAATCATTTGTGCAAGTCAAAATGACCGTGACAAAAATTTTTTATTGTTTTGCAACCAGTAAACGCCAGATTTGATCCTAAAAGTTCTAGGATTACAGCATCAGAAAAATTCACAGCACTACCAGATCTCCTGTGTGAGAACAGTGTTTTTTGTGTTTTTTTAAAAGGAGAGCAGGGCATGAAGAATAGGAATGGGGTCATACAGAAAGTTTCAGATAACTCAGGTAACCCAAGTCCCCACATCTTTCTGAGCTTCCACTGCCAGAAAAAACAACTCTTCCTTTTTTGGTTAAATAAGGCTGTTCCTGCCTTACTTGAATAATGACCTTGCCCAGCACAGTTACCTCTCAAAGGATCCCAGTTCTGCTCATCTCTCACAGACCCCTCCTCTGATTGTTTTTAAACTCGCAACTAGACTCAAATCCCAGCCTGACTCCGGGAAGGCCAAGCATAACGTCAAACGCAAGAAGAGAAGGCTAATGCACCCACGCCTGCAACATGAGTTTATATAAGAAAAATGACGAGAACAGAATTGGAAATGGATTGTGAAGATGCTAAAGTAAGAAAGGAGAAACAATTTTAGGTCGAGCTAAATTTGTCTATATGGGTCCATTGTAGACAAGCAGTTGGGAATAGGTCTTTTTCTTTTTTTTTATTTTAATTTTAATTTTTTTCGGATGTACATCATATTTTGAATTCTGTATACATTACATCATATTCACCACCCAAACACTAATTATAGTCCATCCCCTCACATGTGAGCCTAATCACCCCTTTTGCCCTCCCCCTCCCCCTTCCCCGAAGGTAACCACCAGTCTAATCTCCAATGCTATGTGGGGTTTTTTTTTTTGTCGTTTTTATCTTCTATTTATGAGTGAGATCATATGGTATTTGACTTTCTCCCTCTGACTTATTTCACTCAGCATAATACCCTCAAGGTCCATCCATGTTGTCACAAATGGCCAGCTTTCGTGGGAATAGTTCTTTTTCGGTGGTTGACTAATGATGTATTTAACAGTGGCCTACACTGACTGAGATTGAGGTGCCAAAATTCCTTAATTCGAAGAATCTAAAACTTAGGGAGACAGGAAAGTTGGAAAGGACTCATCAAATGTGATTCTTTCATCCTCTTCTTAATCATGTCTGCTGAGTAGGCCAGAAGATCTTCCCTTTACCAAGACATGGAGAAACATATTTATGAGGACAACACCAGTAACTTTGAAAAATACCCAGAATGCCAGAAATGCTGGTGAGAGATGATACAGTTGACATGAACTCTTTGAATACAGTGAGTATGCTAGGATCCAAGGTGGCATGAGCATTCAAATAGGGCATTTAACTAAAAGAGCAGATTGGGCTTTGTTTTAATCATCACCAGGGCCTGAGTGATAATCTGAATGAGCTAACCTGCAAAGATCTTTGGTGATAGCTAATTGTTCATCAAGTCCCTGTGAGTCAAATAGATGGGCAAGTCACTAACATCCTATTTATTTTCTATAACCAAAAACTCAAGGCCTGGAGAACAGGAGCCTGATCTGGACCACCATATTACTTTCCAAAACCTGAGTCAGTTTAGACTTAGAATCCCTTTAATGAAGAACAGATTGGTACACTTGAGAAGGGACCCTGCATCATTATAAGTCATTGCCATCAATTTTCTTTCTAACTTTCCCCAAAGAGGCATTTAAGGGAATACACCTAACTTTTCTGGGACTATTGTACACCTCTCTCAACTAACTGTTAATCTCTGGCTACAGAGAATTCTATGGTCCACAAATTAAAAATAAGTACTTACACAATTCATGTAATTAGTAGAGTTTTCAACTGACTTTGCCTTACAGTGGGTCCAGGGCTCGTCTGAACTCAATCTGTGATAACTTCCCCTATTCCTTAATGTAATATTAAAACAGATCTACTGAGCAACTGGGAGAATCCCCACTTTGGAACAACGATAGGAAGGGTCAAATGGAAACCACTTTATCTCTCCCTGCCACAAACTATCCAATTCTCAAAAATGATATTATGCTTCAGAAATATCAGACAGATTAATACTATCATTAAAAATGGAAAGATATTGTTCTGGTTCACTCTGGAAAAATTTACCATCGTCTCTGTGTGACTGTAAGAGTGCTGACAGGCCTCTCTGCTTCCCCCCACTCTTCCTCTGTACAGTCCATTCTCTATATGACTGGCAGAGTTATCTTTCTTTTTAAAAGATAAGGCAAATGATTTTTCTCCTCTGCTTAAAACCCTCCAATGGTTTAGCATTTCAATCACAATAAAAGCCAAAGTCTTTACAATGGCCCACAATGTCCAAAATGATCTGTCCTGTTACCCTTCCATTGTCATTTTCTTGTGCCTTCTCACCTCACACATTATACTATAATCACGAAGTCCTCTTTACTGTTCCTTAAACACACCTGTCATGAGTCTACTATTTCTGTCTGTTGTTTCTCCAGATATATGCATAACTTGCTTCCTCACCTCCAACTCTGCGGATGTCAGTCAGATTACATGCTTCTCAGTGAGATTTTCTGTAGCCACCCTATTTAAAATTTCAGCCTCCTCCCCAACCCCTCCCCTGAGCAAATTCTCTCTTTCATATATATCTATATATATGAATATATATGAAATTTATATATATATTTCATTTATTTATTTTGATTTTTTTCTTTATTCTCACAAGAATATAAATTCCATGAAGGTAGGAATTTTGCCTATTTTGTTCACTGCCTATCCCAACTACTCAAAAAATAACCTGGCACAGAGTAATACTTCCAGAATTATTTATTATGGAACAGTGGGAGGCTTAGTGATTGTCATTCTTTTCACTTTGCTATTTAGCCTAAGACAAATTCATTTGGAATAGTGAAAGCAGAATTGCCTAAGTTTAATTACAAGGTGGTAACAACTTGCTACTGTTGTTTCAGGTGTGGTCTATCTACTGGAAGTCAGTCGTCTCCCAGTACCTGGTGTGCAGCTATTGATCTGTGAAATGCTTTTTTCTATATCTCAAGCAAGAACGTCAGAAGTTAGGGTTCATCTAGAAGGGATAGCAGTGCACCTTCACTATCTTGCTTCAGCTCCATGCCACATGTAATTCGTAGGGACATTGATTATCTCAATTCAAGTCTTACTAGATATTATGCTGGCTCACTGTATTGATGGAATAATGTTACCAAGATTTGAACATCAAGACGTTACAGATATTTTAGAGTTTTTGTGTATCAGACACAGTTTATGAACTACTTCAGAGCCTCTGGCATCACTTGTTTCTTGTTCCAAGCTGCCTGAGCTCTGACTGACCTCCCTAAGGTATAACAAAATCGGTGCCTTGCATCCTTTACACACAATGTGCGTGCTTCTTCTGTTTTGCCTATATCGTGTAATTCTTACCTCCAGCCCATGCTTCATGCCTCTTATTTCCTGCTTCTGTTCTGTGATCATGCCTATGCAAGCGCACCCTGCAGAGCACTTAACACCCCACAGGGAAAATCTTTGACCACTGAAGGATGGCAACCAGTGGATTTTTCCATCTCCCAAACCACCAAGTGATTATTTGGAAATGCAATTTATAGACTTCTTGAGAACACACAGTGACCAAGTCAAATACTCCTCCTCCTATTGGCTCTCCCTCCTTCCCTCACACCTTTTTTCTCTTACTTCCGTTCCCTTGGAATTTTTTACCTAATAGTATAATTCCATCTACGCCATAGGCTCTGCTTTCTGGGAAACCCAGGCTAAGACAATTAGTACCAGAAGTAACCCTGAAGAGCCCGTCCTTTGGAATTGGTTATTAGCTGGTCAGAGGGTGGTAAGACGGGTGGTGATAACACCTGTCATGGAGTATCATCATGATTACTGAGACTTTCTCCTGCGGTAAAGTCAGATGGAAGGTGAAACATTAGCATGGGCTGTGGTTGTGGAGACTGAACAGAATGGAAACAAAGCTAATTATAAAAATTGTGGAGTGGGATAACTGGAGGTAGGGAACTAGATATACCAATTCATGGATACGGTTCATTGTTTCACCAAATGATATGGGACTTGGAAAAAGTCAGATTGAAAGATTGGTAACAAGGGGATTGGGATAATAGATCTAAAATGTGAGAATATTTGTGTCTCATATGAATATTCACAAAAAGACGTCCACAGCAAAAGAAGCTCTCCATAACCAGATGAGCAAGATGCCCAATTCTGTGGATGTCAATCAGTTACGTTTTATATTCAGTCCCAAGGCTTGCTCATCGGGCATTGTGGCACGGACAGAGATTTTGCTTGGACTCAACAATAAGAACTTTTCCTCAACAAGATTGAGTTGGTACTGCCACTACTATGTGCCAAATTTGACAGCAGCAGCAACCAGCTTTTAGCCTGTGAAGCCCAGTCAGCTTGTGATAGAGTGAATATGTTGGAAATCTTCCAAATTAGAAGGGGCAATGATTTTTTCCTTAGGGAATAAAGTCAGTTTTGATTCATTTTCCCTGCCACCATACTTCTGTCAATACCACCAACTACAGATTGACTAAATACCTAATTATAGTCATTGCATCTGATTCAATAATTCATTCTAAAGTGAAATAAGTCAAGCAATGAAATAATGTTCATAGGATTCACAAGTCTTACCATACAACAATTGTAAAAGAATCTGTCCCTAAGGATTGGGAGAATGGCCAATTGAAGATTCAGATTTGATATACTGTCTTATAGGATATACTGTGTGCACTAGACCAGGGACCTTCATCTGGTGCTGCTTCTCCAATGCGCAGAATATATGAGTCCTGGAATGCAATTCAAGTGGGAGTGACCCACTTCCCAAATATTTGATTTCCAACCCTCTGGCTCTGCTGGTTTAGATGTAGTAGTTTAAAAGATTTTACATGGTCTCTCTTTAATTCGAGGGTGAACCTGTTTTCACTTATATGAGGGGAAAGTCTAATTGTTGCATTATGTTAGTTTGTTATTATCGATGTCGTTTTTAGAAGTTCAGATTTGGAAAAAGAGTGTGTAATGTTGGGCAGCTAATGCGGTGGACTGTGGTGATGTTTGTCATATTTTTGATCTGTCCTCGAATGCACTGCCCATGTTGGGGGAATTCTTTATCTTACGGGAATAAAAGCCAGAGGGATGATTGCTTTCCCAGATTTCCTTACAACATGTGATCTCAGCTCTGCCAATCAGATGGACTCACAACGGACAGAATCAGGAAACAGAAACTAATGTTGAAGCCGGCACCATGAGGAATCCATTCTGATGGGGGTAGTGGTGTCCACATCCAGTGCCTGCGATGTACAGAGCTGCAGTTTCCACACTTCGCAGTCGTGACTGTATGTTCAATTCAGTGCTGTGATTTTTTTATGTTGTTCTTAGCTGTGAAGCTTCTATGCCTGATTCATGGGTCCTGCCAGAGGGTTGGTGAGCTACCTAAGGTTCCTCTGATAAATTCATTAACTGCCTAAATTTATCAGACCTACTATCTATAGGTTTCAACCAAAAAAATCTTACTGAAAAAATTCTTTCTTTTTCATTTTATTTGATTGTGCCTTTTCAAACTCTTGAGATTAACACGTTTATTTTCATTCATTCTGTGTAGTACTGTCTGTGCATAAGGCTAACATTTCCTTTAAGTATTGCTTTATTTTTTCATTGTCATTACTGTATGTTGCAAATATTATAAGATTTTGGTTTTGATATCCTTTCACTCCCAAAATTGTTTAACTAGAGAGTTTTGAATTTTGAGCTGGTTGTGAGGATGTTATGTGGTGGTTGTTTTCTATTTTTGCTGACTTCTAATTTTACTACCTTTTGATCAGATAATGTGTTCTGTGTTGTTTCTGTATTTTTTATTGAATTTTTGTGGTTTAATGTATGGTAAATTTTTGTAAATGCTTAAAGGAATTTTTGAAAAATTGTTTTTGTTTTGAGAATATTAAATTCAATATCCACCTATAAGTTGTACAATATTGTTGCTTAGGGCCTTCATATGCTTACTTATTCTTCTATCTACTTAATCTAGCATGTGCTCAGCTAGGTATTGTTGTTATTGTTTTTCTGTGTGTACTTGTATTTCCTACAGCTTTGCTTTTTAAATTTTGAAGCTGTGATTTGGTGCATAAAGATCCTCGAGAGATATTTATTGTAGACTGCATTCTGTATTATTTTAAAGTATTCATTTTTTTCTTTAATGTCTTTGTCTTTGACTTACTAATTGCCTGATATTCATATTGCATGCCTCACTTCTTTTCCATATCATTAGCATCTGTTTGCTTTTTTACTTGCAGTCTTCCTTGAGTCATGTTATTTTAAATGTCTCGTGCATTTGGTTGGTTATTATTTTACAGCCAATCTAACAGGTTAATGCATTCTATCTCATTTATGATATGACAAATGTGTTGAGATTTAGTTCTAATCACATGATTGTTTCCTATTTTTAGTGTTTCCTATGATTTGCCAAATAAAAAAGATTTAGAGCATAATTTAAAGAAATATAGAATATTGAAAAAATTGTTTCCTCCCCAGTCATTAGTTACAACAATTACTACTTAACTTTGGCTCTCTCTTCTACCTTATGGAGAAACTGACTGTGAGCCTTTCTTAGTGTCAAATTCCAACAGTCATGTATAATCTCTCTGGCTTCCTAGCTCTGGTTTTTGATTTAGCATTTTGGATATTTTTTTGCTGACATATCAAATATAAGACATTATTTTCCCTTATAAGTGCTCCCAACTAACTTTTCTGCTTGGGAGGAATTGTTTTCTTTCTCTCTCCCGTTCGCAATGCTTTCTACTTTAAAACCGTGTAGTATAATCTAATAGAAAAAGAGTTGGTGGTGACCTATGTGTTTTGACTTATTTGTTGAAATGTCTCCTTCCTCTCATTCCTTTAAAGCTCAGACCTTTAAAATCAAGCTTCATTGAATTATTTAAGAAAATCCTTTAATTTCTCTTAAGATCTCACCACTTATATAAACTTACTTCTAATAGAAACTGTCTCTCTTTTCTCCCCCATCTTCCTTTTCCTGTCTACGTTAAAAACGCATACTCATACCCAAGTTGGTTTTTAGAATTAGGCAATCATACATTCTTTTCTCAGTAGTAAGCATAAGTGTTATCCATCTTCATTGTAAGCTCTTAGAGATAGCTATGTCAATAAATGCAATTTGATGATGATAAATGCTGAATAAGTAGTGCTTTTCCATTAAGGTGTTATTCTTAGGAAAAAATTTACTTTAAGCTATGCATATATTTTCAACTGAAGAAATAAATTATGATTGGAAACCTATCTATCTGAAGATCAAGATTATTAATTACTTGGTTCATCAACAGGAAAATGGAATTTCCGTGTATCTTCAAACTTGACTTTTAGCCCAGATTTGGACAAATGCACACCTTGTCTTTAGTTCATTTCATTCACAGCTGAATTAGTCATAATTTCCTTTTTGTCTCCTTACAGTCTACAAAAACATCATCAGCTATTAACCATTTAATTTCCATTTTCTCAAAAATTTGTTTGAATTAATTTATGTTCTCATTACCTATTCCTGTTAGAACAAAGATCTTTAAAAGTGGTTACCCTTAGACAAGTGAAAATTAAAAAGATTAATTTTGACAACATTTTATTTGTGTGTGCAGTAAAAACTACAAGTTTTGAAAGCTCATCTTTGCAATTGTTTTAAATGAGTTAAAATATAATGTAATTTTGAAAGGCTGCTTTTGGATTATTAAAATATTGAAATGTCTCCAAAGACTGATTCTTATTCAAAGTTGTTGATTAGACATAGTTTACTGATTTTAATGGTATGGCAATATTAGACATAAATTTTGTTCGTAGAAGTTCTCAGAAGAAGGCCTGACATTTGTAAGCACTACAGTAATGTTAGCTATATTTTCCCCCAATACATAGTGTAGTAATTAAATCACAGACGGTGGAGCTGGGCAGACCTAGGGGCCAATCTAAGTTCTCCCTCATGCTGTCAGAGAGGCATTGGCAAGTTATTTGTCTTCTCTCTCTTCCAAGCACCTATCTTCCCTAGCTGTTAACTGAGAGTAACAGTACATGCTTGGCTACATTAGATGAAGGGCTTAGGGCAATACCTACCAGGTGGGAAGCACTCAATTAATGGTACCAGGAAACTCCAAATATGTCTTAGAAGTCTTTTAAATATTTCTTGACAGAAACCAAACAGCAAATTTTCATGTTAAGGTGAAGAGAGGTAACAGAAAGAAAGAAAGAAAGAAAGAAAGAAAGAAAGAAAGAAAGAAAGACAGACAATAAAGAAAGTTAGTTTATATTCCACAGTATTTTTAGGTGTACAAAGAATATAATTTCCTAAAGTGCCAGTCTGTGGAGGTAGACAAGAATGAAAATCTGTTTGACTTGAATTAATACCACGCTGTGTCACTCATTCGTTACTCCAAAGCCCAATTGGTCTACATGTCTTCTTCTAGCCACATACTAATTCCATGCTGACCCTCATGCCCAGGACTGAGTTCTTGCAGGTTGGCTCTCCTTCTAAAAGTAGTTTCTTCACAACAAGCCACCACTGAATGTATTATTCTTTATAAAAATGGCTATTCCTTGAGAGTTGTCAGAAATGAGTGTATTTCATGAACTGGTTTATTTGTTCTCTCTTAACAGCTAAGTGAGGAGTAGGCTTTCGTAAGGTCAAGTTTGAAGGAGGAAGAAAAGAAAGAGTATCTAAAAACCCAGTTGATTTTCTGAAGGCTGCAATCTATTTAGCAAGTTCAGAAAGTAACAGCCTTTGAAGAATGTTAAATATAATTTTCTTTAAATTTAAAATGCAAAATGAAATTATTGTTTTTGTAAATATTTATATTTTATAAACACAGCAGGAATAAAAATAATTGAACACACTTTTAGAATTATTGTAAATTTTTTAAATTTATAGATCAAGAAATCATAACTTTAAAATAGTTCCTATTTTACAATGGCTAAAAATAACCTTTTGGGAAATAAAAAGCCCAAATTCAAGACTAGAGGTCAGTACAAATAGGAACATGACTCACGGAAATCACATTAAATTTCCATCTGCAAAAGCAAGAGGAATAATTTGGATTTGTATTTATACTAGACACATATTAGAAAAGTTCCTATGGTTACAACTAATTCAGTGTCATCGATTTCTTCTCTCTCCATAAATGAGGCTACTAACCTCTCATCTGTACTGTCCCTCCTTCTGGTACTTCAGTCAAAGCACAACATTTTGCATAAGACGTATTTAGGCATTTCTTTCTCAGAGTTCTTGAGGCTAATGTACTCTGACCCTGTGCCATGGATCTGGGTCACTGTCATAGTAGCACTTGTGCTTTGAATATTGAATGTTCCAGATTTACTGTTATTGCTCTGCCTACCTCTTTACTGTCTTAATAGTGAATGCAATATGCATTATTTATCTATTGTTTCACAACAAATTAAAGCTTAGTCACTTAAAACACCAATAAACATTTCTTATCTCTCACAGTTTCTATGTCAGGAATTTGGGAGCTGCTTGGCTGGGCAGCAATTCTGGCTCAAGGTCTTTCATGCGATTGCAGTCAAGATGTCTACCAGGGCTACAGTCATCTGAAGGCTTGGCTGGGGCTGGAGGATCTGCTTCCAAGGTGGCTCTTTCACATGGATTTTAAATTGGTGCCAGCTTTTAGCAGCAAGCCTCAGTTTCTCTCCACATAGATCTTTCCAGAGGGCTGCTTGAGTATCCATGCTGCCTAGTGGCTGGCTTCCCTCAGCACAAGCAATCCAAGAGAGCAAGGCGGAAGCCACGGAGCCCTGTATGAACTAACCTCAGTCTTCACAATCCAGCTAGGCTAGAGCCCAAGAAATGCAAGCCCTACTAGAAATACACTTCTCAAGTAAATCACCCAGGAGTTAGTAACAGTTTTGACTCACAGTGAGTCATCAGCTGGTGAACTTAAGAGTATCCTTTTCCCTTTCCAAGCTGAACAGCATTATACGTGTCAGTGTAAGCCTGTTCATCGGCAACTAGAGCTTTATACAATTCCCTTCTGTTGGATAAAATACGCATGGAAATAGGAGAAGGAATGTTAACCTCGTTGAAATGTACATTGTCTGGTTAACCATAATGATGGAACTTTTTGTTTTTCCAAGCTGTACTCCTGTGCTTGTTTTTCTTAAAACTATTATTTGTTTGGGTTATAGATCGTCACTCTCTACTCCCCATTTGCTGTAGAGAACAAGCCTTACATGGAAGAGGTTATTTTCTGCTTTTGTCAAGCGGAAGTTTTTTGGTACTCTCTTTGATTCAAATATGAGTCTTCCTTGATAAGAAGCAATTTTACCTAACAGTGGGATGATTAATGGCACATAGCTCTATAAGCCAAGGTACTGATAGAAGAATGTGGTAAAATGATAATTCTATAACTGATTTAACCAAAGAGCATCATGATTAATGACACAGAATTCTATAAACAGAGATATTTATACAAAGAATGTCGTAATTCATACTCTACGTTTAGAACAAAACGCAGTTTTGGGTTTGCTTTATTCTTTAAAACAAGAATTGCAATGAAAGGTAGGTTATGTAAATGAATTATGTTGGATTTAGGTTTCTAGACTTACTGAGCAGATATCAAATTTTAAAACCTGACTAAACAGTAACTGATGGCATAACATCATTCTAAATGTATATTTTATAATAAGTGTACAATACCTGGTGTAAATTATTTCATCCTTATAATTAATTTTATTTACTATAATTTCAATAAAAATCTATTAATACACATTAAAGTACAGCAAAACAAATTTCTTTAAGAAGCAGTTCCCTGCTTTAAAGTTGGAATCCTTAGAAGATATTATTAAACTATATATCAATGACCCAGTGAAATTCACAAGAGATAGCACTTCCCATTAAAAATTCCTGACACAGCTCATTGGGCAAGCCATATGAGTTTACTTCTGGTAATTTCGAGTAAAGTGTTCTTGAAACTCACAGAATTAAAAATTGAAGATACCAGGGGAGAAAGGAACTGAGGTACTTTCCCCTTTTCTTCCACTAGCTCTAAGCTTTCAATCTGCTTCCTGCTGGTCTTTTACCCATTTGCCTTCTAGAGTTAGGAAGAGATAAACAAGGGTAAGATCATATAAAAAGGGGGACAAGAAGAGGAAGTGATGAAGAAGCAGGCAAGAGGCTCACTTGGAGCAATTAGAACCTGCTTAGAAATTGTGATATGGACTGAATATTTGTATTCCCCCCAAATTCAGGTGTTGAAGTCCTAATCGTCAATGCGATGGTATTTGGACGTGGGGCTTTTAGGAGGTAGTTAGGTTTAGATGAGGTCATGAGTGTGGGGCCCTATGCTGGGATTAATCCCTTATAAGAAGAAGAGGAGAGCCCTTGCTCTCCTCTGTGTGAGAAGGTGGCGGTCTGAATATCAGGAAGAGAGCTCTCACGAGACACCAAATTTGCTGGCACCCGATCTTGGACTTAGCCTCCAAATGTTGTTTATCCACCCAGTCTATGGTACTTTGTTATAGCATCCCAAGCTGACTAATATAGGCAGATACCGCAAGGAAGAATGATCCAGGGAGAGGGAACTTATAGTAAAAAGCCCTGAGGGAGGAGCATGTCTGGTGCATATAAGAACAGCAAGGAACCTGGTATGGATGCAACAGGGTGGAAAAAAGGAGGCTATATCAACCAATGAAATATCCTTAAACTTGATCAATCAAAGTGACATCATTTAGTCTTCTGCTAGCCCAATGGTCTTATTATAAACCCATAACCAAGCAAGTTTGCACGTTCTGCTTCAGAGGCCTGGGGTCCGCCTGTTCAGATCCCAGGTGCGGACATATGCACCGCTTGTCAAGCTATGCTGTGGCAGGCGTCCCAAGTATAAAAGTAGAGGAAGACGCACACAGATGTTAGCTCAGGGCCAGTCTTCCTCAGAAAAAAAAAATGTAGCTCTGTTTTGCATAAAATCTTGTTCATTCTATGACTCAACCTCTCCTCTTTTCTCAGGAAGAAAAAAATCAGTCTCCACAATAGTCCAAACTACCTAGTCATGTGTGTAGTTACAAGCTCAGTGAACTGATAAAATCCTTGTGTTTTACTTTCCTTGAGCAGACATACTGTAGTCCCTTTTAAAATGCACTACCAGTACTCTTTTACATAACTCTCCAAGTTTGCTAACGTATCATAAGTTAGCACTACGTGCCAGAATCAGTTTGCTTTATGGCTTAATGTACCTAAAGAAAATCCCTTAACTTCTTTTTGACTATAAATTGCACACCTAGCGAGTCCAGTTAAGGAGCTAAGGTTTGGTAGGGAGTCACATTGAACTCATATGTTTCTCTCTCATTCTTGTATCCTTGTAATTGACAAAGTCCCGCTGTGAAATCTGAATGTCTTTTTTTTTTTATGATTGGCACCTGAGCTAACAACTTGCAATCTTTTTACTTTTTGCTTTTTATCCACAAATCCCCCCAGTCGATAGTTGTGTATTTTTAGTTGTGGGTCCTTCTAGTTGTGGCATGTGGGATGCCGCCTCAACATGGCCTGATGAGCGGTGCCGTGTCCGTGCCCAGGATCTGAACTGGTGAAACCCTGGGCCGCCGAAGCGGAGTGCACAAACTTAGCCACTCAGCCACAGGCCAGGCCTCTGACTCAGTCATCTTATTTTCCATGACAATTTGGTGAAGAATTGGGTGGATCATCAGATCCTGAGAACAGCAGACGGGGCGTGAGGCTGAGGACCAGGTATGAAAGGTAAAACTGTGTCTTACTTTCGTTTCTTCCTCCTAGCTTCTCCTTTACTGTTCAGGATTGTTGAGCCTATTTTCATCTTAGATCTATTTTTTATTCAAAGGCTTTTTTATTTTAATAAAATATTATAAAGTAATTCTGTGTGTCTAGCCCTTGGGAGACGGGATCATTCCTACTCTGAGGTCTTCCTGACACCAGGCAATTCTGCAATTCTCTCACATCAACTGGATGCTCTACAATTCAGTATTCTTACGCTAACTACCCAAAATTAGTGTCAGACTCCACAGATTGAAGGGCTAAGCGGTTAGTGTAACTGTCTGTAAAGGCGCACATTTTGTGCTTTCCAACATGTCAGATTGTATCTTAGCATGTCTGCTGTATCATAAACTGAAGAAGTCTGGCTGTCACAACCTAAACAGAATGCAAACTGCTACTGACTCAGTGAAATGACCTGATGAAATACTAGTTCCAGTGACAAAACTCCTACCCATATGCATCCATAAGTCAGTGCGTGTAGCATTAAAGTAATTTGATTACACAGTTATATAGCTCAGTACAATGTAGTGGCAGTTAAAAAATATGCATTTCCAGTAATTTTAGATTAATTTTGTTTCTTTTTTTCAGAGTTATTGATCCCACCAAAATTCAAATATGATTGTCAGGAAGTATTCTAGTTGAAGAAAAAAAATTAAACCAAAGCAAAGAAGAATGAAAGAAGTTTAAAAATCTCAAAAAGTCTTTTGTTATCTCATAGTAAAAGTTCTGATGGTCTAAATCATGAAGACAAGGAAAAGAATCAGGATATCCAAGAAAATATGAAACATGCAAATGCAGCAACATTGAAAAAGAAAATAATGAGAATGAGCAAATTTTTAAATAGGAACTTAAAAATTGATTTGAGGAATAAAGAAAAACACAACTTATATGAAGATCAGTGACAACCTGGTTAATGAGGATTGTCAACATAAAGAGCATTTAAGATTAGGAACTGGGGTCAGCCCCATGGCCAAGTGGTTAAGTTCGTGTGCTCCCCTTCAGCGGTGGGGGTTCGCCAGACTGGCTCCTGAGTGGGGACCTACACACCGCTCATCAGGCCATGCTGTGGCAGCATCCCACATAGAATAACAAGAAGGACTTACAACTAGGATATACAGCTGTATACTGGGGCTTTGGGGAGAAAAAAAATAGAGGAAGATTGGCAACAGATGTTCGCTTAGGACCAATCTTCCTCAAAAAAAAAAAAAAAGATTAGGAACTAAACAAGAAAACATGACCTTTCTTGAAATCAAATGACTCATTTATGAAATCAGAAGCTTGATAGAAGTTTTCTCAAATTCTATAAAAATCCTAAACATTTACGTGTTATTAGCAATAAAGCTTTGTGAAGCTACAAGATTCCTGTCTATAGAGCTAATAGAAAAAACAAATTCTGATCAACCATTTGAGAAAAAAGTGAATTATCTTTCTATCTTTTCTATAAGAACGATATTACAAAATTATCGTCATATGAAAAGCAAACCAAAAGTGTATATAGCCAAAAATACAGTGAAAAAGGAATAATTCAGAAACGGGTCAGACTAATCAATAAAAAATAGCCCATTTTTCTGGATTTTGTAATATTTGTGATATTTGTTGCTTTTTTAAAAAAGTAAACTTGTGGTTCTTTTTTATTCTGAATGAATATTGACTTTCACATTGAATATTACATTTGTATTATTTTTCTTAAGGGGGGGGGCCTCAAAACTATACATGCTTCAGTGTCCACCACCACGCATCTAAGAGATTTGAATAGACGTGGAAATTTGAATACGTGTAAATGATAGCAATTCTGTTTTATAGATGCAGGACTTATTCTCTCAAAAGAGTAAAAAAATGCTCCCTAGCACTATGATTCATAAAAGCATCATTTAAAAATTAAAATTGTGTTCCTAAATCTCAAATTCTCTAATTGTGATTGTTTGAAAAGGTGCCTCCAATCAAACAATTAAAAAGTGCTTGATTTTAAAAAATGAGACAGCTGTTGGAAAAATACAAAGAACTTGAGTTAATATTTTTTTCCTGAATAATTATGTATGTAGTTAAAATATATATGAATTAAACTGCTCTGATCAAGAGCTATATTCTCCAGCATAGTCATAGTCTCAAATTCTAATTTAATTTTCAGTTTGATAAAAACAGGACACAGGCCAAATCATAAATAAGTGGCTTAATTACCATAAGTATTTTTTTTAAAGGTGGCAGTTTGACATTTTGCCTAATAGCGAAAGCCCTGATAGTACAACCATAAAGAGGAGGTTATTCAAACCAATCTTACCCCCCCACCCTGCTCCTCTTTAGTTTGCACAATGTTTTAAACGTACTTAGTGTTACTAAATTGTATAGTTAAAATGGTCAAAATGGTAAATTTTATGTTATGTATATTAACCACAAAAATTTACAAATAGAAGTAAATACTTCATTTTTAAAAGCTTTAGAAGTTTTGCCAACTTTTTCGTTATTTGGAAAAAACATTCATAAGTCAACATCACAGATGTTGCCATGCTCAATGTGCTTTATGACATAAAATCCATCATCTTTTTGGTGGACATAAACCATAATCGCTAGGCATAAGCCATAATGGCTAGGACGGCCAGTCAAGGAAGTTGAATTTGTGGCTGCTTCCTGCTTCCTTCCTACTTGTAGCCTTAGTAAATGGCGGTCTTTGTCTGAACTTGGGCTCTGTAGTCCTGTTCTCCCCCATGCTTTGTCTCCATTACTTCTATGGCACCGGTGTCTGCTTCTATTGCTCTTACTAATTGTAGCCCCTTTGTTGCATTCACATTCCCAAGAAGAGTCATATGATCAGTGTTAGTCCTCATCCAAAACAGTTTCTCCAACTGGCAGAGTTCTTAGAAATTACTGGGCCAGGTCCTCTTTGGGTCAGGCATTGATCCATGCATGATCCAATATGTTTTGGCCAGGTTTCCAGGGGCATGTGACACAAAGCATGGCAATAATTATGCAAAAACTGGTTCAGGCTACTTAATTTAGCATCAAACAACCACTTTTAAGGGGTTAATGTAGTATGGATTGGATACACAGATACATTGCATGCATTGAATCTTTGTATCAGCCAAAGCGGAATTAAGGCTATCACCACATACGTGCCTAGGCAGACTGCATTGTGAAATAATGCACTAACTGAAGTAGTCTCTCAAAATCCACTGGGCTGGAAGGCAGAGTGGTCTACTACATTGGCTTCAGATTAGTAACAAAACTAAAGGTTTAGAGAACAGGGGCAGATTGTGGCCTGTTGCATATTTGTGAGATCTCATCTGTCATAGTTACTGTATCTTATCCTTAATATATTTCATCACCATCAATTGAAGCCAAACTTTATCTAAAATGACCAGATAATATCACCACTACCGAGATCCTGGACCACAGCCAGCCTTCTGGCATTTCAGTGATTCGTGAAGCAACCCAACACCACTGTGAACAGGATGTTGAAGCAGCTGTTGCAGTAAGCTGAAAGGGGGCATTTGCAACCATTGAGCAGAAGAAACACATAGCAAATTGTGCAAACCAAGTTCAAGTAATGCAATAATGCCTTGAACAAAATATAATCTTCTAGAGCTTACTTGTATAAGCTAAGGCAGACTTGGAAATATAGTAGTCATTTCTCAATAAAAAATTCTCCCTTGGTAAAACTTGAGAATTTGTTAATTTATTTATGTATACATTTCTGTCAATTACCTAATTTGACATTCTAGCGTATGTGATTTTTCACTCTTGTTGATAATTAAAGAAGAAAAGAACACTTCAAATAGTAGAAAAAGAACACTTTCTTTTGCAGTCAAGACTCAGAAAAGATAAAGAATGTTAAAAGGAAGAAAACTTAGTCCTTAGAAGAGGCATGAGTGATCCAGGTTACATACAAAAAAAGGCTGATGGAGACGAACTGAGGATATGGGGACACGGAAGCAGAGATGAAGGGATTGGCATGCGGATGTCAGCATCTCCAAGCCGTCAAACCAGAAAGGCCTTAAGCATTTAGATAAAGAAACACAAATGTCTTCTCAGAGTGAGATGGCAAATGCATTAAACGATGAATGACACTGGCCTTTCTCTTCTGCCTTGTCTACTAAAATAAATCTGGCTTCGTCTAGTCAGTTTTTACTTCTCTACAAAAAAGGTCCTGTCATGTTCGACTTATCTTTGGGGCTATCATCATGTACTATTAGAAGAAGGAATGTGCACAGAGAGAGAAGAATTTGAGTTCTGGAGTGGTTTGAGGTCTAAACTTTCATGAAGTTTTACAGAAGAATTTTGGAGGGACAGGCACAGAAGTTACTATATGAGAGAGAAGCTGGTGAGAGAGGGAAGGAGAATTTTAAGCATTGCAGTAGATATATGCTTCCTTCCTGAACTTTAGGAAATACTTACAAAGAGCTTAAACTATTTTAAAATGATTTTCTTTGATTGCATTCTGACTGCATTGCTGATCTGAGCCTAGACTGTGCACTATGACTCTATAAACAGTACATTCGCTTGTTGATAATCCTCGATTTAATCCAACTGCTGTGCATATATCGTGTTGAAGCTGTAGTGAAGGGAGGGAGCCTTGCTAGTGATTTAGATAGTACATCAAAAACAATATATAAAACAAATTATTGCTTGCTTTCATTAATTGTCATTGATCTCATCCTGAATGATAATAGTTTCTATTCTGCTTTGTGTAGTGAACATAAAAGTATAACAGCTTTGGGGGCCGGCAGAGTGCTAAAGTTTGTGCGCTCCGCTTCGGGGGCCCGGGGTTTTGTGGGTTCGGATCCTGGGCACGGACATGGCACCACTCATCAGTCCATGTTGAGGCAGCATCCCACATGCCACAAGTAGAAGGACCCACAACTAGAATATACAACTGTGTACCGGAGGGGCTTTGGGGAGGAAAAGGAAAAATAAAATCTAAAAGAAAAAAAGAGTATAACAGTTTTAATTGGTTATTTCTGACTTTAGTTACCCTATTTTATTTTTCTCAACTACAAATTCTCCTACACAGAAATTTTCAAAGACATGACCTCTAAGTTAGGGAGGTACAATTATAGTTTGGGAAATAGTACTTTTCACAAATTTTATTGTTCACCTCAACCATACAGTTTCATGTCTCCCTCCACACATAGATGTCAGACGCACAGACACATCAACATATAAATAGCCAAACATTATACAGGTATGCTCACCCACCCTAATTCCACCCTCCCTCTCTTCCCCGTCTATCTGTCTCTGTTTTTCTCTGTCTTACACGTGCACTTTATTGGCACAGCTAAAAAGGTGGCAATAAGAAAGATTAATACTCATTTCCCTTGGCCAAAGCCACAGAGTTGATGGCGGTTCTTTAATCCTCACAGTTTTAGCCATTAGGAAAAAATTCTATCGTTTAAAATATAGTTAGTGAAGGCCTAGATATCCTGGCAAAATGCAACTTGAATACTGCTGCAGTCTGAGCTGGGTAAGTTTGATAAGAGACCTACCTATAGCTAAAGAGTCCAGCTTCCAATGGCTATATTTATGACTACTTGGATCTCAAATACATAAAGATGGTCCATGCTATAAAATGCTACAGGGGAAACACAGCACTGACTTAGCATTGGTTGAGCCCTGCTGGAGAACCAACTATTCGGAGGAGTACGTGATCAGGTCCAGCCCAGAGTTATTTGCAAGGTCCATTCTCCAACAGCAACGGCTAGTGTAGAGCAGCCTTCTCATTATCTGGGTAGCATTGTCAAAGAAAAACCAGAGCTGGACAGTAGTTAAAGCAGTAAAAACAGATTTTATTAAAAAAAAACCAACCTATTGCAATAGGAGAAAGACACCTCAGTATAGAACTGGGCTCAATGCTGAATATAATAAGGAAAATGGGAATTTTTATCCAAGGAGCAGGCTGGGGTTGGTGGATGTAAAATTACTAAGAAAGTATCAGGAGTACTGGAAGATTCTGGTTAAACTGACCTAATAGGATTGTTGGTGAAGGCAGGCCAGGGTGATCAGACATCACTTGGGGGATGGTGGAGGATGAGGAATCTGATTAAATATTGAGGGCGATCACATATCAAGGATGGGGGATTTTGGCTAAAACAACTTAACAGGATTCTTGCTAAAATTAGACAATGCAGAGAGGAACATGGAAGCCCAAAAGTTGAGGCTTAGTTGAGAAAGAGGACAGAAGAGCCTGACTAAAGTTCAGTCATGGAGAGAAGCTTTGTCAGTATAAACTGGACAAGTCATCTGCATCTACACCCATCTTCTGTGGCCGACGTATGTGGTTCAAAAGGGTAAATATCAAGGGCTGCTCCAGAGTTTGCGCTTTCCATTAGTCCCAAACACAAAGTCAACCTCCATCAAGTTTCCTTTGGGCTCTTGATAGCGAATATAGAAGCTTCCCCAAATTCTCTCTCTGATGTATTTTATGAACACAGACTTTGCAATTGGAAATTTCTTCTTCCTTCAATCCTCTTAGGCAATTGAACCTTCATCAAGATGGTGAGACCAATTGATCTGCACGATTAGAAATACTAACTAAACCAATTCCCCCTAATTTTTGCTTTTCCACAAGAGTAGGCTTGTGAACCAAGATGAACTCTTTACTCTCCCTGACGAGAGCCTTTCTTTACACTCAAATTTCTAATCCTCCCTGGAAAGTTCCACAATATCCCCTTTTGGAAAATTTCGCTGAGATATGCTCCATAGTTCAGTTCAATTTTACTCATCACACCCTCAAAAATACAATCTTTTGCCTCAGCCTTAATTGTTATTAAAAAACACTTTCAGGAAGATGACTTTCTACCTTGAGAATTAAGAACTGTTGGAATGGCTTTAGATAGAGTTCTAGTTCTTTTCTCAGCCTTGGGCAGAGGCAGAGAACTGACCGCTGTATTGTGCTCAAGGTCCCACTCCAGACCATCACAGCTTTTGGAACCTTTGGTGAGGGACAGATATAGTGTTACAAACGATCCTCTTCTTCCCTCCTGAGCGTACACAGCTCAAACCCCAGAGGCTTTAGGTTTTCCCGGCAGAACACTTGTTGGGTTGGGGATAACTTTGTCCAGCTGAACTAGAAGCATAATCTCTCATTCTTTGGTCTTTCCTCTAATGAGAATGTGTCTTTCTAGTTTTGTTTCCTAATGCAGCTTCACTTTTCCATCAGACTTCCCATTTTCCCTATTTCCAATGTCCTTGTGTATACGGTATTTCTGGGAAGAAAAGTAAATGCCACCATGACATTTAATTATGACTTTCATACCTCTCTCCAGTAGGGAGCCATGCCACTCAGAAGTCCATAGTGCTTTCTTATACTGAATTTTGTGGGCCCATGTCAGTATTTTCCACCTCTTGCAAGGATCTGAGACCATTACCTTCTACTAAAGTTGAGTGGGGTTTAAGTCAGAGGCCCAGATCTGATAAACGGGCATCATGCCCTCTCCTCCCATGTTGAGGTGAAGGCCTTCGGACTTTCAGTGCTGCATTGGGACTTGCAAGCAGTGAGAGACTGAGACATTCCGCAGATTCTACCTACTTAAGTGAGACATGAGTCACTCAGGTCCAAATTCAGTCACCACTGAATAAGAGACTAACCCTCTTCTCTGTGATTAGCTTGGCGTTAATGAGTCACTTACATATATCCTGTTTTCACTACAATGTTAAAGCAGTTCAGAGAACAGAATATCTATATAGTACATTCTCCACTGTCTCCTTAAGAATTAATCCCTAATATTTTATCTACCATGCTCTCTTTTCTCAATTAAAAGATTGTTACTAAACAAAGATCATTAAATGGCTTAAAAAGTCATAAAATGAAAATTAACATTTTTTATTAATTTATTTTTAAAGAAACTGAAAGACTCATGAATAAGCTCAATATATGTAAGAAATTTCATTTTATCACCTATGCTAGATTTTGGTGTTGTCCCTTTGGAATCAATTTGTTAATGGAAAAATAGATTCATAATCATTTATCTTGATCTATATTCATTTGAAATAGATCGTAAAATTTTTGAAAGTCACGAGTGGAAATAAATAATAAATAAATCTATATGCTAGTAATATTTTATTTAACTAAGTTAATTCATTGATACGTTTCTTAAGAACACACTCAGAAAAGAAAAAAGATTAATGCATGCCTAGGTATTCTTTTTAATAATATCACTGTGAGACGTCATGAAAGTATTTTTAAGGATGCTTTGCCAGAAAAGCTTTATGCAGATTAGAATTTGGTATTACCTATCTTTGTGTGGCTTGAGGCCCTGGCTGGCAATGGCTCACACAATCAGTTTAAGGAGAGAAAAGGGTAAAAAATTCCAGAAATCTAATGAATGCCTATTCTTGATGGGCTCATTCCATGTTATCTCTTCTTTCTAAAGTGAGACTTCTATTTTCCTAACAGATTTATGAAACAAGTGCCTTTTTTGTATATATCCTTTGTATCTTATAGCAATTATTTGTATTTTATATTAGTTTCTCTGGAAAGATTCAATTTTCACGTCATTAAAATTGTCATGTATGCTTAGTTTAAATACAATTTTTAATTAATTCCCTTACTTAAACCATGACACAACTTTGCTTGGTCTTTCCAGTTTGAGAAATATTATTTAAGCTAATTATTTAATAAAACTGGAACTTTTTGCTACCTCTGAAAAAAGAATAGATTTATTTCCCATGTGCATCAGATAATGAAATGAACAAATGCTAACAGCTGCCAAGCCATCCACTTTCTGCTATGCCATACAAAACCTACATTTTTTTAAAGAGGCGAACATATGGGCTTTTTATCATGTTTATGTAGACATTTGTGAATTAAATGCCAAAAAAGGTTCTGTGTCAAACTATAGTTATGTTTTTCACCTCAGGGAAATCCATAAAAATTAATACGTCAGGTTTTGGTAGAGTTAGTATTTTCCACTTAACTATGGTATGTTTTGTAGGTACTTGAAAATATTTTTGTTGGTGATGATATTGTTTTTTTATTGAGGTGTAATTTATATACAACGCAAGTCATTCTTCTGTACTTTGAAAAATACACCACAATCAAGATATAGTACAGTTCCATCATTCTCCCAAATTCACTTATGTCCCATTTGTCATTATCATCTCTCCCCATACTCAGTCCCTGGCATACAAAACCCATGACTGATTTGTTTTCTGTCCCTATAGTCTGGGCATTTTCAGAATGGCATACACATAGAATCAGACACTATGTAACTTTTGGAGTCAGACTCTTGTTACTTAGCATAATGCCTTTGAAACTCATCAACTTTTTTATACGTGTCAGAAGTGTATTCCTTTGAATAGCTGAGTAGTATTCCATTGATAGATGTGCCAATTTGTTGATCCATTTATCAGATGAAGGTCATGTAGCTTGTTTCCAATTTTGGTCAATTACGTAAAACTGCTGTAAACATTTAATTTATTCTTACTGTATTTTTAAATCTCCATTTAGGGCGAAAATGAATTCATAGAAATGGGAATGGTATAACAATTCACTCCTATCAAAGCATTACAACATAGTTCTTTTGAAGATATTTTCCTGACAAAACAATATATTACCTATGATCAAGTATAGGTAAGTATTTTTTGTCTGATATCTTTGTCATCCAGAAATTCTTCGCCGCTCTAGTTTGGGCCCAGAGCATGATCCTACTTCCACTGGGGACATAGTTGTCCTCAGATTACATAACAGGTATATAAACTATTAAAATAATTCCATGTCTGCTCTTTAAAAAACAAGTAAACAATATGATAAGAATCAGAAGAGCTTTAGTTAGGGGAAATTGAATTTAATGACAAAATGATCAGACACACATAAAATAAAAGAAAGATAGTATAAATTTTTCCTAAGAGCAGTTTTGACCAAGACTAATTCAGTCCTATGTGAGGCAATGGAAGAGAGGTTAACCTATACGTGTGTAACACAAATATGGGACTGTGTCTATGTTTTCTAAGCTATGTTGTACTCCACATCATGTAGCATAGTGCTTTGTGCAGAATGGTTTCAATATTTTTTTAAGTCACAATGCACACATACATATACATATGTACAGCAAGCCCCAAGGAAGAAACACCACTGCACCATCTTATAGTTCACTCTACTTCATTTTCCACATTAGTAAGTGGCACTTGTTAGTGACTTTAAATATTTTTCTGTCTTCTTTCTATTTTGATTTTCCATGCTCTAATTCTTCAGACACATAACATGTTCAGGAACAAGTAATTTATTTTATTATCCAACCTTAAAATACCCCCCGATAAGTTGATTATATTTTGGAGAAATTCTTTCAAGTGAAAGTAAAATACAATTAAAAGAATGATGGGAAAGGAATTTAGGGATGCAAGACAGTTACAAAAAATTAGGACACTTTATGATAGTCAGGATCTATAATAAATCTTTCTTTCGAACCTAAAGTTGGTATTTAATTATCTTTAGTTAAAAATTATAGTCTTCCACAAAATTAATATTGAACAAATATTTAAGTAAGTGATGCGAAATGATGAGCTTATGTGATATACTATGAGTTCCAATCTGACTTTGTTTTAGACAAGTTGGTCATTAAGCAACATAGTTATGAACAAACCAGTTAGAGGTGAATTAGTGGGAGAGACATGGATTCCACGGAGCTGAGACTAATATTGAGAGTATTTGTTGCACAAAATAGTTACTAGGCTGAAATCACCTTGAGGAATTTATTGTATAGAAATAAATAAATATAAAGATAATCAGTTTGCAAATATTTACTGAAACATTTTTAATGGTCAAAAACTACAAAATTTTGAATGTTGTTAATAGAAGAATGAGTAAATAAATTTTAATACTCCGACACAATGCAGCTATTCAAAAGCATGAATTCTATTTATATTTATTGACTCAGAAGGATGTATAGGATGTATTTTAAAGGAAAAAAAGCCAGATTGCATATTAATGTTACATAATATTACTCCAATTTTGTAAAATAATACACAAAATCTGTGCATGTGTGTATATGAGAGAGAGAAAGAGAAAGGGAAAGAGCAGGGAGAACGTGTGTGTGAGTGTGTGTATGTGCATTGGTTTGTATCACCATGTGGAAAGGCGGGTTTTCTCTGTCACGTGGGCAGAAGGGTATTTAAAACAGGGGGTAGCGTATCTTCCTTGGTCTTTGTAGAACTTGTGCTTGGGTCAGTTGCTATAATTAGCAAGTGCTACTATTGTAATTTATAGACATTTAATGAAATTAAAATTTAAAATTGCTGTCTGAGGAAATATCAGCTGACTTATCACTCCATTTTCAGCTCTTCTCCCTGCAGCAAATTCACAGTTAATCAAGCAAGTTCTTAGTAACTGTCCACCTTTGATAATTTAAGGACTCCCCTACCTTGAGGCATGGTATAAACTAGATGTTCTCTCAAGTTCTTTTTGACGCTGCACGTATACCTATATCTGTATGAACATTTATTCATTTATGTTAAATTATATGTAACTATATAGCATATTTTAGCCCCAAACACTTTTCTCCCAGTAATTATGTTTCTCTCTGTAGAATTCGAAACTGTTTTACAATGGAGTCAAGTGAATGACAGACTTACAAGAAATTTCTTGATTTAGAAAATTCCCATGAATACATGTATGTACAATTTGAGAATCCTTCATTCCTCATCCATATATTGACAAATACTAGAAACGTATATGAGCAAATTGAGTTCAAAATAAACATGATGTGACAAAATAATGAAACTAATTGCCATTTAAAGCAATATTGTTGCTAATCTGGGAAACCACATTTATAACTATTCAGCTTCTCTTTGATCTTATCCCTCTGCTCTCTCAGTTCAACATATGTAACATTTCCTTTCTACCTCAGAACTTATGAAGTATTCTAAGCAGGCTCTTTACACTAAAAAATTAAGGTTGAGGTTAGGAAGTAATGAATGTCTTTCCTTTCCTCTTCAGAAAAGAATGAGAATAGAAGGAACCAGAGAGAATTTTCTGTAGTAGTTTTAATTTAACATAAATATGGAATGAAATTGATGCCTTCTGCAAAGAAACCTAGAAGTGGATTCTTCTCTTCCCCATCACACCAGGTGAGCAGAGCCACACAACAACAACAAAAATCTGGTACACGTTTCAACTATTTTCTCTTCTGAAACTGAGTTTGAGGAGGCAAGGATCAGACCTCTGCGTTTCATAAATTTTCCTGGTATAGTATCTTCTATGCAATCACATTCAAGAATTCAAAAATTACGGGGTGCAAAATATCTCCTTGTAGGGGCTGGCCTGGTGGCACAGCGGTTAAGTTTGCACGTTCTGCTTTGGTGGTCTAGGGTTTGCTGATTCGGATCCCGGGTGTGGACCTACACATCGCTTGTCAAGCCATGCTGTGGCAGGTGTCCCACATATAGATGGGCACGGATGTTAGCTCAGGGCCAATCTTCCTCAAAAAAAAAAAAAAACAACTCCCTGTAAATGTTTTCTGTCAATAACCCAAGAGCATAATAAACAAATAGTTGCTACTTGAGCCCTGGATGACAAAGAGAAAATAAAAGTGTTCCCTTCTTCTTCCTCCCTCTGATTTCCAGGAAATTTACAGATACAAATATTCTCTATGTGTGATATTCCTGTATATAGATGTAGGAATTCCATTTATTGTGGAGGAATGTGGGATGTGGTCTAGTTAGCCAATGGGGATTGAAAATGGAGCTTGGTATGTAAGAAACCAATTTACAATGATCTGCTTATATATGTTTATAATCACATGACTTCATAACTTATAGAATGGCTTATTGGGAGACTGTAATCATGTGGTAAAGGTACTGGGAATTGGTTAAGACTGTGGACTTTGCGGTCAAACTCCTTGGGTACCTGTTTTTGCTCCACTCATTACTAGATGGAGGTGTTGGTGAGTCAGTTTCTCTAAACTCAGCTTCAGCAATCGTGATTTCAGTGCCTACTTCGTAGAACTGTGAAGGAGATTACATAAAGGGTTGCTTGCAAAGTAGTTAGCAAAGTCAGTGGTCTATGTTAGTCATTAATGATATTAAGTATGTTTGGGGCCATTTCTTGCATCCACTGAACTAGAAAAAAATTGTTTTGTTCTATTTCTGTATCTTTCCATTTTCTAGGTCTGGCATTAAATTTGAGAAAACCAATTTAAGACCAAGATAATTTAAACAGAAATATAGCTAATTCTCAGACCAATTAGACCAAGGGAAGCTATGACCCTGAAGTAAACGTAGTGGAAAATACTCTTCGGAACTTCCATGGTTCTTGGGAGGCAGGCGAAGGCCATAGCTTCAAAGAAAGATAATCCAGAGAGGACTGGCTTTGCAGCTTCTGGGGACAAAAATACCAATTCCAAGTGATTTTAACCAATCTTGAAATTCTCTTTCTTGGGGCTGCCACTATGAGGAGTGAGGAAATGGTTATGAAGTACTTTTTTACCTCTCTCTCTAATAGCTGGTTGTCGTGAGCCAGGGAAAGAGGCTGGAGAAGTACAAAGGTGATAGGAAAGGATTGGAAGGGGTGTGGAGAAAACTTTATTAACTTTATCTTACTGTAAGCTTATAACAGCAGACTCATTTAAAAAAAAAAGATGAGAAAAAGAAGAAAAAGAACTAACATTTATTAATCAACTATTATGTGCTAAGCACCCAGCTCCGTGGTTTGTTTATATTATTTCACTTAATTCTTTCATTAATCCCACAAGGATGTTTAGTCAGGATAGGGTAAGTTACCCTGTGATAACAGCTCTCAGTGGCGTAAAACAGCAAGATTTTCGATCCACATAATTCTCAAAGGCAGCTCTTCTCCATGTGGTGGCTCAGAGTTGCAACTCCACATCATATCAACATGTGCTTCCAAGACTGTTCCAGAAAAGACAGGTACTTCTTTAACGTTTCATCAATTAATGCTTCTTCCCAGAAATGACATTACTCCACTCACATTTCATTGGCCAAAGAAAGTTACAGCACCATGAGTGACCTCAATGGGGAAGAATGCAATTTCCTCATATGCCCCAAAGCACGAGCGCTAGAAACTGGTGAACAGCATCGATGTCTATCACAAAAGAGAATTTCCTATTTTGAAGATGAGGAAGCTGAGATTCAGAGACAGTAACATCTAGGCAAAATACCCTGTTCCTATATGGTGTATTGAAATGCAAAACTCCTAAATCTGTATTCTTTCCATTGCATCATCTCTCTTCACATATATTCACTTTCAAGTTTATATTAATGTAACACACAGAACAGGCAGATTTTTCATTAAATCAATGTAGAAATGAGCATTATAAGTTACTCCATAGCTAGATAAACACAGATAAGTGTGTCAACTACTGTAAAAACTACAGTATCATAATCATGTGCTTTGGGATGAGTTTTTCTTATCCGTTGATATTGAGATAAAATATTTTCAATTTTGCTGTGTTGGCATATTTTTTGTTTGTTTGTTTTTTTGTTTTCCAAAGGATTTTAGCACTCATGTGTCCTGAAGAAACCTCTGTTGTGCACTTACAGCATAGTAAAATCCATGGCATGCAGTTCAAAGAAAGTCCACCAATTAGGCTAAGAACATTTTCCAGATTCAAGGAAGCCTTCTTCACATTTGAGCATGGTCTGTGGATCAGTGAAGATAGTAGTTCAAAGGGACTAGTCAGTTTAGTAAAATAAGTACCTTGGTTACCCATTAAATTTGCCTTTGTAAATAAAGTACAGTGAGTTTCCCTTTGATCTCATGAAGATAGTTCAGCATGCTATACATAGCACAGAGATGAAAGGAGACTGGGCTGCTTAAAATGAAATACGCCACCGAGTGATATAAAGCTTTCAAACTCTTTTGAGCAGAAGCAGAAGTAATCTTGTAAGTAATAGCCTTGCTTTGCAGTATTTTCACAGGGCATTTGGCATTAATTTCACGTTATTTTTGATTAATATGAATAAACAATGGGCACAGCAGGGAAAATGTTATACGACATTAGGCATAAACATGATCAATGATTTATGATAGGCTGCATATCTCCATTTCCATTTCTTGAAAATTACATCTAGCCTTCCTATTATTTCATCAAAAATCTGTTGTCACTCTACTCTCTGGCCAGGACATTAAATTTTTTAAATTTAATAGAAACGCCTCTATAGCCGTACATTTTATCTTCCTCTGGCTGGTTGATATGACTTGTCTTATTATTGGTAGAGGATGGTGCATTAAAAAACAGAAAAGAGGAAAAGTTAGATTGTTGTATTTTCCATCTTAATGACAGACTTCTAACTTCTGGTAGATTTCTTCTGGTGCACATCCCTCCTCAAATGTCAAGTTTTATCTGAGTTTTTAACAAATCCAGGCCAAGGTCTTTGCTAATATTTAGCTTATATTCTGAGAGCTGGCATTTTAATAGAGGTTTTGAACTCACAGCAATGAATCCCTATGGGGGAGTTTTCAACACAGGTACTAGATGGGGCATAAGAAGTGGCCCTGAAGAGTCTGCAGCAACTGACTCCCACTGGCATTCTTGTCACTTCTTTGGAAAGCTGACCCTAGTTGAGGGACATACACAATATGCACAATAATTCTACCTTTGCATTGTGGCAGTCTAATTTTACTGGCTTTTTAAAAGTTTGTCGAAGAAACCTTATTTTTTTAATTCCTAAATTATCTGTAAAGTTTGGGCTTTCAGTACTTACATGACAGCATTTTTATTTGACAATTTAAAAAAGTACCTATTTTCAACTAGGTCCTTATCATAAACAATGTTTTTCAGTTTTTCTTTAGAAGTTATTTTGAATAAATTAAAATTATGTTCATATTCGATGTGTTTCCCAAAGATTAAAATAAATTTCCATATAATTTTTGAAAATTAGAGGAAAATTATATATGGGTAAATATAGAATTATCAGAGTTATTTTTCTGCATCTACAAGCCAAATATGGTAGGCAGAACGATGGCCACCCAAAGATGCCCCTGTTCCAACTCCTGGAGCTTGTGAACATGTTACCTTACACAGATAAAGCAACTTTGAAGATATGATTACCCTTAAGGACTTTGAGATGAGGAGAGTATCATGGATTATCCAGGCGAGCCCAACCTTTACATGAGTCCTTACAAGACCCTTTCAGGCTGAGGACAGAATCAGAGGGAAAAGGGTTAGAGAGATGGAAGAAGAGGGCCATAAGCCAACAAGTACAGATGGCCTTTAGAAGCTGAAAAAGACAAAAAAATACACCATCCCCAGCACCTCAAGAAAGGAATACAGCCCTGCAAAAATTTGGATTTCAACCCGCTGAGACCCACGTTGGACTTCTGAGCTCCAGAATCGTAAGATAATAAATTTGTGTCATTTTATGTCAGTTTGCGGTGATTTGTTACAACAGCAATAGAAAAATAACTCAGATTTTGGTACCAGGAGTGAGATTTGAACCCATGCAGCATACAATATACCAGGTATTATCTTTTCTTTAACTAAATAAAAATGATTGTCTAGGAATACAATTTAATAATAAGAAATTTGAAAAAATAAAGCTACATATACAATTCCGTTTAATAACTTTTTTTGTGCGGGAGTTATGTTTCTTTTTACTTCACAGTGAAAATAGCTTTATTGGTTTTTCTAATTATATTAACAATATAGGAGCAATGCAGAAAAAAAAACAAACACAAACAAACCAAAAGTCGTCTGAAATCTCACCATGCTGAGAGATTGTTCACTAACATTGATGGTTGTCATTTCACACATCTCTATTTTTTTTTTTAGATTTTTTAATTTAATTTTATTTTTTTTTCCTTTTTCTCCCCAAAGCCCCCTGGTACATAGTTGTATATTCTTTGTTGTGGGTCCTTCTAGTTGTGGCATGTGGGACGCTGCCTCAGTGTGGCTTGATGAGCAGTACCATGTCCGCACCCAGGATTCGAACCAACAAAACACTGGGCCGCCTGCAGTGGAGCGCGCGAACTTAACCACTAGGCCACGGGGCCAGCCCCACACATCTCTATTTTTATACATACATACACATGCATGAAGTTTTTCATAAATGGAATCATTACACTTGACATTTTTAATCAGACAAAAATATTTTTCTTTTGAAATGTATCATTCATACATAAAGAGATTAAGACATATAACTAACATATACATAATAATAAGAAACAGCTGTGCACCTACCACTCAGATTAAGGAATATGACATTTAACTGTACTTAGAAAGTCCCCTGTGCCTTTTCCCGATTGCATTTCCCCTCCTCTTCTCCCAGAAATAAACAATTTTTGGACTTTTATATTAATCTTCCCTTGCTTAAAAATAATAGATTCAGCACCAATGTATTTACTCTGAAACAATTATTTTTCAGTTTTGAAAAACTGAGTAGGAAGCCAGACTTACCCGTAAAAAGAAAGCACTTACTGCTATTAAATGAAGGTTCCCAGGAGAATGTAAACAGAAAAGAATCTCTCAGTCTCAAAGGGGAGTTTCAGCTCCACAGAGTCTAGTCAGTACTTCTATTATGATTGTGGAGGGACTGGATCAACCTTCATGAATTTGGAAATAAGAGAATCAAGATTGAGATATTATAATGGATTAGAGCAGAGACATGTGAAGCCTGTTTAGAAAAGCAGAACAGCTTCAAGTCCTTGAAACTTGACATGAACCTGACTTCATATATTAACAGAACTTAAAACACACACACACACACACACACACACACACACACTGAAAAGGAGAAAGTGATAGATTTGCAATAGAAGAAAGCAAAGATGAGCATCACAGAGGCATACACTGGCAGTACCCATCCTGATTCCACCACGAGTAGAAGCAGTCCTGATCCAGGCACGCAACCCTTTCCCGGCCCTTCGGCAAATCAGATCAATCCCTTTTGTGGAGATGAATGTTGCCAAGGCTTGGGGGGCACTTATCGCCCATTTGTTATGTGGAAGGATTCCCTAAGAGAAAAACTCTTGGCCCTTCTTTCTCTTGTTTACTCCTTTCCACATGAGGAGAAATATTTTATCTAATAGGTGAAATTTGGAAAAGAAAGATGTCACTCTTTTCCGTCCTCTCTCTCTCTCTGTCTCTCCCTGCCCTCTTTGGAAGTCAGCCTTCCCACAGGATGCATGCGTTTGGTCTCTCTCCCTCCCTGTAGTCAGGGGCTGGGCTGTGGGGGCAAGTGGGATTCAGCAGCTGTACCAGCAACAATGTCAGTTGGTTTTGTTTGATGGAGAAATATTATCAAGTGTGCTTAGCTGCATAGTTAAACCTGTGTCTCTAATTTAGCCTTCATCTCTTATAAGGCTGACATTTTGAGCTCCATCTATATTTGCCTTTCACTTGGTGCCAAACTTCTGGGTAGGCAGGGATACCATCTATTAGGCTCCCCTATACCCTGGCAGATATATCAGATTGTCTTGTGTGATCTCATTAATTATCCAAATCATATATTTAATTTGTCTTGTCCTGATTCCACACTCACCAAGTAGCCTTTAGATAGTAACTTGCCTCTTTATGAGGCTTGTTTCTAGGGAAATAATGCACGCACCAGAAGATTTTAAGTGCCCAGCTTCCAGTTCTATTTCTCCTTGTAAATTAATACATGGGCATTTTGTTTTGATACTGTACTTTTGTGAGCCTGGTTAATGTGCATCTGCCCTCAAGAGATGAGTCTCTCAATTGGACGACCTTGGAAGTTGTGGGTAAGATTGTCAAAGCTCCAAGATGTTTTAGAATTCAATCCAGTGTGGTTTTTATACTAGGAAATTTGAGTGGCTTGATTAATGTGAGAAAATGCAGGATTACTTTCCATTCAAATGCCATTACACCTAGATGTGAATACATTTATTTGTCTTAAGAATGAAGAAAAGCAAAATCCAATTAAGAGGCATGGCCACCTGGCTGAGAGTCTAACCCGACTTGAAAACTAGGTAATGATGTGATTCATGTCTAATGGACATGAGCCCCATGAAGTTTTCTTCTTTCACTTTTGAAGCCCTTGTTATAGTCTACTATAACCTACAGGCTTCAGTATGTTCCATCCTTGTCACAGACAGAATCCAATCTTACCTCAGGACTAGCCTCAGGTCTTGGGAAGCTAAGAAGGTAGCTCCAAAAATTATATGGGGATTAGTTCCTAACATTTTGTGAGATGGTGTATTTCCTTTGTGGAAAAGAATTTTTCATATCTGGGAAGATTTAGAATTAATTGTAGAAATATTTAAGAGAACCAAAATGTAATATTAATATTTTTACATTAATTAATGTGTGCATACTTGCTATATTAAGTATCTAAAGGTATAAAAGACTTTAACCCTTTAGAATAACAGGTCAGCCTTGTAACACCATTTAAAAATGTCTGATTGAGAATTGATTTAGAATTGTGTGTCTAGACAGAATATAATTAATCTTATATATAGTATTTGAAGATTTAAGAAAACAACAACTATTTTTAAAGTTTCATATATTAATTTTACAAGTAATATTAAATACTTTAGAAAGTTTGTTATATAATTTATGTATACATAGAAAGAAATTGAGTATATTCAATGTATTAATGCAGTTTAAAACGTTAAAGGAATTTAATTAACAAAGTTTATAACTGGCTCCAGATAGTAATTAAGGGTCACTTTTAAAGTGACTGTAAAAATTTGCTAGCTTTGTACATGTGATAATAGGGTTCATATAATGAACTGAAACTGTAAAGAAGAACTAATTTTCTTTTACTTATAACTATAATAAATTGAATATTTTAAAAACTAATAATCTATTAATGATTTTTCTCCACATAAAAACCAGTATGGAGGAACTGAAACTCTCATTGAACAGGAATCACTTTTAGTGTCAGATACAAATCAAACTTCTGATATCAAAAGTTGAGGCCAGTGTGTAGACTAGGCTGTGGTATATTCACTAGAGAATGCTAGCCTAGGATAGGCCTTTGGAGATAGGCAAACGACCTTTAACAGATTGCATTCTGACCACATGATTGGCAAGCCCCTTCCTCTTTTGGAACTTCTACAACTTTTTTAGTGCTTTATTAAAATAAATTATTTCCTTAAAGTACTGAACATTTAAAATGCAACATACCATTGAGAATAAAGCACACGCTTTAAGTAATGATAGGTTTTTATGGTTCTCAAGCAAGTCAGCTCTGACAATAATGAAGACAGGTTTGTAACTTTAATAATAGAGTTCACCAAACTTCCTAATGATTTTTCATGAGTTTGCACTTCAAAAGAGCTTTTATCCCTTCTCTAGGTCCCACTGTGATGAATGAACAGATACCAATGGCAAGAGGGTTTGGGAACCAGACAGATCTTGGTTTGAAACATTTCAACTTATACTAGTTCTGAGATCTTGGGCAAGATATTCAATCTCTTGGTTTTCTCATCTGTAAATGTGGGATGATAATATCTACCTTATGAGGTTGTTTGTAAAGCTTAGAGATGTTATATAAAAAGAGTTGATACACGACTGGCTCTCAATGAATAAGATGTGATTCTTATGGGTCGTGTAAAAACAAAGGTGCGTGTTGTTGGGCGAGAAAGGGTTAATTTCTGCAGTGGGTTGAGCATGTGTTTGTATGAAGGACCAGCTGCCTTGACAATATGCTGCTGCAGTGACTCATGGCTGGCTGCCAAACTGAGGCTCCAAGAACCCTTCTGCAACGTTAGGCGATGATGTGCATCGTGTAAATGATACCCTGCAAGAACTCTAACTTCAGACTTCATGGGGTTGAAGTTCTGGCCTCTTACAAACTCCTAGAGATCACATATCCTCTACCTCACGGGAGTGAGAAAAGTCTCTAGGCCCAACAATTGTCCACATAGATTTAGGGCTGCCTGCTTAATTCCTTAAGGTCTCCTTCATTTACCAGCCACAAGCCTTCGTGTTAGTTTTGTTCATATATCCAGTGGATACTTTTTTCCCGCCTGTGATTATTAGATGCAAAATATCAGACTTTGAAACTCTTGTGGAAACTGCAAAAAAGATTGTCTTCTACATACTGTTGTGGTTGATGAAATTCTGAAGTGACGTTCTGTATCAGTCTCCAACACTAGACAATGTTAAAAGAATCAAGTAGGATGATCTAGAATTTAGAGAGATAGAGAAAAGATGTTAACAATATGACAATATTTGGGTGCAAAAAAAAAAGTGAAGTTTTTTTTTTTTTTAGTCTAGAGAGCTATATAAAATGGAAAAGATCTCCTCCATTAACAGCCTTACTGAAATTCACTATTTTTCAGTGAAGGCTTTGTACGTCTGAAGACATTTTTTAAGTGGAATAACAGAGATGGGCTCTAACGAATAACAGAAGAAAACTGACGACTGATTCCATGAAGTAAAGAATATTGAAATCAAACACTTTACCATCATCCCAAATACACTTTGTTAATATCTTCTGTTTGGTAGGCCAAAAGTTAAAATTTTCCAGTTGATAAACTGTTGCATTGAACTCTTCCCAATCTGATCTAGAGGAAACTGAATCTTTTAGACATTAAAATATATGTTGGTTGGCTACCTTTAAATTGACTTCAAGAGTTAGTTACACTATTTATCATGATATAGATTTGATTTGGTAAAACCATTACTTTTTATCATATTATTTTAGAGGAGTTAATTTTTTAATTTGAAAATATGTTTACAGAAGCCTGTAGAATGTTTTCAGACACTGAGGAGATGAAGGATAGAGACTGCTTTTAAGGAGGTTATGGTCTAGTGGAGAATATAGACTGACAAATAATTATAATACACAATTTACATGTTAAAAGAGGTTACAAAAGGTGTTATGAGAGCATCAATGATGGGCACCCAAGTCGGCCTGGGGCTGTCAAAGAGTTCAGTTTTAGGCCTCCTGTGTTGAAAATGCCATCGAGTCATCAATTGAAGCTGGATGCATGGTGTTTCAATTTTGGAGCCTTTCGTGGCTGTAGATGGAACTCTAGGCACTATTCACAATTATGAAAAAATCAAATGTCTCTGAAAAGCATTTGTCACTCATGTGTAAATGCTGTGCTATGCCTTATGATTAATTTCAAGCGTACATGAAAATGTAGTTTAAGTATAAAAATATTTTTTAGGGTGGCTGAGGAATTAACATAAAAAGACTTCTGATGATAGCTTTGGTCAGGAAAATAGAGAGAGGAAGCAAAGTCTTAGAAGATTATAATTTCTAATGTCAGTTGCAAAGAACCTTTTTACTAATCTCTATAACACAATCTATAAAATTAATAAAAATCAATTAAACTATTAAAATTATGAAAGTAATGAAAATTTGGTCATAAAACTAATATAAAAGGTCAAATGTTTCAGTTTAACTTAGTTTACTTGAATACATATTTTAATTATATTCAGATCAATTAAAAATTTATTGTGATTTTCTGATTATAATTGGTATATGTTTTTAGTAGAAAATTTGGAAAAAATTTGGAAAAAATTTGGAAAAAAATGAAGAAATAGAGGAGAAGAAAATAAAATTACTCATAATTTCACCTCTCTCTTACTCCCTCAACTGTAATCTCTTAACATTTTGATATTTTCTACAATATTTATATACACATGTGTGAATGTGTGAGTTTTCTGATCCATTTTAATTTTGGAGATATGAAAAGTATTCCTCTGGTCACTAATCCTATAAATATAGAGTTGCAATATAGTTTAGTAAAAAGAACTCAAAATTTGAATTAGCCAGATCCACTTTGTAGTTATAAGGAATGGGATAAATTGTTGAACCTCTGAGCTGGTTCACCTGGCTTAAAATTCTAGCTCTCTCCTTTATTGCCATGTAACTTTGGGCAAATTTATTTACTATCAGAAACCTCAGTTTCCTTATCCATAGTAACAGGACAATAATTCCTATTACTTTTTTATGGAGAATGGATCCAGGGGAGCAAATATCAATGAGGCAAAGGCTGAGGAAGTAGTCTAGTTGAGAGATTGCCATTTTCTTGACTAGGTTATCGGCAAGGGAGACAGAATGACACATGGATAACAGGTATATTTTGCAGATGAATTGATGGAATTTTCCATTAGAGCCAATATAGTGTAGGGATAAGATAAAAAGATGAATCAAGGATAAAAATCTAGGTTTCTGGTTGGAAAATGAATGAATGGTGATTCTACTTACTACTTATTGAGAAGTGGTGTGGCATCCATTGCTGAGAGCAACATTTTGCATACTTAAAGCTTGAAATACCCTGTAGCTGGTGGGATACTAGAATCTGGAGTTCCCAGTAGAGGGAATCTGGGCTAGAGATGTCCTTATAGGAATCGTCAAGATATAGATGTAATTTAATGCTTGAGAACTAATTGAGACTGTATAGGGGAAGGGAGACACTGTGGAGGAACAGGAAAGGAAGAAAAATAGCTAGGAGGGCCAGAATGGCTCAGGAAATGCAGCTGCTCCCCATTCCGTCAGCTCCGAGTGCCCTGAAGGGAGAAAGAGCTCTTGAAATTAATCCCGCTGTCTCTTTCCTGGTTAATTTGGCGGAGTAGGGAGGGGACAGTAAAGACATATATGAAAGCCTTAAATAGAAGCAGCTGCTGATTCTTCTGGGTAGTAATTTGATGACTATTTATTTAGCTTCAGTGGAATAATTTTGTTGAGTAGATGAAACGGTTTAAAATATTCCTTTGCTGATTATATATACCTTTATATCTTACCAATGCTTTTTTTTAGTTGCATAGGTAGATTTACAGAAGGGCATTTCCATGTAGAATTGAGATGTTTTTAGGGTATAAAAAAACTTGGATATGCCACGTGTTCAGTCTGAGTTAGCCCAACGAGCAAATATTACTGTTAAAGTTCTAAAGCACTAAATACCTGTTAATGGTGAGTGATCATTTCTGTGTGAGCTTTCTGTATTGTTATTAAATAAAATAAAATTTTACTGGCAATTTACATATATTCTGTCTGTGATTTTTTGGTTGGTATTTAATGGAAAGCAATAATTTATAAGCCAATGAGAGTTTTAAAATGATTATTTTAGGAACTAAGAAACTTTTCTTCATTCTCCTTATTCAGCCTGTAAGCTTAGCTTTCTTTCTTTCTTTTTTTCCTAAGGAATGAAAGAGATGAAAATCTAAAGCATCCCTGTTATGGTCTGCACTGAAGTTACTAAGTTAAAAAACAAGTTCAGCAAGTTTTAAAGAAAAGACCTGTTAGTTAAGTAGAAGGCAAATATTTTTATTAGTGTTGAATGGAAAAGGGAAAGTTTCATGTGACACATCAGTATTCAATCATTTCTCATCCAAAGCCCTTTTAACTCAGAGAAGAGGGAGAAAATAAAATAATGAATTTCAAATGAGGAAGTTTTCATCAACAAATTTTTTTTTTCTCATAAAATTCAGAAAGAGATGGTGCTATTTTATTCAGCACCTGTGTACTTTTTCATGTAAAATAGAGACTCACACAATTATTTTGGATATGTTTTTGAGTATGTTGGAACAGTTAAAGATAATAACTAAAAAGAAGATGCTAAATGTAGTAAGGTAGATTGGGAAAGGAGGTACATTCTTGTAGCCCACCCCATGGTGTGTATGCGGTGGAGGTCAAAATGGCTTTTCACCTCCTGAACATCATCTCACACTTAGATGTCCCCTGAAGGCTTTATTTACTTCCTGGAAGAGATGTGATGTCTGGACAAGCTAGAACTGAAACAGGCTTTTGGGATGAGCCTCTGGAGCAGAGAAGGATTTCTCTCAACACTGGTTCTGGTCCCATGGAACTCAATTTGAAAAGGGGACAGTAAAAATGTTTCATTTTAGACCCATGAATGTAATTATTAGTAAGGAGAGTTGACTTCTGTTAATTGTGGTACCTTCAACCCAGCTCCAAAGGAAGCTTGCCCCAGGAAGCTCAATCAAGAACCCACAGGAAAAATTTGTACAGGAAAATACTGGGGTCTCAAACCACTGACCATGAACGTACTGAAAGAACTGTTATACTGCTAGAGGAGATCGGCTCACTCCTCCTCATGCACATCCTTCCTATTCAACCAGAGGAGGAGTGGAAAAGACCTTAGGAAGACAGAAGCATAATGACAATGCAGTCATGCTGTGATTTGCCTACATCACCAGGAGTAACAGGCTAGTGAAATGGATCAACAATGGCAATGGAAGTTGAGTCACTATATTGGCACCTGTGTCTATAGAACGAAGTTCTAATGATATCCAGAGACTGGGTGAGAAAGGCTGGACCCTGTTGAAGGGAAGAAGGGTATAACAGCTTTGCAGTTTAAAAAGAAACAAACAAAAGACTATAGCTGTTATATCATCGCTTTCCCCTGCAAACATATTCTCTCATGTTGATGAAAACTGGCAACATGTATTCCATTCAGAGATGGTACTTAAAATACTTAATACCATTATGGTCCAGACAACGACAAATTAGAATGGATGTTCCAAAGCCTTGGAACAGATCCTGGAGGACACGTGTTGCCTCAATCCTAATGCTTTATTTTCTAGGTAGTGCAAAGATTGTGGGAGAGTAAACCATGTGGCTGGGGAGTCAAAAGCTCAGAGCAGCAGCTATTTACCAAGTCGTTTAGAAGCGTTTAATATTTTAAGGACTAGTATGGCCATATCAATGCTTGCCAGATGGATATAAACTCTGATGAAGTTAGATAACAGTTCCCAAATGTTCCCACCCTCTTGAAAGCTTAAATCAATGGTGCGCAGCTTACTTTGTTTATGTTTTAGTTGAATCAGTGAATCTGAGCATGATTTCTTGTTCATCAAGTACTTATTTTACTAAACATTAATTTTGGTGATAGAAAGGATTTTAGAACTACTTATTTTGAAACTTTTTTTATACTTCAGATCTTTAATCAAAATTGAATTATTATCAAATGGGTTTTATAGGTCCAAATCAAGATTTCATTCATGTATTGAAAGAACGTTTTAGCGTATACGTGCATTTGAAATATCTCAGAACCTTTCTACATAAAGATTTTGAAAGAACTCATTTAGCACAGCATTTCCAAGCATGATTTTTAAAAAGGTAATCAGAATAGCAAATAAGCTTTGCCAATCATAAATTACAAAAAAATTACTAATAGGAAAGATTGTTTTTTGTTTTGTTTTGTTTTTGCCATTGATGCAAATGGGTAAAAACTGACCTGGATACAACTCAATTCTGCCAGCATGTCTAAATGGAGTGGATGGCCTGGCCATCCAAAGTAGAGTGTGCACGTTAACGTGCTTTCCAGTGCCCAGGTGGTTTGTTCCTCCCCTCCTACGAGCCCTCTGTTGAATAAGGGCCAATTTCCAGGGGCAGCAAGAACTTGTGATCCTGAGAAACTGACTGTCAGTCCAATTGGGTGGCCCAGAGTTTCCTTGGTTATGGAAGGAGGGGGAAAAAAATTATTAGGGAACTTTGGAAATTTTCTATTTTAGAGAATTATGGGCAGAATTTAGTCCTCTTCTCATATACTTTTTCCCCAGAAAAAGGATGATTGAAAAAAAAAATCTGCTACCAGGCACATAGATAGATAGGTGAATAGATAGAGAGAGAAAGAGAGAGAACTTTTAAGAATCAGGCTTCCATCCCCAGTGAGTGATATGTGTGCAAGACAATCTCTGTGTCCTGCTTCTCTCTAGTTCAGCCAGCTCTTTAACTCTTCCTTTTCTGATTCCTCCTTTCTTCTTCTGTACTTTGATCTCTTTCCTTCCCTCCCCTCCTCCACTTCCCCGCTCATACCCTCCTGTCTCCTCCCTTCCCTTCTCCTTCTCTTCTCTTCCTTCCTCTCTCAATATCTCTTCCTCTCCTCCCTCCCCCTCCCTTGGTGCATTTCCTGCGTCATTCCCTTTCCGCCCTAACTCCAGTCACACGTTATGTCTTTAATCCTATCCGTCTTCTTTTAATCCTTCAGCAGAAATAACCAAGCACAATGTTGGAACTTTGTCTGAGGGAGCTTTGTGGGGATAGGCGATAAGGGTGTATAAGAAAGATTTTATGATGTTGGTAATGTAAAAGGTTTAAGTGGTGAATTACTCAGCTTTTCTATAGTTAAAATCATTAGAACAAAGTCTATAAAAAGGGTACAGATTAAAGTAAATGTGCCTTAGTGCTGCTAACTAATTAAACTAAGTGAATACTCATGATTTGTTTTATCATTTTTACATTAAGTAAATTTCTCAAATGGAGGATAATTACAGCAAAAGCCTAATTAGACACTAACAGACCATCCTCTTCTGTTCTGATGCATTAACGATTTCTTTTGTGTTCTAATTGTTGCATTCATCAGGGCGTGTTAAGTGCTTCTTGTTCAGTATTCATGTTGAGAATGCATAGTGCAAAGTGGGGACTGTGACTTGAGAATGAGCCAGATATTGAAATGAGTTTGATATTTCTCGTCCAATTCATTTCAGTTTTACTATCTGCTTTGCAAAAATTTCTAAGACATTTGGCACTACCGTTAGTTTTAGCAGAAAACATATCTTTTGAAAATCACAACTTTCCTTCTTTCTATTCAATTGAGAATCTCAAATGTGCTTGTACTGAGCTATTGTTGATTACTAGTGTACTAATTATTTTGTGATGACTGTCAAGTCATAAAAATCATACAATATTATTTTTATCTTGTAAATGAAAGAATCATTGGTTAAATGCATCGTGATTTATGGTCTTGAATCTGAATGAACAGAGGAGATTAGGAGCTATCAGTTAGCACAGGTTAATGAAGTACTGTTATGACTTCTATGAATGTCCAATGTACAACAATTACAAGACTAAGTATGAACATGAATGCATAATATAATTGCATGTTTTAATCACAACCATCTTCAAACTTGAAAGATAAAAGAAGAATAAGAAAGAAAGCAAATTTAACACTTGTCATGCCAAGACACACCTGGAGGAGACATGAGTATTTGATTTATGTAAAACAAGGACCATTTCTAAAGCTCTCTTAGAAACAGGAGATTGTCTTTTGCTTTTTAAACCATAGATAACATGTAAACTGATATTGTAAACCTAACTTTAACCTTAATAATTGAGATGTTATTTGTCATAACAATATCAAAACACTGAACAATTGTTATCAATGGAATTGAAAGATATTCCCATATCAGCACTTAGTGTTTAGATATAAGAAAAGGATGTTAGGCGCTGAATATTTCACCTCTGAAAAACTTATTATGGGTAGTGATTTTTGTCGAACTAGATAGGACAGAGATTTTTTTTTTTTTTTTTTTTTTTTTGCCGAGGAAGATTGGCCCTGAGCTAACATGTGTTGCCAATCTTCCTCTTTTTCCTTGAGGAATATTCACCCTGAACTAACATCTGTACCAATCTTCCTCTATTTTACATGTGAGTTGCAACCAAGGCATGGTGGCTGATGAGTGGTGTAAGTCCATGCCTGGGAACCAAATCTGGGCTGCCAAAGTGGAGTGTGCTGAACTTAACCACTAGGCCATTGGGCTGGCCCCAGGACAGAATTTTAAATATGAGATTGAATTGCTCAAAACTGGAACTATAATGTTAAAGTTAAGGAAGTTAATAGAATGTTAGGGATTAAAAAAAACCCCTTTCTTGTCTCTCCAGATGAAGAGCCATTAAACAACTCTAGGTTTTCTAGCTCAGGAAAATCTGGATTAGAACTTCAGATTTCTACTTCCCAGTTCATTGGTCATTTCACTCACTATATAGGTTTGAAGTGGCTCAGATGCAAATTTAGACTTGGAAATATTATGATCTACTAAAAGTAAAATTCCCCTTAAATTTTCTTTTTTTTTTCAAAAGGTTAGTTCAGTAATACTTTCATGACCAGAGGCCACTGATCTTACAACTTTACCCAGAACATAGATGAGTGAAAAAACACGCACATGCACACGCACACACATAATCCTTACATTAGATCCTTGTGCAAAAACAAACATCGTAAAATCCTTACACTAAAGTTCCTGGATTTTTCTAGATTCTCATTAGAGCGTATTTCCTCTTTGAGTTCTGTTCTATCATCTTGGTCTCCTGATTTTCTGCCCAGAAAAGAGTTTTTCCTTTGCTTTTGCCAGGAAAGAGCAGGGTATAGGGAAGGGAAGAGCAAGCACACTGTGACCAGCAAAAATAACAAACCAACCAATGAAAACTAACGTGTGTGGGGGGGCACAACATCAAGGAAATTCCAAGCAAATTGGCCAATATATTACAATTATATTACATTTCTATATGCCATAAGCCCAACGATACATTATATATGTATATGTATATGTATACATTTACACACACATATTTTTGTTATTTTATAAAATGTATTTATATGTATAAATATAAAATGTACTGTTTGTTCTAGAACATGTAGAACCATTGATTCTTTTTTTATAATTTGTATCTGTTACTGATATTATCTATAGGCTGTGACATTGCCCTCACACCTTTCTCTACTTCTTTAGTCACACTTCCTTTTGTGTTGTGAAAATATATACGATGGCTACGTTGAAATCTTTTTCTGTTGGATCCAACATCAGGTCACTGTCACAGTCAGTTTCTGTGGTCTGCTTTTTTTCTTTTCACTCCTCAAAACTTTTTGTTGGAAACGAGACATTTTAGGTAACACATTGTAGCAACTCTAGGTACTGGTACCCCCTGCCCCTCTGGGGCTTGTTATTGCTATTTGCGTGTTTATTTGTTTAGTGGTTGGCTGGATTATTGTAGTGACTCTATTTCTCCCCATGGTGTTAAGCCTCTGGTGTCGTTCCTCGGGGAGGTACAGTTTTGGGTATGCCACAGCCATACTAGGGTAACAGTGGTACTGCAAGGGCCCTCTTCCACTCTTTCCTTGACCACAGCCTGCTGGTGAACTCAGCTAATTACCTGCCGATTCTTGTGTAGTTCTCAACAATGCCCTTGGGTATATATTCCTCCACAAACTGATCCAATCAAAATGTGGCTCCTTGGAAGGAATAGTGTTTGAGGACAGTATTTGATATTTGTTCTGATCCCAGCATGACTCCTCCCAGCTGTCTTAATCTCAGGTTCTCTTCTGGAAACTAGTCTATGGTCTAGGCTGCATCTTCTTTAGATCCAAAGATCTCTTCTCAGTTGCCTTGCACCAAGATTTCTCTTAGAGAGAGAATTGTGTGAAAGCTGAGATCTCTAGGGCATAGTGTGAAAGAAGACTATAAAACAAAAAAAATAGCTATGTTGTCTGCATGAGAAGTTACCAGGAATTTGAGTGTAGAGTGTAGACAGTGAAAGAGAAGAAGTGAGAGGAAGAAACTCAGTCAACATGGAAACTTGAGAGAAAGACAACCAGGAAGAAATAAGTAGGAGGCTAGCCCATCCACGTAGTGGTTAAGTTTGCGTGCGCCACTTCTGCAGCCTGCAGTTTGCTGGTTTGGATCCTGGGTGCGGACCTAGCACCGTTCATCAAGCCATGCTGTGGAGGCATCCCATGTAGAAGAACTGGAAGGACTTACAACTAGGATATCCAACTATGTGCTGGGGCTTTGGCGAGAAAAGAAAAAAAAAAGAGGAAGCTTGGCATCAGATGTTAGCTCAGGGCCAATCTTCCAAAAAAAAAAAAAAAAAAGAAAGAAAGTAAGAAGTAGTACTAGGGCAGCCACAGGAGTTCTAATATTTGTTTTTGAGTTGTATGTGGGGCTGCTATAGAAATGCCTTCAGATTTTCTGAGACTTCAGTCAAAGGCGGCTACCAATGTGGGCTTATGCTGGGCGATATGTTGAGAGGGAAGGAATCTCTTTAGAGAAAAGAACAGCATGCACAAGATGATCAGATGCTCCACAAATTGATTCAGAACTCTGGAGGAAGTGTTTCCCCTTCTTTCCCATCCCAAGAATCTCCAGAGAGATTACAAGGGGAAAACAAGTTCACCCACTGCTTGCGGAAAAGAGGCTCAGCCTATTCTATTTAAACCTCAAAGGACAGTGTGACCCCAGCTAAATTTAGACCACTCACCATATTGCATAATACTCATGACCACTTTAGGAGGTAAGTATACAGATAAGGAAACTGAGGCTTATGGAGGTGAGGTCACTTGCTCATTATCACATTACTGGTACGTGATGAAGCCAGCGTTCAAATCCAGGTCTGACTTCCAAACCCCTACTGTTGCTTCTTATGTTATTCTTCTGCTCACATCAAACCCTTCAGTGGCTGCCATCGCCTCTGAATGAAGCTCAAATTCCTCAGCCCAGCATTTAAGATCTCCCTTAATCTGGAAACCATAAACTTTTCTAACCTAAACATTATGACTCTTAAAACTAGGGACTAGAAGAATTTCTCTGGGACTGTGGTTCTTGTTCTTGAATCTTGCTTTTCTGGAGACCTGTGTTTGTCTCCCTGGGCCAACCTCACCAACTGGGCCTTGGCAGAGAGTGACCAAATCACCTTGACACTAAGGGGGTGTTTCTTCACTTTTGTGAACCTTTTTATGTTTTTGCTGCCCAACTCCTGTGCCACTGAGTTCTGTCCATCTGCCAGGGCACCTGCCTGCTACCATTTGCTGGGCCTCTCTGATGCTGCCATCTGTCTTCCTGCTGAGCTTTCCACCTCGGGCTTGCCAACACATTCCCCTCATACTTGGTTCCGCTCCACTGCCTGAATTTACAGTGCCTTTTGATGGGTCTTCACTCGAGTTCCAGTCACACCCTAATGGATTGGTCTAGTTTTTAGGTTCTGGCCAACCCCGCCTGCTCCCATAACTGAACGAGGCACGTCTGTGAAACTTTGGATGTATCGCAAACGTGATAAGTTCATGGGATAGTTGGCAATACTGGCCTGAAGACAGTGAAGGTTGTAGAAGGGAGGCAAGATGGGAAATGACTTATAATGTCATCAGTATATGTGCAAGTTGGGGACAGTAAAATAAAGAAAAGATCAAGAAAGAGAGTACATCTATGTAGCGTAAATTTTCTACTGCTATATTCTTGGTTTTTGTGTCCGATGTAAGGAATAGCTGTTGGGACCTAGTAAATAAGTTAACATATGGTCAGCCTTGTACCCCAAGCTGGCTGCTGCCACATTTTAGGCCACCTTCCCCTTGAAGTAAGAACCAGCCCATCTCCGCATTGGCAGACTTGGAAAGATTTCTCTCTGTGACCCAGTGCTAAGGTGACGATGACTCATAAAACACTGTCAATATAAAACACACACCATTTAATTCCTACTAGTCATTTTGAAAAATATATTTATATGTTCTCTAAACCAAACATATTATATCCCGAGTCCTGTTCTCTAGTCAGCCACAGTGAGTAACATTACTGATAAAGCTAAAAAAGGTAGTAAAATAATACAAATGTTTGTAAGTTATTAAAACTAACTGTATGAGTTGTATATGGATATCTTATGTCCCTGACATAATATCTCTTCCTTTATTACTGTGAATAGTAATCACTTAATACTGCTTTCTGAGAAAGAATACTGACAATACAAAGATTGTAAAACATAATGGCAATTGTTAGTTCTTTGCAATGAAAAAGAACGTGAGACTATCACTAAAAGAAAGCAAGGACACTAGCTTTCTTCCTTATCCATCAATCACTTATGTATTCACACTGTGAAATATGAAAGGAAAATTCACATCTCTAGTTTGCCATACATGGCTATGGCTAATACACATGCATACGAGTAATAGTATAGGAATAGAAAGTCTGAGTTTCCATGATAAAACTTTTGTAAAGGCTGAATTATAATCACAAAATCACAGTTCATGCTACATAAAATGGGTGGTTTATACCTGGTAGGATGAGGACACTTGTGAGTTTGGATTAGCTAACTGAAAATAATAGTAAAAATTAAATATCTTTATCTACTGTAAATAAAGAAATGTTTTATTAATTCAGTGTTGGAGTAATCTGAGAGTTTTAAAACACAGCAAGTGAATTGATGGAGCAGCAGATGAAGACACATGTCTCATATTCATGGTAACTACGTGTTTATCTTTCTCCCAGTTGTTGTATTGTAAGCATGACAGGAAGCTGATGTAGTGGTATAATGGAATAATTCCTGAGGGATCTTTCTAAGAAAAGTAGAGTTTGGCAGCTGTTTGTAAATGGAGCCTGTATTCCTTCCTTTTCTTTACAGTTTGTCTCAAAGAACTGTAAATTAAGACTTCTTACAAAGGGAAAGACTTCTTAAGTTTTATAAGTCTCACTTTGTGAAGAGGAAATATGTTAATAGAGTTATAAATTCTTTGAGAGTCGAAATTATGTTCGAACTTTTGGTATCTCCCAGCACCGTTCTGAGTTTGTAGTAACCATTCAATAAATATTTATTGAATAGGACTGGATTATTTGTACCGATGTCAGCTGGTGAAATGAGTCCAAGTCTCTGAACTTTGTACAGAGGCTGGGTTTGGATAAACTTTAAGAGGAAAGTCTTCTGGGGGTTTTTCTGAGGGTTCCGATTTGGACAGTGTTTTAATCGATAGTACGGTATACAAACGCAAGTGTGGGTGCAGGATGGAAGCTTATGTCATGGGAGGGAAATGATGTGATTTGAGTTTTCTTAGGGTCTTTTGCTGTTGCCAGTAGGTTCTTGCTTCAGTGGTTCTCTCAGTTTAAGGGGCTTCGCTGAGTAGCGCCACAGAAATAGCTGGCTGAAAGCTGGGTTGTTTTAGCAGCGACTAGGAGAGATGAGCAAAGCATCCGTTCCTTTCTCCACCCCTCAGTTCAAACAAGATCTGACTGTGTTCAGTCTTTATCCTCCTCTGTTTGGCCATGTGCTTCAGAAAAGAGCTGCTCCAGGCACAGGGAACGCATCCTGACTGTTTTAAACCAGTCACAGCAGACCCACGCTCCTTGCACAATAATTGGTGCATCCATGAGAATGTGATGGGATTCTAGCTAATTAATTGTGAAGAATAACCTGCTGCAAAACTTCTGGGAGAGGTTTCCTTCATCCTAAGAGAGATCCATAGGAGGAATAGTTTCTTCCTCCTGTAGAGGAGCTAGTAATTGTATGCAATGCCTGGATTTGCACAGCCATCCTGTGATCATGAGAGGAGGTGGCCCAAGGACATTAGCTGACACATTGTGTATATCAGAAAAGTAAGGTAGAAAAATAACTGATTCCTTGAAGTCATTGCTCAGTGGATGAACTGCTATTTTGGGATATATTGTTATGTGAAATAACATATTTAGTTATATCCTTATTGTTGTGGCACTTGAAGTTGAATTTCCTATTTGCATAGGGTTGCCAGAAATAGCAAATAAAACCATAGGATGTGCAGTTCAACTTGAATTTCAGATAAACAATAAATAATTTTTTAGTATATGGATGTCCAATGTGATATTTGTCCCATGCAATATTTGGGGCATCCTTGTAATACCAAAAAAATTGTTGGCTGTTTATCTGAAATTCAAATCTAACTGGGAATTCTATATTTTATTTACCAACCTTAAGCTTGTATTTGAGAGAAATCCACCTAATTTGATGATAAAGGGCTTTTCTCTGGTCCTATTGGGCATACTCTTTCAGAAATAAAAGGTGAAGTAGATTTACCAGACATAGTTTGAGTATACATATTTGAAATTCAGCTTCCTATTCTCAAGAACTAATGAAAAATGCCTAGAATATTTTTCCTCTTGAGGCTCATCAATGAATCCCCACCCAGATGTGAAATATCATTGTAAGGCAGATTAACAGTGGAAAGAGTCAGACAAATCTTAGAATCTCAGTTGCTTTACTTACCACCAGTATGGCCCTGGAGGAATCAACTGTCTGAGTCTCAGTAACACGCTGTGTAGTTATGAGGAACTAATAACATACATTATGAGAAACTCCTATTATGTCAGGCACACGTGACTTGCTCAAAATATAGTAGATCTCTTTCCTGTGTTGACTGTGAAGAACTGTCTTAAGTGTATTGTAGGGGTATTATACTAAGAAGCAAAAGAAACTCATTCCTCCTACCAAACACCTATGCAGCTCCTTCTCTCTGCACAACTTAAGCAGAATGAGTGGAATAAGATATGGACAAATGAGTTGGTTTGCGGTTTGAGGAACATGTATTACCTTGTTGCATAGCCAGCTGGAGTTTACTCCTGACTCTGGGACCGACACATATGAGATTTCTTGTAAACAGTGGCTGTTACTATTTTCTAAACTGAAAAGATTAGTTTTGCCTTTTCTCCAAGTGACATGGTAGGTGCCACACACTCAAAAGGTACTTAACGAAGCATCTATGGCCATAGAATTGGGTTCCTATTTCATGGGCAATAAATAGACCATACAATCTTCTTAATGTGTTATTCTACACTCAAATTGTCATGCCCATTTTGGGATTTTTCTATCTTACCTTGGTGCACAAAAAAGTTATTCTCACAGAGAAAAATATAGAGCCCATAGAATGACAGCTGTGATGTCAAGTCTTGCCAGGCTTCTGTAATCCTGGAGAAGAGAAGAATTGGAGAGGGAAGGAAGACCAGCTGCCCTCAAGGAGTTGAAGCGCCATGAGATGGGAGAAGGATCGTTCATGCTGTGGACTCCAAAAGGCAGGACTAGAGTTGAAGGTAGAAGTTAAAGTGAAGCAGGGTCAGGTGTAAGCAGCACAACTGTCTAGAACTGCAATGCCTCAAATACGGCGAGGGCTCCTCCACTGAAATGCCGATTCACAGGCTCTGGTGACCATTTATCAGGACCGTGACAGCAGTAACTGCAGCTCTGCTTTTGTCTTAACTTGTAAAATGGGGATATTAATCCCAATTTTTCACCTCACGGATGAGGAATTTGACCCAGCGAAACCTGAAGAGACTCGTTTTCTCGTTTTCAGGCGTCTCTCAAGTGCTGGTTGCAGTGGTTTGCAAACTGTGCTGCAGATTAGAATTACTTTGCGAACTTTGAAAAGTCTGGATGTCCAGACCATATCTGTAGATTCCAACTTAATTGGTGGGGTATTGCCTGAGCATTAGGGTTTTTTCAAAACTCCCGAAGTGATTCTAATATATAACAATTTTGAGAATCACTGAACTAGAATGCTAGTTAGAGAGCATGATTCTGGATTTTAGTTCAGAATCTGATTTAACTAGGTATGTAAGTTTGAGCAACTCCTTTAACTTCTCTAGGTTCCATATTCCTAATTTACTAAAAGGAAGGAGGGTGTACATGCTTCTAAAGCAGCTTCCTCTAAAATTTTATTATTCTACGGTCCTTAAAGGTTTATGATTAAAAGACAGGTAACTGCGTTCTAGAAGTAGAAGAGGATCTCTGTTCAGAGATATGGGATTTATTTGCACCATTTTTGTCAGTTTTAATGGCAGTCATAGACGCAGCTCCATGTGGGGGGATGTTTCCATAACTCAGAGGAACGTCGGGCACCAATGGCAATCTGATGGCTGGTTGCTTTGGCAATCCTCTGCCTAGAACCGGTGTCATTTGAGCAGAAACTGATTGAAGATAAAACTGGGTTTCTTTGCTCTTCTCCATGTTCCAGAAGATACTTTGTTGCCAGAGATAGAGTCATCTGATGGATGACTGAACATTTTTCTTGGTATTTTGTGTGGATGGCAACCCTTGCGCTCTTTCGGGCTTGCAGCCTTATGTATGGCTTAGAGACTTACCAAGAATTTTTCTACCCTAATCCAGAACACTCAGGTTCTTTTTCGGTCTTCATTTTACTTCTACCCACATGAGTGTGTGTGTCTCATTGTCACTCTGGTCATGCAGCAACTGACCCTAGACAGGTGATGATGGACACAGGACTCCCAATTTTCTTTTTCCCTCAAAGGAAATTTAAGGAGAACTCCCATTATTAGATTTTCTCAAAGATGTTGCTTGTATTTCAGGTAATTCATATTTTTTAGTGAAGTTTTATCTGCCATACAAGGCACACAAAAGTAATCATAGAAATGTGGACTGTCATGAGGCATAAAACATCAAAATTTCATATGGAAAAAATGAATGAGTGATTTTTAAGTGTAAAATTTTACTTCCAAGGGAAGGTACTTTTGGAAGGATAGTCTCCTATTATTACTTTAATACTTCTAGTTTCAAAAAAAAAATCAAAACTCATTAATATGTACACAGTTCAAGATAAATCACTCAGCTAAAACACAAACTAATTCTATTAGGAGAAAATTTTGGAAACTCTGGGTTGCTTGTGAAAGAGTTAAAAATGTTCTTCCTATTCTGGATGTCAGATCTGGACACGTTTACTCTAGTGTTTACCTAAATGCTATTAGTGCACTATGGAAAGTGGGTAACAACTGTTCTTTTAAAAATCAGGGAGGGCAACAAAGCAATAAGAAGGTTCACAGGGCACTATGTTAGCGACAAATCACAGGAGGTGGCTCCAGAAAGGTTGTGAAAACTAGTTTCTCATTGCAGGAATTGGGTTGGGCCACTCCTTCGCCCCCCTTCTCAAACACAAATATTTTCATATAATAAAAGCCTGTTTCCCCATGGCTATAACCCAGCCTCCCCTTCTTCGACACCACCATTTTACAGGGGTTTACTGCGCGGACTCTTCCAAAGTCCCTAGGCTTCATGCCTTTCGGGACCTTGTAGAGGTGAGGCGTCCCTTTGGGGACTCACGCCGGGTGAGGGGACAAGAAACACCCATTAGGCTCCAACCCGGCAGCCAGCGGCCGGAGCATGCGCTGAGAGTTTGTGCAGCTGGCCCTGGCTGCTGCCGCTGCCTCGTCCGGACTTGGCGAGGACTTGGGAGGGACAGCGGCGCTGGGAGGTGGCTTAGCAGAGACTTTCCAGCAACTGCTGCCCAGGACTCTTTTTTTTTTTTTTTTTCTTTTTCCCAGGAGGCGGCGACGGCGGCGGCGGGGGGGAGAGGAAGAGAAGGAAGCGTCTCCAGTTTGAGTCTATGCAGCCCTTCGGCTCTCCGGGAGGAACGTCCCTGCCCCGATGAGCCCCCGCCGTGCGTCGCCGACTGTCCCCCGGCGGGATTGGGGCGCGGAGCCCAGCGCCGACGGTGAGTGGCCGCGCGTCTGTCGCCTTTCCTGCCCGCTGTCCCGCCAGCCCGCCGGCGGCTGCCCTGGGCGCTGTGTGCTGAACTGCTCCGAGGCTGGCTTCGGAGCTGCCGCCGCCGGCGCTTCCCCCCGCGCCCTGCCGGGGGCGCGCGGCGCGGCGCGGCGGCGGGGCCGGTGACCGCGCTCGGCTTTGTGCTCCTCGGGCAGCGCGGAGCGCGAGGTCGCGGCGGCGGCCGGGGCCGGGGGAGGGGGACGTGAATGACTAACCCGGCGTCTGCACAGCTGCACCGGCCCTAATTCCCCTGCGCCCCTCCCCACCCCCCCGCCCCAGGCTAATCCATCATTCCGGGGCCGAAACATCATTTCTCACGTTCTCCCAAAGAAACCCTAGTCGCCGGGCGGAATCCCAGCTCAGCGCTGCGCCCCCTCCAGTGCCCCGCGCTCAACCCGAGCTGCGGGATGGGGTTGGGGTTTCGGAGTTGGGGGGCCCGGGAACTGTCCTAATGGGAGCGACAATCGCATCCTCGGACTCGCCGGCGGCGCCTGTGACGTCCGGGGTGGGGGGCTGGTAGTGGGGTTTCTAACCTTCGGGACAGTTCCGAGCAGAGCTGTCCCCAAGGAGAAGCGTGGACTGAGGGAGGTTTAAAGAGAGTCTCATCAGAATGCAGAGGACACCGCCGCGTGTCCCCTGAGAACCGGAGTTTACTGTGCGCCTTCATTCATCAGGGGAGTCAATCTTTTCTCTTCCCAGCAGGTGTTATCCGAAGCCGGTTTGGAACTTCTGGGAGTTTAGGTTACTATTATAACCTTAACAAATGATTTCGATGAAGCGATGTCTCGAATGAACTCGGCTTTGGACCAGACTCTGGATCCAGCTGAGAGCTGGCACTGGAGGGATGGGCTGGGGGTGGGGAGCGCGGTCATAAGTCCCCTTCTGTCCCCTGCCCCTTGTAGATCGCTGCTGCTTTGCCCTTGGGGGTAGGATGTGGTAAAAGGATGGAGCTTCTCCCTCCCGGGGCTCACAATGGCCAGAGAAGATTCTGTGAAGTGCCTGCGCTGCCTGCTCTACGCGCTCAATCTGCTCTTTTGGGTAAGTCAAACAGTTGCACTGCACCAACAGGTGGGGACGGCTGGCCTCGGTTTGCTACGGCCGCCACATAATACGCCAAAGGGCATGGCTAAGCATTAATTAATTACATAGGATCACACCCTCTATTTTTCAGAGAAGTAAATTTTGACCTTAAAATGTCTTTGATCTAGCTCAAGTTCCATTTGTAATTAGAAAAAAGAAATCCACCCCTGGATACTAGTGGCAGTAAAATTAGACTTGAAGTTAATCTAGGGATATAAATAAATGCACGTGCTGGTGCTTGTAGATAAGAAAATTATGACATACTAGTCAGGGAACTGCTTGTTTTGAGGAATTTCAGATAACCATGTGAGCCATAAATTGTTTCCTTACATCATCCTAGTCTATAAAACCTGGTAGGGGCAAGCAGTCTTATTATGTTTTTGTAGGAATTCATACCCAGATAGCCTATCAAAAGACTGGGTAGATTTTTCCAGGAGATTCCATACGTCTAAAAAGGTGGTTTTCATGTAAGTATTTCTAAGTTGGCAAAGTTTTAAGGAATTTTGTGTATGCTTTTGGAAAATCCCATAACCATTTAAGGAAATAAAATACATAAAATTTAACAAGCTCATGGAAATCTTTATGCCCTATGAGCTAGTGACTTTTTATGCTTTGCACTCAGGCATAAATTTTCATTAAGTGTTATTAATAATCACGTTATTCTTTATGAAACTTATGAGGAAAATGTAAAAATTAAAATTTTGAATGTCGCTTCAGGAAGCTGTCATGCTTAAGCAGACAATTTTGTTTTGCAATTTTGTGTTCTAATAATTTACATTTAAAATATTCTGTTAGAAATTTCAATGCATAATACATTTATTTGGCTGACTGGCTGGCATTGCCTAGGCTTTTTCACAGCTCTTTTTCATTACATACGGTCTCTGGAGGATGATATTTTGGTTGAGTTACTCCTTATGGATGCCTCCATTTTAAGGTGACAGATTAAGCTTTACTTCAGTGAGCAATCTGAAAGATATTGAAATTGGCAACATTTTTTTCTCAAGATGAAAATTAAAGCATTGAGTAGTTCAGTTCACCACTTGGAAATGTGAAATCACTAATTGGTCTTATTGCCGTTTTTAATTCTAAAAATGAACATTTTTAAGTGGCTCATTAAATTACCTGCTTAGCTAGAAAGTATTAAGATTTCAGACTTGGTTTCTTTAAAATGTGTAATAATTATCACTCCTATTTACTTAGGTTTTACTTTTCTACTTCATGTTTTTAAATTGTAGAATCATAACATTTTTATAACTGAAAGGGGATTTAAAGATGACTTGGTTGAACTTCCCTTACTTTGTGGAGGAGAAAACTAAGTGTAGGTTAGTGACTTGCCAAAGGTCAAATAGCCCAATGATGACAGTGCCAGGAGCAGAACTCAAGCTTTGTCGCCTCTAAATAGTGCCTTTACATGGATGATTACTGAGTTTTGAACCTTGGAATTACTAGGATTTTTTGTTGTTCAACAGAGAATAATGTTTTGGAGAATGTCTTAATAATCTGTATTATGTGTGTGGGGGGGAATCCAAATATTTTAACAAAAATATTGCTCTTTCGAGTAATGAAATTTGCTTAAGAACACCTATTCCTCAAACTCTTTCAGGGCTCTTTGTGTCCCCAAAGAATGTAAAGTGTTCTTTCTTTGTTGTCACCCTGTACTTCAACTTGCTCACTTTCTGTGTGTGTGTTCTCATTTGTTTGTATATTGAGATTGCTTCTCCGTCTCTCCAGCCCTCCTCTTTTCCCAGTATCGCATCCCCTCCAACAGAATAATCCATGTTAGCTGTCTAAGTAGCATCCCTCTGTATTTTTATTTCGTACAAAGATCTATTTACCCATACCTGTGCGTGTATACCCATTTATGTGCGTTCATATGTACACTCACAATATTTTTTGTTAAATTGTTTTTCTCACTGGGTTAGAGTCACAGGAGTGGGATTGCTGTGTCAGAGAGTATGTAACAAGGACGACAAGAAAACAGCTAACATTTATAGAGTTCTTCTTATGTTTGCCAGGCACATGTAGTGCCCCAGTTTCCTAGTCTGTAAAATCAGAGTGATAGCTCCTGTTTTTTAGAGTTGTTGTGAGGATTAGATGTCTGTAAAGCGCTTGAACAGTGGCACTTAAGAAGTGCTGTCTAGGGGCCCGCCCCGTGGCCGAGTGGTTAGGTTCCTGCGCTTCGCTTCAGTGACCCAGGGTTTTGCCAGTTCAGATCCTGGGTGTGGACATGGCACCGCTCATCAGGCCATGCTGAGGTGGCGTCCCACATAGCACAGCCAGAGGCACTCACAACTAGAATATACAACTATGTACTGGAGGGCTTTGGGGAGAAGAAGGAAAAAAAAGAAGATTGGGAACAGATGTTAGCTCAGGTGCTAATCTTTAAAAAAAAGAAATGCTGTGTATGGAGTAGTAGTAGAAGCAATAGTAGCACATAGTAGTACTTGCAGCTGTTACTACTAGTACTACAATAATTATGCTCATGTAGATTACCAGGAGGTGGATTGCTGAATCAAAGGAATCCTTATAGTAGTAATTGTTTTTGTGATTAATACTGCTCCTACCGCTGCCACTGCTACGTTTCTTTGACCCAGCAATCCAGTCCTGGGAATCTGTCCTCTAAATAAAAGCACCAGTACACCCCCATCACCTGTACACAAATATTTGCTGCCATGTTGTTGGCGTTATGGCACTTTTTAACTTTTGCCAGTCTGAAGGGTTTAAAGCATTATGTCACTGTTACTTTACTTTTTACTTCCTCCACTACCATTGGACATGAGCGTCACTTTACATATTTTCATATATATCATTTCTTTGCATAGTTCATATTCATTAAATATTTCATATTTACCATTTAGGTTTGCCCTCTTGTCTGTTGATTTTATTTATCAGTTGCTATGTAATAAACACATTTTTATATGTTGTTTTTAATAGAATTTTTCTCTAGAATTTTATATATTATTTTACATTCTTCTGTTCTTTTAATGTACCTACCTTTCTTGTCTTGGTTAAGGTTTCTTTTTCTGTATGGACTTTAACATTATTTTATACAATTACAGATATCCATCGGGATTTTTGTTGGATTTGTATGAAATGTACATGCTAACTTTGGGAAAATTGATGTTGTTTTTTCAGTGTTAAAGCAATGTTTGCAGATCCTATATTTCCTTGTGAGTCAGAAGCAGTTTTCAGCCTTGTGCTAGGCGCATGCCTGGGCATTCTTACACTACTCTCTCATCTCATTCTCCTAAGAGCCCTGGAAAATAGTGCTTGTTTTTTAGGTAAAGAGAAGTTACTCAGAGAAGTTCAGTAACTTGCTAGCAAGGACTAGAACAGGGATTCAAAGTCTAATTTTTTTCCTCCAGGTATGGTGGAAGTTGTACTACTGGAAAGGGTGGTGAATTTATTTGTGGAGAAGTAAACATCCTCAGTAGAAAGGGATTAGCTGTTCACCTGCTCATTCCAAGTCCTCTGGAGCGGTGCTTTTCAAACCTCCATGTGCACAGGAGTCACCTGGGCATCTCATTACAATGCAGGTTCTGATTCAGTATGTCTGGGGTTGGGCCTGGGCATCTGCATTTCTGAAAAGCTCCTCTGTGACGCTGCTGCTGCTGGTCGGCATGCTTCACCTTGAGGAGCAAGGCTTCAGCCCTTGGTTTTAGTTCTCGTTGAAATTAGGAGCAGAATGAACCAGTGTGGCATATGGACCTCACTTAAACCAGACTTCACATCCTTAGCGTGGAGAGGCAGATTGTTCCTGTCTCTGGTTTTGCAGGACTGAGAAACCTGCCCTCCTAATCTCTGAGATCAAGAGCTGTAGCCGTTTACTCTTCACTTGACATTTTAAAGAGAACTTTGTCCTGTCTATTTCTACCATACGGGTCCCTTCTCCTCTTCTCTGCTCCACAAGGATTTTAGGGAAAGGAAAAAAAAATCTTAATTGGGAAAACACTGAAGACCTATGGATTTATGTTTTGCTGTTCTGGGAGTTGAAAATCAAACTGGGGGATATTTTTTTTAATTGAAAAAATACATCGTGCTTTTTTTTTTTTAAAATGTGAGACATAGACATGTGTAAGAGGAAACAATCCACAGCACATTCAAGATCACAAATGCACTGCATTCTCTTCTTTGCTATGGGTCCAGTCACCTAGGTTTGCCATCTGAGTGGCTCGTCCATGTTGTGAAGAACCCTGATCCCCGGGAGCTGTACTGGGGTTGGCAGGCAGCACTGGGCCTTCTAGGTTTGTCATGAGTGCCATGGTTGGTAATGGGACACCGTGCATGTGAGTAAACTGCCTTGAGACCTCTTTGGAGACCATGATTCACATTCGGGCCATGATGGAGCGAGGAAATGGGTTATTTTTATTTCAAATTTATCACACTTTTACTATTTAAATAGCATACTATCTAAATAAATGAAACCTTCCTCCATTTCAGATTTTTGCCTTCTTTAGACAGTAATTTTCTGCTATTGGAAGTATGGATAAATATGGTTCTTTTTGGACATTCCTGTTATTGTCAAACACTTAACATTCATCAAAATGTTTGTTTATTATTTTCTGAAAATATAATATTCTGTCTGTGTTTTAAACTCCTATTTCTCACCAACAGATAGGAGCCATTGTTTCTCACTTACCATTGCTAAAGACAGCAGCAATAGAGAGGGACTGCCCTGATTAAATATGAAAAGAAAACTATTATTAAATATTATTCAAAGAAACTTATTATTAAATATTAAACATATTATTAAATATGAAAAGAAAACCTAAAAAGTGGACAGGAAATTTAGTTTGCGCTTTGGGGATATATGCAAGGTAGACAAAACAAACAGAAGGCTCAGTGTTTCTTTTTCTCTGGCCATCTGTAGTGAACTTTAGGTGTTTGACCCAGCATACTCTAAGGAGATTCTTGACAAGTGGATATTTGCATTCACATGGCATTTATAATGTCATATTAAAATACTACTTTTTAAATTGATGCCCCCCAACTTTATACCATGAAAGACATTCAAGTTTTCCTTAACTTTTCCTGTGGAATCATAGAGAATGCTCCAACAAATGTTAGTACTTTTTTTTTTTTTGGTGAGGAAGATTGTCCCTGAGCTAACATCTGTGCCTGTCTTCCTCTTTTTGCTTAGGAAGATTGTCCCTGAGCTACATCTGTGCCAATCTTCCTCTTTTTTGTATGTGGGATGCTGTCACAGCATGGCTTGATGAGCAGTGTGTAGGTCTGTGCCCAGGATCTGAACCCGAGAACTTCAGGCTGCTGAAGCAGAGTGTGCAAACTTAACCACTGTGCCACCAGGCCAGCCCCTGAGTGTTAGTGCTTTTTTAAAGTAAACTTTAGTCTCTGGGCAAAGCTGATTCACTTTTTTAATATAGTGTGGGTCAGCTGTGCAAAGGGGCCACTGCATGCTTCGTAAGGAATGCTTTTTGAGGAGAAAGGCATGGAGAGTTCTTTGGAGCACAACCCTGCTGCAGACTGGAGCAGCAGATTCCTCACTCATACTTCCGCACTCAGAGCAGTCGCAAGCTGGGGCGCTGGGGAAGTGGAATTGGAGTTTGCTGCCGGACTGCACAGAAACTGCTCTGTCGAGGGACCCATTTTACCCTCCTTTTACCTGCAGTGCTTACAAGGTGACCAGATAATTTGTCATGGAAATCAGGACACTTGTGGGAGTGAAGTGCAGAGGATGTCTACTAATAATTAAACCACAACCACGCAGGCTCAAAGCAGATTCTCCGGTCAGAGCAGGATGTATGGTCTCCCTGTCTACAGGGCAGCATGATGATCTATAAAAACCATTAGTCAGAACAGCTCCAGGGTGCTATTGATTTATTCAGCTCTAATTAATAGATGTTCATGCGTAAATGATGCCCATGAGTCATCTCCGGAACTCATTTCAGCCATCACTTACGTTGCCTGCTCTTTCACAGCATTCGTGAATAGTGTTAGCTGTCTGCTCTCTTTTCCGCTGCTCGTCCCTTGGTAGAAGGGAAGCTGGTGAGGCATGAACTGACCAAAAGGCAGAGGGGAGCAGGCATGGGAACATGAAATACACATGTTACTGAGAAGTACTGACCCTGGGCTGCCAGCCTCCAAACAATCAAGAACTGATTTACCTTTACTTTCAATAAATAATAACAATTTGAATCCTTTTTTGTTTTTTAAGAATAAAGGGAATTTTAAAAGCACCTAGTCCAATTTCTCCAATTTTTTTCTTTTGTTTTTGAGGAAGATTAGCCCTGAGCTAATATCTGCTGCCAATCCTCCTCTTTTTGCTGAGGAAGACTGGCCCTGAGCTAACATCTGTGCCCATCTTCCTCTACTTTATATGTGAGATGCCTGCCAAAGCGTGGCTTGACAAGCGGTGCCGTGTCCGTACCCGGGATCCGAACCGGCGAACCCTGGGCTGCCGAAGTAGATGTGTGAACTTAACTGCTGCACCACCAGGCCAGCCCCAAATTTCTCCATTTCTAAGATGAGAAAACAGAGGTTCTGAGAGTTTGAATTACTTGTCCTGGTTGTCTGTACAGACAGAACTGTAACTAACATTGTGATCTCTGCATTCTGCTCTTTACTAACAGATTTGACATACAAAGGAAAGTTCAGGTGTGTGGTTTTAGACATCTGTCAGCCTTGAACAGGAATGCTTGTGTCACTGTCACCTTCTATGAGACTGTATATCATGTATGGCATGTATGGCAGAGAGTTGAAGGATTTAAAAGTCTGCTTTTGACTGTGACCTTGCTCTTTGATGGATACTATAGGTATGCATTTCATAATAAATTTAGGGAATGTGCCTACTCATAAAATTCTGATTTAGAAAGCAACTTGATTTAATACTTATTTTTACTTAATTGGACGCAAGCAAAACCAGAATATATCTCCAGCACTGTAAATTTCATATTTATAAATATTTGTGGAGAGCTTGCATTTTCTAAGTGTTTTGCAAGACAGAATCTGACAACTGTCCTGCTAAGTTGTACGTTAAATATATTTCTATAAAGTAATACTTGTGTTATTTTCTAAATATTTCCTTGAAGTACAAATAATATTTTACAATATTGGAGAAAATGTAAGGAGCTATACTCCTAGTTACATATGATAACTACAATGTTGCTAATGATTTAATCGTCATGACTGACAGTTGAAGAATTATTTTATTTTAATTTGGAAAGTTAGCAGAAAATACCATTATTAGTAAGGAGTCTTGAATTGGCTTGCATTTGTGCTTCTAGATTTACTGACATCAGGTTCAGTTATTGAGGTGACCTTGCCTCATTTTAGCTTAGTTTCTTGCTATAGCATGCAGCATATTTGTTGATTCTGTTATTATTTTCTCAATCTCAGTGAGTAAAATGGCACTTTGAGAATGCAACTGTTCTCACACATTTAATGCAGCTGGAATTCATGTCATACTAAAAAGATGTTTATTCCCAGAGTTGCTTGTTTACTGTAAGAGAAAGCTTTGTACTGATATTCTTTATTTTGACTAACATTCTGTGGACAGCTATGATGCTTGGGTAACTCCTGTGAAAAAACCAGTAAACCAGTAGGGCCAAGTGGAGCAAAATGTGTAGTTTAAAGGACTTTTTAGAACACTTAAGCCAGCTTCTGGCCTGATATATAAATCTTAGATTTTGTGATTCAGTAAGCATCTCTCTAGTGGAAACCTTCCAGTATAGAAAGCTTAGTTAAAGCATCTCCTAATTTTTGGTAAAGATCTCTGATGGTTAGCTTATCTAGCAAGTTGAAATCATCTCCCTTTAGTTTAATTATTTCCTCATTCATTCATCTAATAAATACTAGGCCTCATTACTGGGCCTGGTACTCTGCTGTGTGGTGGGGTTCTAAATAGTGTCTGTACCCTCCAGTGGAGTGAGATGGGGGGGTCAAATAGGAAACAGTAGACGGCTGCTCTGTGAGGTCTGCATAAGAGCATTGGCTGTGGGTGAGGAGGGAGTTGGGAGAAAATCTTTACACTCTGGCTGGTATTTGAGCTGGTCTTTAAGGATAAGGTTGCTCTGTTCATGAGGATAGAAAGGCTGGAGCAGGATAGCATTCTAGGGAGAGGGAATGGCATGGGTAAAGACAAAGGCTTCGGGAGATCTCATGGTGCATTTTGGAGAAGTCCAAGCGGATTTTTGTCGTCTGAGTACAGAATGTGTGTGTGAAGGAGCTGGCAGGAAGCAGGTTGAAGAGACAAGTTAATGGGTGACTGAAGAGGGCCTGGTGTGTCCTACTAAAGAGTTTAAACTCTATTCTCTAGGAGAGAGTCAGGGGAAATGGAAGTGAGAGTTGGGGAGGAGCCATAAGGGGCAGCTATTAGAGCTTTCTAAGCAGAAGAACTTGATCTGTGATTTATCAAGCTAAGTGAAGGGTGACTTTGAGGTGGAGTCTGTGAGCTGGAGAGTTCTGTGATAAGGTGGCTATAATTGCCTGGCAAGAGAGTGAGGGCCTGAACCAGCCCGAAGTGGCAGGAAAGGGGGAGGAATTCACCAGATGTGTTGCAGGAACAATCTGTAGGACTTGAAAGTAATTAGATGTAGGACAGAGGAAGAGGGAGAGGCTCAGACTGCCTGCCAAGTTGCCAGTTTATGTGATTGAAGCCTTGATTATTCCATTTACCAAGATAGGAAAAACTGCAAGGGACACACAGGCTTCCAGAGGAGTGGAGATGAATTCAGTTTTAGAGATGTTCAAATTGAGAATGGCCGTGGAAGTCCAATAGGTAGCCACATCACAGAGCTTCCTCCCTCATCCATTTGGTAGACCTTTGATGTCTGAAGAGTCCATTTCTGAGATGATTTAGGAGTTGTCTAGTCTGTTGAACTGACTGAGAAAGATGAAAAGGAAGCCCTGAGGTCAGAAGTGACTAGAGATGATATAGGTAACATAAATAAGAATCTTACTGCGTATTTTTGTCATGTAAAGCCTCTACAAAGTAGGACTTATTATTATAACATTTTATATGTGAGGCAACTGAGGCTTAGGAAAGATTAAATGACGTGCCCAAAGTCATATAGCTAAAAAGGAGCAGAGCTGGAATTCAAAACAAGGCTTCTTAATCCGATGGCTTCTCATTATCATCATGGTCAAGACCCTAATCCTTAAAATGACCTTGAAGACTCTGTGTGATCTGTCCCCTGCCTGACTTTCCATTCTCACCACCAGCCAATTTCCCTTGAACATATCATGCTGCCTTCCACCCTGGGACCTTTGCTGTTCTTTCTCACTGGAATGTTCTTTTCAACTTCCCTCTCCCTAATTAATTTGATAATTACCCTTCAGTTCTCAGCTCTCTTAGAGAAGTCCCTTTGGCCCCGTGGAATAGGTCAGGTGCCCCAAAAAGAGTTCTCATAACAATTTGTATTATTTCTTTCCAATACTTATTACAGTTTGCAGTTATACATTTGAATCTCTGATGAGTTGATTAGCGTGTGTCCACTTAGTTAATTTTACCATAGAAGAGAGATGGTGTCTGTTACTGCCCATCAGTGTATCTCCAGCACATACCATAGCACCTGGCAGAGAGCAGCTGGTCAATACACAGTACAATATACAAAATGAAGGATCTGATAATATTGATACTCTCAGAGCTATGATATTGAAAATTGGCTAAACAGCCTGTAAGAAATTAGAGGATGGAGAAACCAAGATCAGCTATTACTTTGAAGAGTGATAAAGAGAGAAGAGAATTATTTATAGCTGCAAAATAATGAGGTAATTAAATAAAATAGCACGTTAATGGACTTTCCTGTCCCTCATGAAACTTACAAGGTATTGAAAGACACGTATAGCCAAGTAGAGAATATACAGCCTCAGATTTAATCAAGTAGTCCATGGTCTTCTGCTAGCCCTGTGTTTTAATAGCTTCTATTATTATCTGGGTGTCATTATTTAGGTCAAAAGAACAGGAGACGACTGCCATTGAGAAGATAGTGTGTTATGCTCATCACAGGGGGCGGGCAAGAGAGGAATCACTGGTTGCAAGGCCGAGAGAGAGATGGGGACTGGGCAAGTGTTTTTGTTGTGGTTTCCTTCAGAAGGAATGCGCAAGCCAGGGTCACTAAGTTTAGGATTGGCTAGTTTGAGTACTTTCAGCAGGCTCTGGAGTACAGGGGCTGTCCCTAGTTGTCTGGCACCTGAACTTTGGGTTGATTAGGGCCAATATAGAGTGGCCTGGAGTAAGAGAGCTCCATAAAGAAGTTGGTTGAGGGTGTGGGCTTTGGATTGGTTGGTTTGTATTTGAAAATCAGAATTGTGTCCCGTCCCAGGGAGAAGGACTCCTCTTCAGGGTGGGTGGAAGGCGGACAACCAGGAAGGCAGGAAGCCAAGGCAGGGTGACTCAGGCATATTATTAGTTTCTCTAGACCAAGGTGTTTCCAGCATATGCCTGTAGAAAAGATGTTAAAGCCTCAAGTTTACAGAAGCTCGAAGCATGGCTCATACACTGTGGCCGACCCACTGGGTAACTTTTATTAGATTTACAATCTGTTCTTCATTCCCAGCAGAAATGAGGATAATAACTGGCCGAATTCTTCTCTGAACTGTTGTCCCAGGGTTCTTAACCTGACTTAGGCCATTGACCCCTGAACCCCCATTCACCAAAGAATATGGTTCAGATATTCAGACTGAGCCTGACTGCTACAGACCACCTGGCACTGCCTCCTTTTTTTTAAAGGAACGCTGAACGCTATGCAGGCTAGACTCCTCACCATCTCTGGAACTTATCATGCTTGTTTCTAAACGTGGAAGGCAGTTAGTGACTAAACCTAGCTCTCCAAAGCCCGAGGGCCTGGGTTTGAATCCCAGCTCTGCCACTTAGGATCTGTGAGACTTTGAAGAGGTTACTTCACTTTTCCGTGCTTGATGGTACTTTTTTATAGTCTGTAATTATCTGCTTTATGTATTTATTCCCTGTGTCCCTCAAGAAGCTCCACCAAGGCTGGGATTTTGCTTCTTTTATTCATTGTTGAGTCTCTGAGTCTCATACAGACAGTACAAGGCAGATAGTAGGTGTTAAGCATATATTTGCAATCTAATGGTGGACAAGTGAATTCGCTTGTTTTCCAAGCAGACAGCCATACTTCATGTTACAAGCGGTCGTAGAGCTCTACGCGATCGGCTTACTCTGGAGCTGTTATCCAGAAAGCGTGTTTCATGGCCATTGCTTGAGTCAGAACAGATTCATTCCTACCTTTATATTCATTATATCAACGTTTACAGCTAAATCTGTAAGACACAATGAGAACTGATGTTCATTAAGATGGCAGAAATTACTAAAAATCAAGTTAGTTGAATTTCACTATGTTGTGCTTAAGAAGATAAGTATAAGGCACATTTGAGAAAGAGTTCCATCAAAATAAGACTAACTGTCAGAACTTAGGTTAACTTTCAGCTTTTAGAAAAGCTTCCCTGATAGACTCTTTTTGAACATGTTCTAGTTACTTTCTTCCTTCCTTCCTTCCTTCCTCCTTCCCTTTCTCCTTCCCTCCCTCCCTCCTTCCCTTTCTCTCTCTCTTTCTCTCTTTCTTTCTTTGAGGAAGATTGGCCCTGAGTTAATATCTGTTGCCAATCTTCCTCTATTATATCTGGGATGCCACCATAGCATGGCTTGATGAATGGTGCTAGGTCTGCGCCCAGGATCCGAACCTGTGAACCCCGGGCCATCGAAGTGGAGTGCAGGAACTTAACCACTATGCCACAGGGCTGGCCCCTAGTTTCTTTTTTTAAAAACGGTTTTGAATTATGGAAAATTTAAAACATATACGAAAGTAGAAAGCACAGTATAATTAATCCCCAGTTACCCATTACCCAGTTTCAACAGTTATCAATGTAGGCTCCACTTCCCACCTAACCGCACGTATCATGACTATTGATTAAGCCAAATCCCAGTCACCTTATATTTTATTCATGATTACTTCAGCATATATCTCTAAACGATAAGGATCCTTTAAAAATTAACTGTGATATCATTGTCATATCTAAAATAATAAACAATAATTTCTTAATATTTTCAAATGTCCAGTCATGTTAAAAGATCCCCAGTTATCTCATGAATTGTCCCTTTGTGATTGATTTTTTTGAATCAGGATCCAAATCAGGTAAACATTTTGCATTGGGTAATCTCTTAAATCTTTAAAAATTTATAACAGTTTCTCCTTCCTTCATTTTTTCCCCACTTGCCAGTCTTTTTAGTTGAAGAAACGATATCATTTGTCCTGTAAACTTTCTCATATTCTCGATTTTGCTGATTGCATCCCTTTGGGGGCATTTAACAAGTTTAAATCTATTTTCTATATTTCCTATAAACTGATAGAGCTGGAGGCTTGATTAGATTCAGATTTGACTTTTTGTGAAAATACTTCAAGGGTATCTCTGTGCACTTCCGATTGTGTCACACTGGGGGACACATTGTACCTGATTTTCTCTTTTTGTGATACTGAAATTGATCAGTGAGGTCTGGTATTTTCCATCAGCCTGGTCTTCTCCGTTCTAAAGTCCCCATCAGCCATCCATGTAATGCGGTAGTTCTCAGCCCCAACTACACATTAGAACATCTGAGGAACCTTCACACATTTCTGATGCCCAGGCCCTGCTCCCGAGAATTGATCCAGGGTGGACCTGGCCTGAGTAATTTTTTGAGTCCTAGGTGATTCTGATCTACAGACAGGACTGAGCACCACTGACCTGCTAATTTTGGCAGCCACTGGGGAATCTTTGCCTAGAGGTCTATTATTTCAGAAAGGGTTCTTAAATAGTCATATTCTATCATACTTTCTGCACACATTAGCGGCACTTCTTCTGTAAAAACTTTCATTAAGTCTTTGGTTCTCTCTTTGGTTTGTATAGGAAAGGTAGAATGAATAGTGGATTCTTATCAGTTTTCTGAAGAGTGAGTTGACTATCCAACATCCTACAAAGGTGACCAGTGAGTTTTGTTTAGGTATTATTATAAGTTCATAGATTTTAGCATATTTAATATGTTTCAAACCATTGCATTATTATTATTACTATTATTTTGATGCTTAAATTGTCTAACTAACATTCATTAGCCAATGGAAGACTTTTCGAGTTGGCTCTTCTGACTTTTGTTGACAACCTCAGTAGTACTTGATGGCTTCCTTGCTTTTAAGTATGCCAGCATGTTTTGGGCTCATCTTATATGTTTGATAATTTAGTCGTTCTGTTGCCTCCTCATCTTGTCCAATTCCTGTCCTGAACCTGGGATTAGCTATTTAATAGTTTAGCTATCCATAGCCTATCAGGTGACGTTTTATTTAGTGGCTATGACATGATTACACAACGGAATGGCAGATATTTATAGTAATAGTAAATTGCAATAGGAGGTAAATGGTACTTAGGAGAAAGCATCATGATTATGTAATAAAAATCCTTACTTTTTTATTGTTAATCCTACAGAGAATGTTGCATAAATCCTTGGTAACCAATTTGTATTTGTTTTTCTCCCAGTTAATGTCCATCAGTGTGTTGGCAGTTTCTGCTTGGATGAGGGACTACCTAAATAATGTTCTGACTTTAACTGCAGAAACAAGGTAGGCGTTACAGTTAATGATTGATTTCTTTCACCGGGTTTCCTCAGACGCTAGTTTCTGTTACCATTGCTCTCAGCTGATTAGACGGTGGTGCTCTTCCGTGATCATTTGGAAAGTGTTTCCTGCCCATGGCAGCCTCTGTTGCAGACACTTGCATTTTCTAGCATTCTCATTAAGGTGTGCCACTGGTTTTAGAGAACATTTCTGGGTATGGTAATACCAGTCGCCTGTCCTCCTGACAGTATGTCAGTTACGTCATATTTGCATAGAAAGGACAGCATAGCTACTTTTCTCTAGGAAAATCACTGCCAACCTTTTTACCTTCGTATTCCTGAGTTAGTGAAAACCAAACCCAGCAACGCCATTTTCTTCTCAAATTTCAAAAGTTGAACCACTGACATCGCAAGGGGCAAATTACTTAACTTCTCCCACCCTGAGTTTCTTCATCTCTCAATGGGGATTGTAATATATGTGTATCACTCTGAAATGTCGTAAGGATTAACTGAGATGCGTTTTTGTAAAATCCTTAACACAATGGAGCTAAGCAATGGTAATTTTTGATATAATTATTATTATCCTTACTATTATAGTTCTAGTGAACGATTTTTTCATAGTTTTCTAACGAAAATCATCTCTCTCCCTTCCTCTTTCTTTTAATACAGACCAATTTCCCATTACATAGCAGTCTTTCACATTTTGGGGAAGGGTCAGTAGTGAGGGAGAAAGAAAGAGCTGCACTTGGAGTCCCGGATCCGAGAAGAGGGAGATTCTTCTCAGCTGGAAGATAGCGAAGGGTCCTGTGGGGTTTCCTCAGGCTAAGGCTTCGGAGCTAATTGTAGATTGACTTCTTATTGAGGACTCCTCTCTTAAAATATATTTTAAATGAGTTGAGGTAGGAATGCTACCACTTGTATAAAAAACTAAACAAAATAAAACAAGCAAGCCCATTGGTGCTTTTGAGAATAGGAATACAGTCATCAGTTTTGAGGCATGATGATTTAAAGGATCGTTAACCCAAATCATGATTGTGTCTTCCTATGTCTTGGGTGCATCTCGACTATATTTTGTTTATAATATGACATTGCCGTTGTTCTTTCAGGGTGGAGGAGGCTGTCATCCTGACTTACTTTCCTGTGGTTCATCCGGTCATGATCGCTGTTTGCTGTTTCCTTATCATAGTGGGCATGTTAGGATACTGTGGAACAGTGAAAAGAAACCTGTTGCTTCTCGCGTGGGTATGTGTTTATATCTCCTCTTTATTATGGTTAAGTGACCAACCAGTAGTGTATTATTTTTTCATCAGTGCACAAGGTTACGTGGGTAGGGAACTGTGAGAGCAGTGCTCTAATCTGTGTAATTGTTCAACATCCTGTGAGAAGGGAAGCGTTCTTTCCATGAGAGATGATTTCAATACAAGTATTTGCTGTACTCAAACATGAGGTATGCAAATAGGTATGCTATTTAATTATTTCCCTTAGGCTGTGTGTTGACACTTTTATTTGAAAGTTTGAGTTTTTCTAGGGTCATGGACCTTATTACTACTTAGGCTCTTCGGGACAAGAACTAAAAGGTCATATTGGAACTGTTTCTTTTTCTCTCTTCTTCTTTTTTTTTTATGAGGAAGATTAGCCCTGAGCTGACATCCACTGCCAATCCTCCTCTTTTTGCTGAGGGAGATCAGCCCTGAACTAACATCTGTGCCCATCTTCCTCTATTTTCTGTGTAGGACGCCTGCCACAGCATGGCTTCATAGGCGGGGTACACATCTGCACCTGGGATCCCAACTGGCAAACCCTGGGCCCTGAAGCAGAGCGCATGAACTTAACCACTATGCCATCAGGCTGGCTCTTCGTTTTTTAAACAAACCCACCATATAGAAATTCAGTTGGTGTGGTAGCAGACAGGCCTTACGATCCTGGCACTGTTTTACATAGTTTAATGGATATAAATCTCACTTTCTATAACTTAGTGGGTTTTTCTTTTAATTCTGAAAGAGTTGGACTAGATTACTTCTTAAATTCCCTTTAGCACTCAAATTCTTAGATTCCAAAATATGATTAGACTTTTAATTAAAAAATTAGTAAGCTCTCTTTAACATTGAAAATTTGAGCCAATTAAAAATACAGCTTATATATAGAGTTTTTGCAGCACATTGAGTGTATAAAATATTGCATGTTAATGGTACCAGGTAGTAAGGCTGCTAACACGTAATTGCAGACATATCAGACTCCTAAAAAATTAATTCATTGAGTATGTTCTTTCTTTGCAGTGGTTCTCAACGCTAGCTGTGCATTAATTTCTTGTAGGGAACTTGAAAACAAAATTTTAACAGTGTGCTGATACGCTGGATATCTGCAAGGAAAAAAGCCCCGATTTGTAGCATTTGAAGATTTCTGTGGGGTAAATACTCCCAGCGTGGTCAGTGTCGGGCTACCAACGTGGCATCATTGATTGCAGAGTTGGGAGAGATGAGCTCAAACTGGCTCTCAGGAGCCAGCTCCTGCACACCAGTGCTTGATTGGCTCCCATCCCAAGCCAACTAAAACAGTCTTAGCGTGAAGCTGAGAAGTCTTCTCAGTTTCTTTCTTTCTTTTTTTTTGTGAGGAAGACTTTCACTGGAACATCCTGTGTTAATGTATTACTTGGGTTCTTGGAAGATAACTCTTCAGGACCACGGCTGGAAAACAGAAAATAAACCACACTCAGAGAAGGGGAACAGGCCCACTGTCTTACTTCTCTCCATTTTGGTATATATACAGCGAGAAGGAGAATGATGGAAGGGATTGGGCTCTTATTTTGCAATTTAAGATATTTGGACAATAATTTAAAGATAAACTAAAGGATTTACTTTTTTTGTTTTTTGAGGAAGATTAGCCGTGAGCTAACTGCTGCCAATCCTCCTCTTTTTGCTGAGGAAGACTGGCCCTGAGCTAACATCCGTGCCCATCTTCCTCTACTTTATATATGGGACTCCTACCACAGCATGGCTTGCCATGCTGTGCCATGTCGGCACCGGGATCCGAACTGGCGAACCCTGGCCTGCCGAAGTGGAACGTGCATACTTAACGGCTGTGTCACAGGGCTGGCCCCAAGGATTTACTTTATGTGAAACTTGTAATTTAAAGGGTGGATAAAGTATTTTAAACTTAAAAAAAAATCTCAGAATCCTTTTCTAAAATCGCAGTCTTACAGTGATGTCCCATTTACACAACCAATTTAAGTATGGCTGCTGTTCTCTCCCTGCTAACCCTCCCAGCTTGTATGACTCTAGATGGTCCCTGGACTGTGGGATGGGGTAGGGTGGGAGAGCATATTTCATGGAACCTCAAAGACTTTTAGAAACACATTTTGAAAACCATTTATGCATCCCATTAGGCTACTTGAATGCTGGTAAAGTAGATTGACAAAGAACAAAGTAGTTTGGTTTCTACTCAAGGCAGGATGAGTCATAGAAACTTGTGTGTGAGACGCTAGTCTGTGAGGCTGGAAAGAGCCTTATGATGCAAAGGTGACTTGGAGGACTGAGGTTCTAAGGGCAGCTAACTTGTTCATTCATTCATTCTTCAAATACTATTGAGGATATAGGCACTACTGGTTTTTGCCATCAGATCAGTGTGTATGATAGACAGATAATTCCATTACTCCCTCATAAGATCTCTAATACAGTTTACACTGGGTGCTCTGAGGTCAGAGAGGAGGAGCTCCAAACTCAGCCCTAAGGGGTCAGCACCTCCTCTAGGAGAATGATGAGCATAGATTGATGCAGCGGCTTTATTCCTGCCCCTCCCCACCTTTGCTTGTTGGATGTGGTCTTTTTCACAAAGCAGCCTTTGACAGCTTTTCCCTTGCTAAAGAATGATCTGTGGGTCTCAACTCCCAATTACCTGTCAGTCATAACCAAGCTGCACCTGATCTGCGTCTCTGGCTTGCTTTCCATGGCCTTCTCCAAACAGTTGCAAAGTCCTGTATGTTCTCAGGAGCCAGTCCTCTCTTTTCGACTCTTATTTGGAATGCTCAGGTTCAGGCTCTCCTGACTTCTTGCGGAAACAGTGCAGAGCCCCTTACCTAAACTTCCTGCCTCTGTTGTCTCCTTCTAACTTATGCAAAACCAATGCTGCTACGTTAATAGACTGCAACGATGATCACATGACTCCTCTGTTCTGAAAACTCGAAAGACCCCTGGTTGGGTAGTGAAGTATTTAGAGAAGCCTCAATCTTGCATCAAGCTTTTCTACAATCAAGGCTTCATCTATCATTTTTAGCTTTCTAACATGCTTCATTATTCTCTGTTCAAAGTGTATTTTCTGACCCTTGGACAAGCTTTTGTTGCTCTGTTTTTCCCTGCTCTTACTCTTGCTGTCCCCGTAGCTGGGAATTTCTTCTTAATACTTTTGTTTTGATACTACCAGCCTGTTAAGGCTTGTCTGAAATGCTACCTCCTGAAATCATAATAATGACAAAGGTGATGATGATAATCAAAAAATGTGGTTAACATTTCTCAGGTACTTATGCTGTAGAGATTTACATGAATTTTTTAATGAAGATTTTTACAAGAATTAATTAATTTTGTCCTCTCCACAATTCCGAGATCGATAGTATTATAATTCCCATAATAGATGAGGAAATGAGGCACAGATTGGCTAAGTGATTTGCCTGTTTTCATAGCTAGTAAATGGAGAATCTGGTATTCAGACCATGGCAATCTAGTTCCAACAAGATTATTTGTAGCAACTTCACTATTTTACTCTATAATTGCTGCCTTTTCCTAAATGCTTATAAACATATCTCACATTGTATAAAAAATTTTTCCTATGGTCTTTCATGTTAAACCTGACAATAATCATCCAAGATAGATAATTATAAGTGAGGTTCAGAGAGGTTCAGTAAGATGTCCAAAGTCACTCAGCAGTAACAGATAGAGCTTTAATTCAGACCTCAGCATTTCCTACTGCCAAGCCCACTCTCATTGGGCCTTTACTGATGTCTCTAATAGAGGCTTCTCAAGCTTTGAAGTCCAGTGCATTTCTCTTGTTATAAATTTCCTTTTTGTTTTTTTTAATTGGGTCATGACCACTCTAGAATTGAGGGTTTTGGGTTTTTAACAAATTTTATTGAGGTCATAATAGTTTATCACATTGTGAAATTTCAGTTGTACATTATTATTTGTCAGTCACCATATATATGTGCCCCTTTACCCCTTATGCCCACCCCCAACCCCCTTCCCCTCTTATAACCACTAATCTTTTCTCTTTGTCCATGTGTTTGTTTATTTTCCACATATGGGTGAAATTGTACAGTGTTTTTCTCTGTCTGGCTTATTTTGCTTAACATAATACCCTTGATGTCCATCCATGTTGTTGCAAATGGGACGATTTTGGTTTTTTTTATGGCCGAGGAGTATTCCATTGTCTCTATACACCACTCCTTCTTTATCCATTCATCAGTTGATGGGCACTTGGGTTGGTTCCACATCTGGCTATTGTGAATAATGCTGCAATGAACATAGGAGTGCATAAGTCTCTTTGAATGGTTTATTTCCAGTTCTTTGCATAAATACCCAGTAGAGAGATAACTGGGTCATATGGTATTTCTATTAAATTTCGTTTTTTCATGACTAGCCCAAACTACCAGACTACAAACAACTTGATAATATGAACATTCACCTTGTCTATTGCTTTAATCAATTTTATTAAGTTGAATAATGGACGGGAAATTAGAACAGTGTGAGTAGTACCGGCTAGCAGATGTGCTGATAATGAGATAGTGAGATTTTAAAGGAGGAGCCTGGCTGTTGAATAGGTTTAGACTACAAGGGAATGGCTTGTTGAGTTGGGGAGTGGGGGTGGGAACTAATGCAAAATACGACATGATATTAGGTCTCTGGCAAATATTTACAAGGCAACTCTCATGGTTTCTTCCTTTGTGTCCTTTAGCTTTTTATCCTAATTAAAAATTTCTTTTTAAAGAAGTTCCTTACTTTTATTTTGGATGTAAATATTTAAACAAGCTCAATGTATTCAGTCCGACTTCTCGAGTTCCCTGGATTCAAAGTCTTTTTTCACTTTTAAAACCTGTAAACCAGAAGCTTTTTTTTTTTTTTTTTAAGACAACCAGTATCTTAGAGCTGCCATATCTCTTGAATGATTACTAAAAGACGAGCTGGCAGCTGGGCTATGGTGCTGCTCAAGCAACAGTCAAAATGGCCTTATTCATCAGACTGATCAAGAAAAAGTGAGAAAGGGGGCCGGCCCGGTAGCACAGCAGTTAAGTTCGCATGTTCTGCTTCGGCAGCCCTGGGTTCGCCAGTTCAGATCCTGGGTGTGGGACCTACGCACTGCTTGTCAAGCCATGCTGTGGCAGACGTCCCACGTATAAAGTGGAGGAAAATGGGCACGGATGTTAGCTCAGGGCCAGTCTTCCTCAGCAAAAAGAGGAGGATTGGCAGCAGATGTTAGCTCAGTTCAGGGCTAATCTTTCTCAAAAAAAAAAAAAAAAAAGAAAAGTGAAAAAGCCTCAAAACAGGTCTTTATAACCAACTTGCCCTTCCACCCCAACCCCAACCCCCCAAAAAACCAACTCTGCAGGCTAAGAGGCCATCCATAGGAAAACATTTCTGGTGAAACTTGGTCGTGAATTTGACCCTTCTATTGACTTATTGATGCAAGTTGTTAAAACACCCTAATTTAAGTTTCCCAAATAAAATACAGGACATCCAATTAAATTTGGATTTCAGATAAACAATGAATAATATTTTAGTATGTTCCATGCAGTATTTAGGATATACATGTATTAAAACATTATACATTGTTTATTTGAAACTCAAAGTTAAATGGGCATTCTGTATTTTTATTTGCTGAATCTGGCAACCCTACTCCAACTAGATTTGTTCTTAATAAATATGAAACTGTCATAGAACAGAAACTTCTATATATTTATATGCGGACATCAAGAATAATTAAGTTCTGATTATATTGAGAAAACAAGCCAAAAATGACTAGGAAAATAAACTCGAATATGCTATGACTTTCAAAGTAATTTCAGTAGTAGAAATTCCTTCTCTCCTTAACAGAGAAATTGAAGCTAAATGGAAATTGGTTTTAAGCCTTAGATGGGTACTTCCCAAGGCTTTTAGCTGTAGACTAAATGAAATTCATTTGTTATTGCAATTCTACCTTGCTATTAACATAGGCATTAAGAAAGTGGTGCCAGCTCAGGGGGAACGTAAACAGATTGAACAGACATGTTTACAATATCGACAAAAGCGGAATGTCACCATCAGGAGAAGGTCGTTTGTCAGTTTGATGCTAATATATGCTCAACTGCCAGCAAAGCATAGCTAGTCAAGTGCTGGTCAGAAATTAGGTTGGCTACCCCTCCCATGTTTGAGACCAGAGCCTTGGGTTTAAAAGGGAAGTTTTCTTTTTTTTCAATTTTATTATTCCAGAGAATTTGCATATGGCTTATGATTGTACGGAAGCAGTTTTTAAAGATTTCTTAAAATATACAGTGATGGAACCAGATTTGAAATGATTCTCTTAATGGAAATCAAGTAAATTTTTAATGGCCATGAAGGAATTATTGATCATCCTTGGTTTTTTGTTGTTTAAAATCATAATGTAAAACTGGACTATCTTTAAGTAGTAATTAATTTTCTTCAGACTCTGTTTAAGGCCTTCTTTTAAGTAGTTATAAATTTTATCATTATTAGCTAGCCATAGCCAATAAGTTAAAATTAAACTATGAAGTTATATATCTTTACTATTTTCTGTTTATAGTTTTGATTGAGATAGCCTAACAACTTTATTTCTAAATCAAAATCCATCGTATCATTGACGCATGTTCAGCATCTTCCCAGTGTTTTACTCTGATTTCTTAGAAAATACAGTAACTTTATATGGTTAGACTTATTTACAGATGGGGAGAAGCAGGGGTCCCAAAGATACGCAGCTGCTACTTGCTGTCATTAACATTCAAATCTGACTGTATTTGCTCAAAGCCCATGCTGTTTCACTCCGCCACACCACTATTGCAGTACACTTAATTAATTACTGGCATTATTTCTATAAGACTTAAATATGCTTCCTTTATAATTCCAAGGCATTCAGTAGTCATTTAACTTTTAGAAATATAATCTTTTAATGTCCTTATTATAAAAGGAACTCAAAATTCTGCCATAGTTCTCTCTTATCCTGTCAAAGAATCAAACTGTTTCTCCTTTCCTTCCTTTCTGTTCTCCTTTTCTTTCCTTGTTCCTCCTTAAACATATATTGAGTACCCAGTCTGTGACAGATACTTGAAATGCAAAGATGAAAGGGTACAATACAAAGAAAATAGCAAAGCAAAATACAGTATTAAAGTTATAAATAAATTACTGTGGCAACACAGAATAAGGAGCGGTTGGAGACTTCTGACAGGTTTCATAGGAGAGTCTTCCTTTGATCTAGATATTGAAAATGTGAGAGTTTTCTGGTGGAAGAAGGGAGGGACGGGCCTTAGAGCAACATGAAGCGTGTATGCAAAGACATGGAGGAGTGAAGGAACATGGCAGTTTAGCAAAACTTAGAAATTCAGGGTGGCTATGGCATCAGTGCGCAATGAGAAGAGCATGGAGTCGTCCAATTGGGAAGGTCTTTGTAGGAGAGTCTGATGTTATCCCTCTTACTGTCGAGGGCCAATGGGTGTTTCTAGCATGGGATGAAATGAGAACATTTAGGGCTGGTGGCACTAGGAAGCCCTGTTAATGGTTACCTACAGTCCTCAGAAGCCTTGGGTGGGGTCTGAACTAAGACTTTGGAACTGGAGAATGGCGGCTGAATTCAGTAGACCTTGCCGAGATAGAATAATGGATAAAGAATTGCACCTGATAGTAATGTTTGTATTACTTGATTGACATCAGGAAATGGTTTATTATTCAACATTTATGCATTTTTCATACAGTAGAAACATATCCCTTCAATACATGCATTTATTTTGACATATTAATGAGAATTTTTTAAAAGCTGTCGTTTTTACACTTACTTGTTAAAGTCACAAAAACCTCAAGCGAACTGAAGATGATTTAGGCATTTCTGGAGCCAGAGGCTCGGTTTGCACATCTAGTTTTTGTGTGCACGGGAGCCCAGGACAGAACTCCGTGACCGCTTCTGTTTCTTAAGTGATGTTGGTTTGACTGCCTCTACCTGTTCCCTGTAAAAGCATGTGAGCAGATGTCTTTAAAAGTAAATGTCACATTGGGGACTAGGGACCAGGACAGTTGTGTGAGATTCATGGCCTTAGTGTTGGGTCTCTGTGACAGGATTTTGAGCACTCATTGGACTTTTCGCTTACTTCAGAGTTTGAAGTATCCATGGGCCAAGTATTTGTATTTTTGTTCTTTGCATAATTTAGGCGTCCTCTGTGATTAGTAAGCATTGTAAACTTTATTATGTTCTGTTTCTTAATATAGACATTTGAGATAATTGTCGTTAAATATAAGCCATATAACTCTATATCCATTGATTTGATGAATGTCCTTACTCTGTGCTGAGTTCAAAGCCGGGTATTTCTCTGGCAGCATATGCTTTTGAAAGGCTTGCTCCAGCTGTGAATACTGGCCACCAGTTCGGCAAATGCTACCTTGAGGCAAATTCAGTAATTGTGAAGTGTTTTTGCTTTCTCCTCTGCTCCCACCCTGTCAGACTATTGGACTTCCTTTGGCAAACATAAAATGGTAAATATGCATTTAAACTCATATAACTGTCTAATTGGTAACGTACTGTTTCTTAAGATGGATGGTGAAGAGGAGGCTGTTTATTTTATTATTCTGTACACCTTATAATGTGTGTGTGTGTGTATATTTTGTTTGTGTGAAATACTATATAATAAAAAATTAAAGACAAATAAAAAAATCATATAGCTGTCTAGATGACTCAGGAAACAGTGTCCCTAAGTTTACAGAGAGTGAAAATAAGACGCAAATAACACATGTAAGTGATGACAGAATTAAGTCGTTTAAGCCAGTGGGGAAAGTAGCTTTCAGATAAACTTTGTAGAAAAATGATGTTCAATATTTACTTTATTTGCAATGTCTAATGAACTTGATGACTAAATAATAGCTTATGAATTGAAGTTATGCTTTTTTCATGAAATTTCATAAATTTAAAAAACTTACTTTTTCAGAATCATCATTCATACGTCTTTCCCCTTTTTCAGATAAAGGGTGATAACAGGACCTGGTTATATGCTCAGATTAAGATGAATCTTCTCAGCTCACATGACAGAAACACTAATTTAAATTTTATTTAAAATGTGTAAACACTGTGCTCGTATCATTTAGTATTCCCGCTAAGCAATACATTTGAATTATTCGAAAATAAGTAGTCATTCCTGAGTTTCCTTACATTACCATTATTTTAGCTTTAAAACTTTAGAATTTGGAAGCTACAAATTTCCTCAAAATGATTGCAACCATGAAGACATTTTAAAAACATTGCCTTAAAGAAGATAGGAATTTTGTTAGTTGATAGTTGCCAATGTAAGAATTGTTTCTATCAAGTAAAAATATGAATTTTTGCAGTGTCTCTTCTATGAAACAAACATTTAAGATATTTTGAAATTTCAAGTTCTGTGCCGGGTTTGCACAGCTGAGTTGAAGACATGGACTGATAACTTTTAACGAGATCATGAGAGGATTGCCTTTTGTAATTAAAATATTTTAATTTTAAAAGTTCTCTCTTTGCGTTATTAAAGGTACTTTAGAAGAACTCTCTGGAACAATAGCCTTGTTCTACTGAGAACATTTAATAAAGGCACTTGAGGAAGGGTTTGAGCTGAGATCTAATAGGAGAAACAAAGTGACGATGGTTGGTGAATGGTGGACCTGGTTAGGCGATGGTTTATGGAAGGGCCTTGCGGGGAGCGCGGCAAGGCATTTTTGAGGAATTGAAAGGCTATGGAGGGAGGAATTGTATAAGACTCGGAAGCTTTTGGTGTGTTGGAGAAGGGCCTGTGTTGGTCATAGGGTAGATGTGTACCAGGTATGCAGGGCTGAGAGTTGCCAGGGTGAGCTAGGACCAAATTACGAAGAGTCTTGAATATCGTGCCTACGTACTTTGCAGCTTGAAGTTTCATGAGCTGAAGAGTGATGTGATCTGATTTCTCTTCTGCTGCATAACCCTGGTAGCAGTGTCTCTTCTTGCTTGCTTCTGGGCCTTTTTGCTCATTTATCTGGGAGAAAATAGCTACTGGTCTTGCCACTCTGGGCTAAGGGGGCTTCACATTTAGAGAACCTTTTCAATGGTGGAAGAGAGAATGGAAGACACACTACTTTTATTCTAATGATGTGCCTTTACGGATGCAGGAATAAAAGTCTTCATGTGGGAGAAGTCTATCTAATGTTTTAGAATTTTTTTTCCGGATGTACATTATAAACAAATTCTGCTAATCTGGATGTTTAGTTCAGGTTTAGTAGCAAAATTATAGTTGTCAAGCTAAACAGGCACAGGGTGCCAGGCTAAGATGCCCTTAGGGAGACAAGCCAGCATCCAGGACTGTTGTGGATGGTTAGGACAGGAGTTCTTTGGAATGCTGCAGCCATTTTCCAGCCTCTGGGGAAAAAGTTCCATAAACAATTGACTGCTATCAGAGGACTGTGGTAGAACTGCTTAACTTGTTTGAGAACAAACTTTTCAAGCCTGTTAGAAGCCTTTACCTACAGATAATGGATATGCTCCTTTCAAACCATGGTTGATCTGTTTATAAAATGAGGTATTCAAGGATCTTGGCTTTTCAATATTGTTTATAGCTCAAATATTTATTATAACAAAAGTGCATTTCTTTAAAATTGTTCTATGATTCATGCTGTTTAATTCAAAATGTTCCTTCTGTCAATTAGACCGTATTACTGATGTTTGGGCAACTTTGGTGAGAATTTAACGATTTTATCATGAATCACATGTGGTTTTCTTTCCCTGAACATTAAGCATGACTGTGAATCGGGTTATGTTCTTATACTTTCTTTTTTTAAGGAAGAAAATATATTTTTGGTTCAGGAAGGAAGTGTTTTTGCTTGAATAGACTTATCAAAAAAAGAGAAAACAAACAAACCTCTCCACTTGTAATATTTGTGTCAGTGGATTTGTAAAACTTAAAGGAAAATTTTCGTTTAGTACTCTTAAAAGAGATATGTTTGTGGTTATTCTGGAGAATATACAAAAATAAGTTAAAGTGTCTATCTTGTCTGAAAAAAGATAAAACAGTGAAAAGAATGTGATTTAGAAGAAACAACTTTCACAGACAGAGTTATAGATAGGTTCAAAAGTTATTGGCAGATATTGAAGTAGGAGTTCCCTTTCTACCTAATAAAACATCATCTTTAAAAGTATTCAATTTCCTAACCTGTTGTCTTATAAAGGGTCTTGTCATAAAGGTGCCTGCAATAATGAACTCATGCCCTTCTTGTCTTTGGAAGGGATCTGGCCACATTTGGTTGGGTCTGAGCGAGGGCTTCAATCTGGAGAATTGAGTCTGGTGTTATTTTGGCTGTGTTTCTTAGGATATTTCTAAGGCTCCTTCTTTGTACTTTCCGTGCAGGTTCTGGTGATGGGGGCTCCTGTCTCGAATTCTGAAGAATGGCCCAATGATATGTAGAGACAGCCCCTTCAGAGACCAGTAACACCCTGTAAATCTTTTGAGATGTGGTTGTGCATGCAGACTTTAGCTGACCTAGCTTGCAAAGCGACAGAAACTATATACATGGTGGCCTGTCTAGCTTGTCCAGCTACTTTATTGCCTTGCCCTTAATGCTTTACCTCTCATGATATAGATCATTGACCCTGGGAACTCATAGCCCCTGACTAAATCCCTCAGATGCTGGTGTAACACGATTCTGTGTAATAGTTGGAACAGCACATGAAGCAAACACTTACTAATTTGACACTTAGTAATTCACCAACATCTTTGATAAAGAAGTTAGCTCAGCAATTACAGTGTAAATAAAATTCAAAAGGGGAGTAAATTAAGATACATTATTTGAAATATTCTTGTATATTTGTTCAAATGGGTGCATGAACAAAGGACCACAGCATACCAATACTTTCTTCCTTTAGCTTGAATTTCTGCATGGGCTCAGGAGTTACACACTTTGTTTCTTCAAAGACTGGTTTATAGTTCTAGCTTTTTCTAAGTTAGACTGAGCTCATTCCATTTATGATTCTTAAAAGAAAGGATATTTAATGGTAATTAATTTAATTTAATGCCTTTTCATTGAAAAATTTATAGACAGGCATAGAACGTGGTGAATAATTGGCCTTCGGAAAGTACCAAGCCTATGTCTGCTATGACTTCGCTCTGAGACCAGGTTACAGCACAGGCTTTCTGGGGATGTGTGTTTTAAGCAGCAAGTGCTCTTGGACTGTTAGTAGTTCAGTCCCAGTGGATTCTTAACAGAATGTCGGCTGTTCCATTATCTTGTACAAATATTTGGCACTGGAATTCTCTTATTTACTAACTATAAGTAATATAATATTTTTAAACCTCCAATCACCGGGAAAGGAAAAATAAACAACTGCCATAGAGATACTTAGCACTGAAAACTTGCAGAGTTTAGTATTTGACAGGGTGGGGACTGGAGTTTATCATTTATCATTTAGTGAATGCAGGCCTTTAATCAAACTTCTTGTTTATTGAAAGTGTTGGTTATGTAGCATGTAGATAGGAGTCAAAAGGCACCATGTTTTTAAAATATTAAAATGTCCAGTAAAGTATGTTATATTTTGAAACGGTTTTTATTTTGGGGAGGCGAATCTCAGGTTGTATTAATTTTCCTAAGCAAATCTGACTTTTGTGGTTTCAATTTATGTTGAATGTTACTTAGGAAAAAACAATCTGAGTTTTTAGTTATAAGTTAAGAGAGTAGCAGGTTAAAATAACTTTTACAGTGTTTATAATTTTTCCTTTTCTCTCAGTGGAATATATTCTTCCTGAGGAGGTTCTGTGATACTAGATTGATTATCTGCTGGCTTGCACAGAGAGACTTGTATAAAAGTGTTCAAGGAAGACATTACAATTTTGTTTTAATGTAAAAATTCTTTTCCACTTGGCGTTTATATAGAAAAACAGATTGGAAAATAACTGCTTTGTCTATTTGTGGTAGGCTGGATATGGAATTTTTGTTTCCTTTAGATAGTATCTATCTCAGAGTCTTTTCTCTATAAAGCTGGATAGAATGAAGATAAGTTTAATATTAATAGAATATATGTTCTATAAAAGTTCTCTTTTCCTGTATTTCTCAACTGCTTGTAAAGTTTAATATTCTCAGTAAAGGTAAGCACTCAATAAATTGATTGGCTTTGTTAGGGCAGATTGCTTTTTGTTTTTATTACAGTGATAAAAGTTAGAAATCAAAAATTAAACATAAATCTATTCTGCCCAAAGTGAAAATTATTTGAATATTTTATACAAAAGCTAATATTACTTTCTTAGAAATTTTAATATCTGTGATTAACAGTAAAGAAATAAATATGTAAAAAAATAAATCACTTTCATTTATTAGTGCTTTTCTAAAAGTTCCCATTAATGAACTGTTAAGCGCTCATTGGCTATACAGCACCATACTTCATTATAAAAATTGTAAAATGTGAATAAGAACAAAAATTAATTTTAATGTTTTAAAAGAAGCCGATCTGGCTGACTCAATGTAAGTTCAACCTAGTATGGAGGAGGTGGAATTGTTGATAGAATTTGTCAAGGATTTTGCCATAGCAATTAAAGCAGCATGTGTGCCTTTAACTAGCCATGTTAGGTGGAAGGAAAAAGGAATTTTTTGCCATCCTTAAAATTTTGATATTATTGGTGGTCTTCTTTTTTTCTGCTGGAAAACGTAAAAAATGGGAAGATGGGGTTTTTGGTCATTCCTCCTTAGTTCAAAGACAAGAAAGGTTTTATATGTACTTGTGTGAACATGTACTTGTGTGCATGGTGTTCAGAAGCTGGGGATCTATAGTGGATGGATCATGAGGCATTTCTAACACCACTAACAACATCCCTAATGTAATACGTACTATGTGGCAGCCGCTATTACATGTGCTTTATGTGTATTGACTCATTCAATTCGCCCAACTATGCTATGAGGCTGGCACTATTGTTGTGCCCATTTTCCAGATGAGGGCACTGAGACACAGAAAGGTTAAGTGATTTGCCCAACTATTACATGGTAGAGCTGGGGTCTGAATCCAGCTTGGCTCCAGAACCTGTGCTTTGAAACAGTTAGTGTTCATTGCCTCTCAATCATGGATGAATGTAGCTAGCTCCATTTTCTATTTTTAAAAAATAGAGATAATGATATTTTTTGTAATATTTTTGAGAAGTAAATGGTATAATGTATGTAAATCTCTGGCAAAATAAATGATTTGTGCATTCACACCTGTGTGTGTATTCACTCTTAAACACACGTTTGTGTATATACATATATACATATAAGTATATTTGATTTTTTCCATAGTTTTTATATAATTTTAATTTTATATACTCACAATACTTGATTATATATACATACACACATATATATATGTATATCACTTCTGCAAATAAAGTAAATCCAGGCCTTCTCATTGAATGAAATTGCCCATAACTTGGAATTCTAAGCTTTATAATTTTGTGACTAAAATGAACTATTATGGAAAATAATCCATCTCATACTGATTTGAGCAGATTGTATGTGTGGTTTTAATATGCAAAGTTGCAGGAGAGATCCAAATTTCCAAACAGAGTCTAGTGAAAGAGACCTCTGGGTGGGGTCTATAAATCACATTTAAGTATATACATTTTTTGTATCTTTTATAGCACTCCTATTTTGAACTACTGAAGGAACATTTAGCAGAAGAATAGTGGTATCTCAGGATAAAGTCACCCACCCGCTTTGTCCCAATAACCAAGAAGTATAATTGGTCTACTTACAATTTTCAGCCTTTTTTGAGTAACTATTTCCACATTAAACTATGTAAAATCCTTCAGCTATCAACCTTTTTCTCCTTGGTATCAAGGCTTCAGGGGGGCTATTGTTTGTTTTAATTTTGTTTTTACTTTTATTAGCGTGATTCACAGAGGTAATTTCATTCTAAAAGGCTTATTATGAAAAATAGTAGTTCTTTATCCCTACTGTTTTCCATTCCTAAGAGGCAATCGCTTTCAACTTTGTTTTAGCAGATTCCGTTGGAATTTACTTCCACATCTCTAAATCTCATGTTTTTGTAACTCTTCTCATTCTTTCAGTTTTCCGTTTTAAGCACTATCCATTGACTCCTTATGGAAGATGCAGAACTGGCACCCTTCCCTGCCTCAGGCCCCCCCACCCATGCATGCTTCCTATGGCACTCATTGCGGATGTATCATAATGTTGGTTAGGTCAGTGTTTACCTGATCGTCACGAGGTAAATGCTGTTCGCAGCTGGGCCACATAAATGCTGGATTTACTTCTTTCTGGAATAGTACTTTGTTTTTCTTGAAATTAATACTCCGTTTTCTGTGTATTTCTGTCTAATTCAACTCTAACTCCCCCCAGTGTAAGTTTTCTCTTTATGTATTTAAATATTTTGGGCATCCTACTGATGATTTTTTTTTAAAAGAATTCTCTTAGAGCATTCTAGCCCCGCTCTAGTCTAGACCTGCTGAAGCTGTTGCCGTCATGGGATATCCCTTTACTACCATTCTGGGATTTCCTTTGTCTCCCTTGTTTCCTGCAGTCCGAGTCATTGTCCTTCTCTGTTTAGTCTCTCATTCTAGGGAGCACATCTTCCAGTAGTTTCCTGCAAAAGCGTACAGAGGAGATACCTTTTTTAAAAAGCTTGCATGCGTAAAAATGGCTTTATATACCCTTACATGTTAATTTTGATGGCTATAGAATTGTAGGTTGGCAATCACTTTTCCCTCAGAATTTTGAAGACACTCTTCCACCGTCCTCTAGCTTCCGGTATTCTATGGAGAAATCCAATGCAATTTTGATTTGAATTGAGTTTTGAACCTTTATGGAAAAGGTATGTAAATTTGAACTTCACTTCTCTATTTCCAGTACTGTACTTTATCCTCCACTGTACCAAGTGTCCCCAGGCCCGAGACTCTGTTTTACTTTCCCCACAGAATAAGCCTGCCAACTTCTATATTGGTGGGCGTGGGTAGTCATCCAGCTACACAGTGTGGGGAAGGTGAGCTGAGGGCTCTAACTTCTTCCTGAACGAGTTTTCAGCAACTTGTCCTATTTTTATCCCTATCTTCATACACTTCCAGAAGTTTCCAGGGCTGCCAATACCTGAGTATTTTGGGGCCTCTGCAGTGTGAGGCAGGGTGTTTCCGGCTTTCCCCACGACTGTCAACCCTTCAGCTTTTGGGGGACTGCTAGGAAATTTGCCACTCATCTTCTTTGCAACTTCCAAAATATATTTACTGTTGTCTCCTTTTCCTCTTTCTTTATCTCTGGGTTTATTTATGCCTTTTAAACTATCTCTTTGTTGTTGTTTTAGTGAAGTTTCAAAAGGGAGAAGGGATAAATGAATGTGTTTAATCTGCTTTCTTTAGGGGGAAATCTTGGGGGTGTGGGTGTCAGGGAGCCAGATCATTTTTATAAATAAGTGTTTCTTTAAGAAAGAACCTCCTTGAGATTTTACTGTTTTGTCTGTATACATACAATGAGATGAAATAACCTTTAATAGGGGGAATGAATCCCCTTTATTTCTATTGAGGGATGCATTTGTCTGCAAGTCACCAAGGACTTAAATAGGAAGGTGAGATTTCACACCCTTCCCTTCCTCCTAGAATACTTCCAGTGGACAAAGGGACTAGGAACCTATGCCATTCTTGCCATTCTGTGGCCAGCCTTTGTCTGGAATAACAGACGAATTGATTTCAGCATTTTTTAAAAAGAAGTTAGATTCCCCACCCTCCCCACACTTCCTGCTTCAGTTTCCTAATAAAGATGTTTTGAAAAATACCAGCTATATTCTCACTGGACAGGGATTTTACTAAAGATTTAATCAAATAGCTTGTGAGATTAGATGTCCTTGACTGAGAGCGACCCTGATAGTTTTAGGATGAGGCGAACAGTTTTACTTGCTGTCCTCCTCCAATCCTAGTTACAGGTAGTCAAGAAATATGCAGTGAGTAAGTGCTCTATCCCAGGCAGCATGTTAAGTGTTTAGAATTGAATGATACCTCTGGTCCTCACGGAGTTTATATTCTAGTAGATACTATGGTGTGGTTAATAATGGCTACCATGTAGGTAGTGCTTACTCTGTGACAGCCCTTTACGTGATTGAATCCTTAGCAAAACGCTGCAAGGTAATTTTAGCATTCTCATTTTGTGAATGAGGAAACTGAGCCTTACTGGTTTGCCCAAGGTCATCCAACTGGTATGTAAAGGAGCCAGAATCTGAAGCCAGGTCCGTTTTATTTCAAAGCCTGGGTTCTTCCCATCTGTATGGTTTCAAAGAAAACCAGTCAGCAAAGCAATTTCACTTACAAGGTTTTATCTAATCTGCTTTTATCTAACCCACTGAGGGCACTCATTCTTGAAGTGAAAGGTAATTATTCTTAGCTTGAGAGATTTGCTGGAAAAAATCACTAATTAATTGCATCATTTGGAGGTGTATCCTATCACCACCTTGCTTTACTTGATGCAGTTTTTTCATGAACATACGTTTAGGGATAAAATGTATTCATAGACACCAATTTTAGTTTAATTGCATTAGAGGAGCTTAGCTATTTTAGGGAACTCTGCACTGAATAATTTTTAAAGCAATAAAATAGTTTGTTATGCAAATAATTTCATTCTAATTTCCTTGTATAAACACACTCTTTACCATTCTTAGTTTATTTAAAATGTTTAGTAGTTAGTAGCTCAGAAAGATGGGGAGAGTCTGCGTATTGTTCCTTTTCTTTAGCAGGGTAAATTGTCTTAAATGTTTAAAGGCACACTGGATTATCATAGAATAATCCACCAGAAAGACAATGGTAATACAGAGAGGCAATATTTAAAATAGAAATGTGTCAGCAGAAGTCAAGGGGAGTCCAACATTAACAAGAAACTCAGGGTTAAATTAGTCAGAGAATCTCTAGGAAATCTGAAATTGGTCTTTAGTTGGGAAGCTGATCATTATTTCCACTGACATTTATTGAATACTTGCTGTGTGACAGGTACTGCTTAGGCACTGGGGATAAAATACTGTTTAAGGACAAGATCCCTGCCAGCCAGAACCAATGGTCTGGCAGTTAAGTGAGCATTGTGACTTGTAGGTGAGGCCACCAACTGGTTTAAAAGTTGAAGCCTCTGCTGGGGCCTGATGTACAGCAGAGAAGGAAGCTTTGATACACAGAGGGAAGGAGAAAAGTAAAATGGGTAAAGAGATGAAATACTGTAAAACAGTGATGAAGAAGAAACTGTGGCCCGTTGCAGGTAATGAAGGCTATGTACAGGGAGAAAGGACAAGTCGATGCTGGATGTATTTCACCAACTAATTCAGAAGGGCATTTGTATAATACTTGACAAATTTAAAACTTAAAAGTTTTCAAAGCTTGTATCAAATCAACCTTGACGATAACAGGAAAGGAGGCTTTATTTTTATCTTCATTATACAGATGAGCAGACTTAAGCCAGGGCAATTTAAGGATTTGCCAAAGATCACAGAGTGTGTTTCAGAGCGGGGTTTGAACTGTAATCTTCCAACTCCACATTCAGAGCTCTTTCCACCATTCTAGAAGGACAGCACTTGAGGAAAAGAGAGCGGCAAGTTGCTCTGCAAGCAAGGTTGGGACAGACCATCTCATTAAACCGTGTGCACTGGGAAAGTCAGAGCATGAGAGACACAAGCTGACACCATTAGGGGAGATATATAAATGTTTCCAGTAATGTTAAAGACAACAGACAGTTCTGTAGTGAAATGGGATATGTAGGTACGCTTCATACCATAACCAAGTTCAGTGGGAGCTGTTGCTTAATTGTTTGCTAGTTTTGTTCTTTTGAAACTATGGATTGACACCATGTTTTATAGATGCCTCACTCAGATCTAGCCCTTAGACTAAGTAGTGGCAGAGTGACTCTGTGCAATAATCAATATGAGGATAACTTTATCCAGGACTCAGAGCTCACTGAAAAAGAAAACATAGGGGTAAATGGGGTTGATCTATGTATGTTGTATTGAGGGTGGATTTGACATTTAAAGTTTTCCTTGGAATTCGAAGACTGATTTTGTCAGGCTCATGCAATGACAACAAAGCAACGACAGCTGACCATGCACTCCAGCATCATTTGTAAAAAAAATTTTATTTGAATTAAGTTTTAGATTTCGTTTGTTCCAGCAGTGTTTTATAATGCTGATGAAACTTGGATTTTCAATCTGAAAGTCAAGTAAATCTGTGCTCCTGAATGTAAGCGGAATAAAGACAGAGGAATTGTTTTATATGAGAGAACTAGCATCAAATGAGACCTTTGGAAATCTGAAAGATACAGTCATTTTAGAGTTTTTCCAGAGTTAAGAGAGTGTCCAGCGCATAGGGACCCCCTCCTTCCCATATTGGTAATTGCAGTTTTGAGTTTGTAATGAGAGATTGTTTCAGCTGTATGTGCTATATATATATGCATTCCTGGGGAGGCTTAAGTTATGGAAATGCTAGCCCATTGTGAAGCTCACTTACAAGGTCAGAGGTGATGTCATGCCTGTAGTTATTGCTCTGTGGTTTGACTCCATAGGTCTGGCAGACATACTCAGGTATTGCGTGTATTGCATATATCCGGGCACTTGCCCGTGGCCCTGTGTTGGGGGCCTTTCTGCTGGTGCAGCACAGACCATAAACTGGTCGGTGACTCCAGGAGGCAAAGAAACAAGAGAGATGACTCAAGTGGGATTTAAAAGGGTATAAAATCAATCCAGAAATCTGCATGGTTATTTATCCCCAGGGCAAAGTCAGGGTATCTCCTATTTTCTTTCCAGCAACAGCACACATAATTCTTGTTCATGTCCATGTTTTGTCTTGGCGGAATCTTGCCCTTTCAGGGGCTGTTTTGGTTTTCATTGTAAGTAGACATCAATTTTGCAAAGAATTTAGGTTAGGGATCTGAGAAAGCAAAAATATCCCATAGTGTAATTTTTCTCTAGAGTCTCATTCTTTTGTAGGATCTTATTAAGGAAAAGGAAATTGATTGAGCATATAATTATTGAACATTTGGTTTCTTTGTCATGTAAGGTGAAAATATAGTATCGTTCATGTCTAAAAATCATCTTAAACATTAAAGAGTGTTTGGATAAAAACTGACATGGAGTCCCGTGTTCGCAAAATCTCTTCTAATCATCATTTCAAGGCTAAAATCTTTAAAGTAAGGCAACACTTGCACATAATATCTGAGTAGAGTGAAGCTGACCAAGAGAACTACTTATACTGAAAATAAAAGTGCTTGAACAATGGGATCCCCTTAAGAAAATATTACTTGATCTTTTGAACCAATTATTATTTTTACGCCATGTTGTTGTCTAAGAGATTATGCAGCTATGTATTGTTTGTTTTTTATATGAAAGAAACAAATGAAAACTAATAGTGGTGATTTATATATGTATATATTTTTTTTAAAGATTGGCACCTGAGCTAACATCTGTTGCCAATCTTCTTTTTTGTTTTTCTTCTTCTCTCCAAAGCCCCTCAGTACATAGTTGTATGTTCTAATTGTAGATCCTTCTGGCTCTGCTTTGTGGGACGCCACCCCAGTGTGGCTTGATGAGTGGTGCTAGGTCCATGCCCAGGATCTGAACCGGCAAAACCCTGGGCCACCAAAGCAGAGTGCATGAACTCAACCACTCAGCCATGGGGCTGGCCCCATGATTTATATTTTTAAATCATAAGGGAAATATCATGGAAGTAGTAGAAAATCAGCTCAATTTTCTATATCTTGTATTTCCCCTTTCCCTTTTCTGGCAAAAATTATGAGCAAAGAAACTCAACGTTCAAGTCTTGATGGCTCACAATTGTACATTGGTCTGCTTTTTCCCCTTTCCTTGCTAATGTCCTAGTTCAGCAATCTTTTATTTAGTTCCTCTGATCATACACTTGCTTCCCTACAAATCATTTTTCACAAAACACCCAGAATTATGTTTTTATAATGCATGTCACAACATGTCACCCGCTAATGGATTTCAATTACACTTGGAATAAAACCCAAAACCCTCTCTATGGCCCAGGAAGCTCTGGCTCTCTGCACCTCTCAGCATCCTCTGCTTGCGCTCCCTGTAAGCATCCCACCTGCTTCTGTGCTGCAGTTAGTTCTGTGCTCCACTGAGTTCTTAACTGGCTCTCCCAGACAAGTGGCCTTGCACTTGACATTTCCTCTTCCTGGATTGCTTTTCCACAAGTCTTATCAGCATTGCCTTCTCCTTGTCACTACTGACTCATCTTAAAGATCACCTTCATAAGAGGCCTTTCCTCAGTCCAAGGCAGCTGCCGGTCTCTTACTGTCATATCACTCTGCTTTGTTTTCATTTATTCTTTTATGTAACATGTATTTATTGAGCACCTACTCTGTGATAAGGAACACAAGAAATTTCCTGCCTTACTGGAGCAGTCATTCCAGTGAAGAGGAATAATCGATAATCAATAATCACTACCCAGTACCCCAACTCTGACCTGGCACCATAAACAGAGTGGAAGATCCATGAAAGCAGTGGTGCTGTGTTTTTCTGCTGGAATTAGTGAAGAGAACTTTGAGAGAGCTCAGTCTTTCCCAAACTTTTACTACTTGTTTCTGTAAAGCTACCCCCACAACTGGAGGTGTCAAGATATAGCACCCGGCACACGGCCACAATGGTCCAGCTCTCCAGAATTTACCATGCACATTCTTGAGCAAATCACTTTGTGTATTTTTTGCATTAATTTTCTCATTTGTAAAATGAAGTAGTTCTATTCATTTCCCAAGGTTCTTGAATGAGTTAATTATGAAAGTACTCGATAAATAGAGCACTATCCAAATGGCCCACTTAGGTGAGTATTGAATGTTGTCTGCAGCTGTCTCTAAATTTACTCCAATTCTTCCCCTCTCCTCCCGAGGGAGCTTCTTGATTATGTGCCTCTGTTTTCTTGTCCATCAGATAAACAACACTGAATGGTATTTGGCTTGTCTCTGATGAGCATATTTTACTTTGACTCTATCCTAACAGCATTCATTTTCTGTTCTTCTACAGTACTTTGGAAGTTTGCTTGTCATTTTCTGTGTAGAGCTGGCTTGTGGTGTTTGGACGTATGAGCAGGAAGTAATGGTGAGTTCAAAATGGGATATAATCCCAATCTGAAACAATATCCAGTCCAGCCTTTAAATCAGATACTTTGGATACTATTTGGATTTAGGCACATGAGTGTTAATTTGAATGTTTATACTGTATGATAATAGTGAATAATCCCAATACTTCTGAAAAGTAACATTTTTTTCCGTCTAAAGCATAATTCCAAACCATAATTTGTAATATTTCACTTGGTATACTATATATCTTTAATTCCACAGATTGCTTAAACAGGAATATAATAGACTGAAAATAATATATGCTCTAAAATAATTTTACCAACTTCAGAGTATATAATAGAAAAGATTCGCATTTGCAACAGGATCTGAGAAAGCTTGAAAATCGACATGATAGCCTTCTAAACTGCTCCCTGCAGCTGTCCACTGAGGACTGGGAAGTGAGCATCTCCTGTTTGTGACCCGCTGAACCACCTTCCACTTTTTTTTTAAGATTTTTATTTTTCCCTTTTCTCCCCAAAGCCCCCTGGTACCTAGCTGTATATTTTTAGTTGTGGGTCCTTCTAGTTGTGGCATGTGGGACGCCACCTCAGCATGGCTTGATGAGTGGTGCCATGTCCGCGCCCAGGATCCCAAACCAGCGAAACCCTGGGCCACCAAAGCGGAGCACGCGAATTTAACTGCTGGGTCATGGGGCCGGCCCCTGTCTTTCAGTTTAAGAAGTGTACTTGAAGAGTTGCCGTGTGTTTACCTCACTCTAGAAATACTCTCAGAGTTTGAGACTTGGCTTCATGAAAACAGCTCTTCAGCATTTTCCTTATTCATTTTATCAATTGAAACTGCTGGAACAACTTTTATAGCTATGTTGGAACGAATAAGGATCAGAGTTTCTCAGTCTTAAGATAAGACCGGTCAGGATCGGTTTACCACTTGTGCTTCACCTTTGCTCGCATTGGGCATTATTACTCATTTAATGTTTACTAACTTCACTGGTGAAAATTGGTACATTTATCACCAATGAGGTCAAGCACCATCACGTGTCTGTGATTGCTGGCCATTTTCATGGTGCCAGGCAGATTTTTCCACCGTAAGTGTCACAAAATGACTCTGTTTCAGGAAGATGGTGTGTTTCAACATGTAGTCCTTGGATTGTCTACAGCAGGAGTCACCCAGGGCGAATATTAAAAACGCACATTTTAGGGGTCAACCTGGTGGCATAGCTGTTAAGTTCGCATGCTCCATTTCAGGGACCTGGAGTTCACGGGTTCAGATCCTGGACGTGGACCTATCCACTGCTTGTCAAGCCACGCTGTAGCGGCATCCTGCATACAAAATAGAGGAAGGTTGCTACAGATGTTAGCTCAGTGACAATCTTCCTCACCAAAAAAAACCACACAAAAAATACATGGTAGGGTTCTAGGCCAGATCTACTAAATCAGAATAGAGGGAGAGGCAGAGGGAGAGGGGCGGGGCCTGAGCATTTGTACTTGTGACATATTTCTCAGGTGAGTCTTCAATATTTTAAAATTTAAAAGCTCTTCAGAAGAGAAGAAGATTATTTTGTATTTGTCTCAGAGAGGCATTTCGGCAGTTTTGTAAGAAAATTGAAGTCGTTTCTGGTACCGATGCAGTTATTATAGATTCTGTGGTGAATCTGCCACTGTACGGTGAGACTGCCTTGAATACGAAGTAGTAATTGCAGACTAGTGAGTACTCTGCTTACTGCAATTTGCATGGAAACGGCACTTTGGGACTGCCACGCATCTGAATGCTTCTGAAAACACTCATGCTTCCAATGTATGACAACTCTCAGGAAGAAGACAGACTTTATGATTATTTTTTTCTCTATTAAAAATTGAAAAGTCAGAGCAGGTTCTAACTAGTTTAATATAAAGTTAAGAATTTCTGGGACCGGCCCAGTGGCGCAGCGGTTAAGTTCGCAGGTTCCGCTTCTTGGCGGCCCGGGGTTCACTGGTTCAGATCCCGGGTGTGGACATGGCACGGCTTGGCACACCATGCTGTGGTAGGCGTCCCACATATAAAGTAGAGGAAGATGGGCATGATGTTAGCTAAGCTCCAGGCTTCCTCAGCAAAAAGAGGAGGACTGGCAGTAGTTAGCTCAGGGCTAATCTTCCTCAAAAAAAAAAAAAAAAGAATTTTCTTCAAAACTAAATTTCCCAATAAAATAGAAATTCTCTTGCTGTCTTTGAGAATCATATTTTCACTCCATCCTTAGAAATTTTGTTTATGTAGGGGAGGGAAAAGTAATTGGTTCCCGGGACTCAGTTTCTGTTTTATTTGTAAAGAGATGGTCTCTCTTAATTTTTTCTGTTTTCAAAAAATACATATATCTCCTTGACATTGAAGCAATAGATAGTAAATTGTGTAGTTAATTCTTGATCCCCTCCCCTCAGCTTTTGATATTCTTCTTTTTGATAATTAAAGCTTTTTAGATATGAGTTTAATTTCTGTAGATTTTTTTTAAGAAACGTTTTCTTTGTTTTCTTTCTTTCTTTTTTTTTTTTTTGCTGAGGAAGATTTGCCCTGAGCTAACATTTGTGCCAGTCTTGCTCTGTTTTGTATGTGGGTCACCACCACAGCATGGCTGACGAGTGGTATAGGTCTGCACTGGGAACCGAACCCGGGCCACTAAAGTGGAGCGTGCTGAACTTAACCACCAGGCCGTGGGGTCAGCCCCTCTGTAGATTTTTAAAATAGTTTGTATAGTGCTCTGTCATACCAATATTTGATAAATCTCCTAGGTCATAGCAAGTTCAAAATGAATTAACTTAAGGTATTTGAAAGGAAATGTGTGGATTCTAATATAATTTGAAGAAACTTGAGCAAATGGAATGGAATTTATACTTGTTTAGACACTTTCTTCTGTTCTGTTAAGGTGTGAACTGCAAATATCTTTTTAGTATCCCAGTGGTACTAGATGGGTGCACACTGACATTTCAGTTGAGGGCAGACATCACTGTTTTGCTTGCGTAAATCTTCCCCATTAAGTCGCCAGGATAGAACAAGGACTGTTTAAAAGTGAAATGTGGAAAGTAGTCCTTTAGAAAAAAAGTTTGTCAGAAGATTTTTATTGCTCTTGCACTAATAGCAGTGTGAATGAAAAGTGCCATTAAAGTTTATTATCTGCCAAATTTTGCAGAACCCAGCCTTCACATAGAATGGGCTTTGTGCTCTTAGCTGTTCCATGCAAAGAGCCAGTAAATGTGTGTTTTTCTTTATCGCCAGATCGCAGTATTTTGTGCCAGAACCTCATTGATCTCCTCTATTTCTTGCCATATTTGGTCTCACATTGATTGTGGCCATAAGGGAGAAACAATTTTTGTTTATTTTGGAAAATAAAATTAAAAATAAGACTATTCTAATAACCAAATCAAGAGATTTGACACTGACAGTCTATTTCTTTGCTGTTTCTGTTGTTTATACATGTTCACCTCCTATTTGTTAGTCCTTCTCTAGATGCAATCTGTCAATAATATTGTTTCAGACTATATATTTCTAGAGAATTTATTTCACTTCCATTTATTTTATGCTCAAAAGGGTATGAGCTAATAATTTATGGTGAGTAGCTTGAACTTCAATTAGTTCCCTAAACTTTGTTGAAATCATATGAACACAAACTATACCCAATCAGCTCATTATTTGGAGAAAAAGTTGTGTGCCCAAGTGTTGGGGTGCTTTCTTTTATATTGTGCATTTCCAAGTAACAAAAAAGAAAATTAACAAAGGAGAAAAATGAAGAATTTCTGTGGTCATGAATTTTTAAACTACTTCTATTGCTATTACTAGTTTTAAAAATAAGATTTCAGGGGCCAGCCTGGCAATGTTGTGGTTAAGTTCACATGCTCTGCTTCGGCAGCCTGGCATTCGCAGGTTCGGATCCTGGGCACAGACCTAGCACTGCTCATCAAACCATGCGGTGGCAGGATCCCACATAAAATAGAGGAAGATTGGCAACAGGTTTTAGCTCAGGGCCAGTCTTTCTCACACAAAAAAATAAATGAATAAGATTTCACAATAATTCTAATCTTGAGGCAGCATCAAGCTTGCTCAACTGAGCCTGGTCTGTGTTACTTCATAGATCAAATGTGGATGTCTGTCCAGTTTCCCACTTACGTATTCCAAAGGTAATACCACATAAGTGGTGGGACTAGGATTTGTGTGCCTCAAGTTCTCCCGTGGCACTGTAGATAAAACACCGCGTGATAATGCTGACAGGATTTCTGGCCAACCGTTGCATTGTGTACCTGAGGCGCTGTCATGACTAAACTGTTCGTTAAGGGAGATGATGCTAGGTGACTTGAGAATAGAAGCAGAAAAAATGCTTTTATTAGAGAACTATTCTCTCTAAAATTCTAGCATGTCTCCAAAATCCAACTTTGAAAAGGTATTTACAAATTTGTTCTAGAGTGAGGCTTGACTTGAGCTGAACTCTTTCCCTTCTTAATTCTTTTCCCTTTATTTTAGTACCATAATCTGCAGTCACTTCAAAGAACAACTTCATAGCATTATGACATCAAATCAAGGGGCATTTCTCTGCAGGATCATTTGGTACGAAGAGCAGTTCAGGTGTATCTAAGAGAGAGAGCGAGCGAGCGAGAGAGAGAGAGAGAGATGTAAACCACTTGTTTTGTGATTTTTTTGAGCCTGATATTGACATTAAATGATTTTGCATTTTTTGCTTAATATGAAGTACCCCCTCATTTAGTATGAAAATATACACATAGAGATTGTTCATTAAGTGTTTAGTAACCTTGAGCTTAATTTAGGCCACAAACAAATATAAATTTAAAATAGTATTTGTCGATTGCAATACATTCCGAGTCTGTGTGAGTATGTGTATGGGTCTATGAGTGATTGTGTCTGTGAACATGTGAACGTATTTGTGTCTGACTGTGTGTGTTTGTGTATTCCAGTTGTTGATACTTTATTTTTTATCTCCAGGTTCCAGTACAGTGGTCAGACATGGTCACTTTGAAAGCCAGAATGACAAACTATGGCTTACCTAGATACCGGTGGCTTACTCATGCTTGGAATTTTTTTCAGAGAGAAGTAAGTGCTGCATTTTCTGAGAAAGAGGGTATGGAATAAATGGCACACTTTCAAAACAAGTGTTCAAAGTTTTGGCTTTGGTCATCTTCTCTGTGCTGAAAGTTAAGCTTATGATTCAGTTACCACTGGTGTAATTGTTTATTGAGAATTGCCTTAAGTCACTCCGTGTCCTGCTTTTCTTCCCATGTCTACCATTTCCCCTTCATTTCACATGATTCACATATATTTTAAAATTTCTTAAAAGCCATTTAGCTAAGCTACTCTGAAGTTTCCTTTTTATGAGAATTCCTTGATAAATATCCAAGTTCTATTTGAATAGATAATTTTTCATGACTTTTAGAGCTATCTGTATTTTAAGCATCAGTTAAAATGTTAAAATAATGGTTCTCATTTGGAAATTAAGAGTCAATCTATCATTAAAAGCATGAGCTTTCTAGGCAGAAAGACCTTGGTTCAAATTCTGGCTCTGCTGCTTAATATTACATGAGCTGCTATAATTTATTTAATTTCCTTAAGCCTCAGTCTCCTCACCTGTAAAATGGGAATAATAAAAGTACTTAGCTCATCAGGTTGTTGAGAAGATTAAATGGGATCATAAGTTTGGTCTCATTTAGCTTCTGCTTATTAACAATAACGTTACAAAATAGAAGTGCTTTTAGCTTTTCTTACCTAACTTCAATATAGCACCATATCCAATCATCTTCTCAAACAGCGATTATCTTTAGATGTTTAAAATCTGGTTACTGGAGGTTAACCATTGATCTTGCTTCAAACCAAGCTCTTCTCTCAAGAAGTTTACATGTGATTGGGGTTACATCCCCATATGACCAAGGGTATCCATTTCCTTTAATTTCATTTAGAGCTGGGCCACAAAGCATGTGAGGATCAGTGTCTTACACGATCAATATCCAGCTCTGTGCTCAGTTAGTTTGCCTTGGATACACATGGGCAACGGTTCAAGTCCAGGATAATCTCCAAATCTGGTTCTTTTTGTTACAGTTGTTGGGATGGTGAAAATTATCATTGTAAGACAGATTTCCTGTTTATTGAAATGCTTCCTGACTTTGTTTGTTTACTGTTCATTTGTACTAAAAACAACATGAAGGGAAAATAAGTGAAGCATTAGGGAATTTATAAAAGCTGTGTTCAGCTACTGTCGTGGGGAGAAGCTGCCCAGAGCTCTTTATTTTCTGGGATTTGTGATGTAGACCATGATAATCCAGGCTAAAAAACAAAGTGAGTTGTTTTCTAATGGTCCAAGAGGGGCTCCGCCTAGACTACGTACAAGCATTGCAAATAATGGCACATGCATTTGTAGATTGCACAGCAAGTTCTGTCCTCCATATCATAGGCCTATTTCCCCCAAAAGGAGGTGGTGGAGACCTCTGGGGACCTGAAAGAGTTTTTAAAAGCCTCTTTTATTAGTTTGCTAGGGTTGCGTGCATAATAAAATACCATGGCCTGGGTGCCTTAAACAACAGAAATTTATTGTCTCACAGTTCTGGAGGCTGGAAATCTAAGATCAAGATGCCAGCAGGGTTGCTTTCTTCTGAGGCCTCTGTCATGGGCTTGTGAATGGCCGTCTTCTCTGTGTTGTCACGTCATCTTCCCTTTGTTTGTGTCTGTGTTTAAATTTCCTCTTCTTATGACATCAGTTATACGGCATTAGGCTGTATGTGGCATAAAATAAGGACTCTTATGAACTTATTTTAATCTATTTACCTCTGTAAAGACCCTATCTGCAAATAGGGTCACATTCTAGGGGTTAGAACTTCAACATGAATTTTAGGGGTGGGGGGTGACACAATTTAGCCCATAACACCCCTCTCTCAAAATCAATGGTAGAGCTGAAAGTGACCTTGTCTGGCCCCAATTTTCCTGGCTGCCCGTTCAGTGCAGTTCTCTATGTGTACCTCACTTTAGTGGACTCTCGCTTGAGCCCTAGTGATGTTCATTTAATACCTTTAAAAAAAACTGACTTGAAAAAATTTATTTATTTATTTATTTTAACATAGTGGCTGGAGTACCATATGCTCTGCCGTGCACTGGCCTGTGATCTTGGCAAGTTACTTGACCCATCAGAGCCTCAGTTTCTTCATGTGTAAAATGGCGGTGGTATTTCTAGTTTGCCGCAGTGTTAGCAAGAGTGGCCCCATCTCACAAGGCAATTTTAAAGGCGGCAGGGAAACTACAAAGAGATGTAGACCACAGTGAGGTGTGGCGTAAGAATGAGTTTGCTTAAGGGAGTTTTCAGGAAGAATTTCAGTACCAACTTGGTATCTTCTGTTGACGAAGAAAAACAACTATGTGAAAAGAGAAAATATCTCAGTGACTTATTAAAATAAAAAAATGTTTGGCACTGAACATGATATGCTTAAGTTATTTGCAAAAGTCATTTCTGTGAAGCACCCCATTTCCTGACAAGGCCGGATAAATGGGATGCTCTATTGTGGATGGGGTAAGAGTGTTCCAAGAACTGTCTTTCTGTCATCAACATAGAAAAACACATGTCATTAGGAAATGAGAGAAGGAGGTTTTCCCTGAGTACGAGGATTTAAAAAGATGGACTTGGAAATGTAGTAGTTCATGATTTTTAGAAAGTAGAGTCTTTTTTACTACGTATGTTTTTTATGAATATTCAATGACATGGAAAACATGATGTCAAATTATCTGACTTAATTGTGATGGTATTTAATTGTAATTAATTAATTAATTGTAATTAATCTATAATTAATTGTTTATGGTATATTCATGGCTTTTAGAACAAGTTTATAAAAGGCAAATACTAAAAATATAAAAAAAGTTTTTCAGGAAATTTTAGTATTACTCATGACATCAATAACTTGTCTTTTATAGTACCCTTAAGATGACTTTTTTCTCTTTTGAAGTTAGATATTTAAGCAAATGAAAAAATATAAAATTGTTTTTAGTATTTTCCTTGTTTTACTCTACATGAGAAGTTCAGTATTCTTCAAAGCTGATTTTAGTTGAATTTTTAAATGGTAGGTTGTGGTATTTTATGATACAGTATTTATCTGGACACAGGTTGATCTGTTGGGTACATAATTTGCAGAGCCAGGCATTGTTAGCCAAGTTCTGCTCAGTGACTCCCCATAGTCCTTGTTTTTGACTGTATGGGAGAGTAACTGCCTTCTCCCCAAGGGTAGAAAATTTTCATGATTAATTTTCTGAATCTAGTCTGCATATGTCCTTAAGCAGTGTTTCTAAACCTGTCCAGAGAAAGTTTTTGCTAATCCTTGTTGAAATAAGACAAAAAAGAAAAAAAAGCCATATTGTTTTTTTTTAAATCCAACTTTATTCAAGTTAAAGGCACATCCTTTCTTCTGAGATTATGGTGATAGAATGTGATAGTTTATTTCAAGACTTTCACTCAGTTGAATAAAAATTTGTTGGCAAACCTATGTTTATATTTCAAACATTTTTGGAAACTTACTGGTTAATGGGTTCAAGTTGAGTAATCTTTGTGATGTTGGCTTTTGGTGAACAAATCTTTCTATAGCGATTATGGAAACTTTTATAATTTGAATTTGTTAAGCAGTTAATTGGTAACTAGGCAATATACAAATAGGTTGATCAACTCTTCTTTAGTGACTAAAGCTTTAATGATAAATATAAGATTTCATTTGTTTATTTTGTGAGTGTGTTTACTAATCCTGCTGCCATATGATCACTTGTAGAGGATCTTACGGCTGGAGAGTGGGACCCAGTCATGCCTGATCTGTTTTTATGTGTTGTGGACATTTTTATTCAGAATTGTTCCATTATGGAGTCCTTTACTACATTTCTGTCATCAACATAGAATGTACATATATCATTAGGTGATGACAGAAGTGAGTTTAGCTCTGGGTACAAAAATTTAAGAAATCTAACGTTTAATCTCCTGTAAGTTAAGAAAATGTTTTTGTAGTTTCTGAGCCTGATGAGTCGTTCTTTTGCAGTTCAAGTGCTGTGGAGTGGTATATTTCACTGACTGGTTGGAAATGACAGAGATGGACTGGCCCCCAGATTCCTGCTGTGTCAGGGAATTCCCAGGATGTTCCAAACAGGCCCACCAGGAAGATCTCAGTGACCTTTATCAAGAGGTAAGGCCATATGTGGCTAACTTATCATGGATAAAAGTTTTGTTATAATGACTTTTAAGTAAAGAATCAACAACATGCTGATGAAATTTTCCTCTTCTGTCTAAATATAAAGACCCTTAAAATTTTCCTCTGATATATGAAGAAATAGGTTAAGCTAAAAATAAATATAATAATCTGAACCTTAATCAAATTTTGACAAAGGAAATTGAGAAAGACTAGGTTTTAGAATTAATTGGATTTTCAATTTAAACTGTATTATCTAGAACCAAGGTGTTGCCACATCCAAGGAATCCTTTAAAAACAGACACGTGTGGAATGTATACCTAACTCTGGATATTTGGGAAGACAAGGTTGGGAGTTCCTGAGCAGAATGTGTATTTCAGGGCCTCCAGATAGAGTAAAATATGTATAGGAAAAAAAGAAAATCCCACTCTTCAGAGAAAATGCTGTCCTCTACTCTTCAGTTCCCCCTGCTGGCTAATGATCAGTGATGTTAGTTTTAGTTAGCTGATTTCATGAAGTTAGGTGCTCACTGGAATTCAAATCAATCCTCATGTGCCCAAGAAAGTTGCGCCTTTGTGTTTTCCGGGAGAATTTATCAGAATCATGTTACTCCTTTGTTAGCAGAAGTTTTCCTCTTGCTTCATTGTTAGTACTGATTTTCAAACTTTGTTAGCAGTGGAATCCTATTTTCAAATTAAAATCTAGAACGACATCATCCAGTACAATAGCCAATAGTAGCATGTGGCTATTTAAATTAAAATTAAATAAAATAAAAATTTCATTTCCTCAGTTGCACCAGCCATTTTTTAAATGCTCAACAGCCGCTTGGGACTAAGAGCTCCAGTATTGGACAACGCAGACATAAGACATTTCCATCATTACAGGAAGTCTTAATCTAGAATGGAAGCTCAAGATGTAAATCAGATGGAAGGGAAGCTGCTCAGGCTGAGGGCCTGGGATCATTTCCCAAATACATCCCCCGTCAAGTACTCGGGTACCATAAAGTGCTGTTGCAAACCTCTGGCTTAACATAAAGTAACAACTTACGCTATTCATAATATAACACACACACACATACACATATATAGTATGGCCATAAAGAAAGACACTTGGAAACAAAACACATCGAGAAAACATGCATTTTTATATATTTCAAGATATAAATTTCAAGATGGTTACATTAGGAGCTCATACATCTTTCTCTAGAAATGCTATTCTTTTTGAAAACATCTTTTAGGCTGTCTGCCAAAATCAGTTATAGAGGTGCACAAAAATCAGTTTTATTAATTTATAATGTAAATTAACTAATTTGAAAAAGATGCTGGATTACCTACACAAATGATTCATTGTATTCACGTCTTAGATCTGAGTGACGTTTTGGCTGTTAAAAAAATTCATCTCAGTGTCTAGCCTGGTGGTGTAGTGGTTAAGTTCGCATGCTCCCCTTTGGCGGCCTGGGGTTTGCAGGTTTGGATCCTGGGTGTGGACCTAGCACTGCTCATCAACCCATGCTGTGGCAGCATTCCACATAAAATAGAAGAGGATTGCCACAGATGTTAGCTCTTTGACAAGCTTCCTCAAGCAAAAAGAGGAAGACTGGCAACAGATGTTAGCTCAGGGCCAATCTTCCTCACACATGAAAAAGAAAAATTCATCTCAGAGGACAAGACTATGTCACATTTAAGGATATCCGAAATAAAGCACTTTGGGCTCTGAAGGCCTGCCACAAAGAAGAGTGGCAAGTCTTTTTTAAGAGATAAAGTATTGTATTAGTTTCCTAGGGCTGCTGTAAGAAACTACCACAAAGTAGGTGGCTTAAACGACAGATAATTATTGTCTCACAGTTCTGAAGCTGTGGATCTGAGATCAAGGTTGGTTCCTTCTGAGAGGTGTGTGGGAGAATCTGTTCTATGCTCTCCCCCAGCTTCTTGTGGTTGCTGGCAGTCATCGGTGCTCATTGGCTTGTAGAAGCCTCACCCCGACCTCTGCCTTCGTTTTCACGTGGCATTCTGTCTGCTTCCATCTATCTCCCAATTTCCCCTTTTCACTGGTCATGTTGCACGATGTACCCAGCCTTCTACAGTACAACCTCTTCTTAATGAATTAGGTCTGCCACAACTCTGTTTCCAAATAAGACCACATTTTGAGGTCCTGGGGATTAGGACCTCAGCGTATGCATTTGAGGGGACACAGTTTGACTCATTACAAGTATTGTTGACACAATTGAATAACTCAGGTTGTTTATTTTAAAAAAGAATCAAAATACTTGTAGTTGTGCCTCACAGTACTGAGAAGCATTGTGTTTGGATGATAACATTTTAAGCATATGATTAATAAGATTCTGGCTTTGAATGAAAAGGAATATCCAAGGTATTGTCTATTGAACAAAGACTTATTGGGTCAAGGTGTCTGAGTTTCTCAGTGATCATGCTACATCTTTGTTTCTGGGTGAAAGCTGAATATTGGCTGATGTCTGCAGCAGGGCTGGTCAACTAACAAGTTCAACAAAGTCCTGTTCATTCCATAAAATAGAAAACAGTGCATAATATTTCTAAGATAATATTAAATGCAGACATAATTGTGGATATTCATATACATTCTAACTCACCACTAGGTCTTAAAAAAACAGATGATTATAATATAAAGTGTAGACAAGTGAATTGAAACCTATCAACTTTCCTAGTGTGAACTTAATCCATTTGTTAGTTAAGAGTGGCAAGTCAATATGGGAAATTATTGGGCTACACACCATGTATAATAATTTTTACCTTCTTTGGTGATTAATATTAATAATAGCATTCTAACCAATATTGATCATGAGAATGGCAAGACATGAGTCAATTTACTAGATCTTTCCACGAAGTCTGAATATGGACAAATTCACTTCAACTTTATTTAGTTGAAAAGCATTCAATTAAACATTTAATAAAATTTCTTGTTGTAAAAATACAATTCATTTTTACTAGTTTGTCTTAGATTATGTCCTCTAGAAGTATTTATAATGGGATGCTTTACTTTCAGGATGTCTATAATTGCTTGTCCCATGAATTTTAAGATCGAAGGAAGCCACACTATTGTGCATGTGCAAATTGATGGCCCAGATTATTTTTAAGGTTTTTTCATATTTTCATCAAAAGACTTTGTATAGCAAGCTGGCATTGTCAATTATGAGCCGTTCTTTAGACAGACTTCCAGCAGAAATGGAGGTTCTTTATATCAGAGTAATCTGCTTTTGCATTTTACAGTTAATAACAGATGCTGATACTGGTAATGATATAGTGCATAATTATATGCATAGTTGACTTACAAAAGTGGATCACTTAGTAGTTTATGGCACAAGTACAATTAAATCCATCATTAAAAATAAGATTTAATTCCACTCTGCCCTGCAGAGCATATGTTTCCTAACAGCAGTGTGCCCAGGGATCACCCACCTGGAAGATAAGGGATCAAGAAGGAGGAACAAGTGAGGGATGACTGGAGGTATTTGGGATATTTATTCTCATGTAGCAGTTACCAAGGGGAGATATTTTAGATGACTTCAAATATTTCAAAGTTCATCGCTGAGAACAGGAACTGGACTTACTCATTGTTGCTCCAAGGGCCAGAAGTTACAGGAAGGAAATTTTGAATCAATAGAAGGAAGACCTTGCTCATCAAAATCCGTCCAATTATGATACAGGCTCTCTTGTAAAATATGTGTTTCATCACTAAAAATATTAAAGTCAAGGTCGGATAACTATGTCATTGGTGGGCAGAATGGGTTTTTAAATTGAGTGAATCTGGACTAGATAATCTTCAAGCTCCCTTTTATCTTTCATATTCTGTAAGCTCAGAGATAAGAACTGACTTTCTTCCTGCAGTCTTTCTTCAGTAGTCTGAAATCAAGGAAATAAATCATTCTCAACCATCTGGTGGCCTGCATGATCCCTGACCCAATAATATTTTATGATGCATTTGAAACCTGTGAAAAATGCTGAAGAGAAATATAGCAACAATTGCACATTTTAGAAACATTCCCATCAGAGGTATTGTTGGATTTGGCACACAACTCCTCAAATATACATAGTGAGCTACACACTTGTATAAAAGTATGGATTTAAAAGTCACAGATGAATTGGGGCTGGTCCCGTGGCCGAGTGGTTAAGTTCGCGCACTCCACTGCAGGCGGCCCAGTGTTTCGTTGTTTCGAATCCTGGGCGCAGATACGGCACTGCTCATCAAACCACGTTGAGGCAGCATCCCACATGCCACAACTGGAAGGACCCACAACGAAGAATATACAACTATGTACCAGGGGGCTTTGGGGAGAAAAAGGAAAAAAATAAAATCTTTAAAAAAAAAGTCACAGATGAAAATATCTCTGATTAAATCACAGATGAAAATATCTCTGATCGTCAATTTGGTTCCATCACATTCATTCATTCAAAACATTCTATGAGTCCCTACTGGGTTCTGGGTGCTGTTGTAAATGCTGAGGATATCGTGGAGAATGTTGCAAAGAAAAATATCTCCTCTTGTGTAACTTATATTCTAGTTAGGGATATAGACGTTTAACAAGGGAAAAACAGCAATAAAAAATAATTTCAGGTGATGGTAAGCACTTTAAAGACTCTGAATAGGTAATATGCTGGAAAATGGCTTTATTGGTCAAGGATCTACTTAGGATGGTTAGGAGTAGAGTCTCTTAGAAGGTGACATCTGGACTGAGATCAATCCAGCTATGTGAAGATCTGTTGAAGAGGGCTTTTTTGGCCGAGGAGCTACAAATGCAAAGGCCCACCTGCAGGTGGCCTGGACCAATGATTACTGACTGCTTACTTCCCTGTTCTTTGGGATTGTTTGTGTAAGCACGCTGTCTAAATCCTGTGTGACACTTGGCCTCAGCAAAACATCAGTTGGTGAAATATAGGACTAGGGTGCATCTCCTCCTTCTCTCACCTGCTGGGTTCCCCCCATATTAGTTACTAAAGTTCTGTGTCTACACTTGATCTGGAGAAGAAAAACAGAGAGAAAGAAGCAGAAGGAAAGCTGGCAGAGGGGCCAGCCTGGTGGCACAGCAGTTAAGTTCACACATTCTGCTTTGGCAGCCCGAGGTTTGCCGGTTTGGATCCCGGGTGTGGACCTATGCACCACTTGTCAGGCCGTGCTGTGGCAGGTGCCCACATATAAAATGGAGGAAGATGGGCACGGATGTTATCTCGGGGCCAGTCTTCCTTGGCAAAAAAAGAGGAGGATTGGAGGGTTGCAATAGATGTTAGCTCAGGGCTAATCTTCCTCCAAAAAAAATAAAAAGAAAGCTGGCAGAGAAAAAGTCTTTGTAGTGCAAGGACTCCCAACCTCCTGCCCATGGACTTGTTCTCTTCTTGGGTGGGCTACAGGGGAGGAGTGATACGGCTGAAATTGTTTTGGATACTTTGTATGCATTTTTTCGGTGACTAGGATCCATAGTTTTCGTTAACTTTTCTTGGGCTTCCATCCTTAAAAGTGTGTAGAACCATGCTTTTAGAGAATAGCTGCAGTGGTTTCTATCTCAGATAAGAAATGAAGCATGAACCTCTCCTCAAAGAGACTGAAAGGCCATTTGCCCTCTCTGTATGCCACCTCAAGAAAAGTAAATGGAAGTAAACAGGCCCACAACAGGCCCTACTTCAAGTGGGCCAGCTCAAAATATAAAACAAAGGAGGACAGAGAGTCAAGTCAAATGTACCCCTGAAGACACATTTCTTTGTTTTGTAGTTAGGAGAAAGACCACTGTTAAAAGGTATTTACTGCTTCATCAGAAAAATAGTGTTCACAGAGATTTATGTAAGGGCTGGACAGAGAGATGGGTTCCACACAGCTGTGTGTCTTTGGGATATGTTTCCTTTAGACCTTAGTTTTTATATGTTCATGTGGTGTTGGGTTTAAATATAAAATATTTGTAATAATTTTCTTTGTGACAAATAATTTTGCCCCAAACCATTCCTGCCTCTTTAGATGAGTGTTTATTTCTTCTCCAAGTAACAGAAAGTGTCTACAAACACGGAGATGGGGAAGGGCAGGGGTGTGGGTGTGAAGGGATGTGATCTTTCTCTCTGAGTCTTGCCTTGCAGGACAAAGAACCCAGACAATGGCAAATAAGTATAGGTCTCTGGCGCTTGCAGAAGGTAAATGGACATGTAGGGGTGCTCCCCCAGGTTAGAGGTGGGGGCAGCTCCTGGTGAAGCAAGTGAGATGGGTTGTTTGAGGTTTTTATTCTCTCAGTTGTGTATCTGCTCTGTGAGCTGAGAGTCGTGAATTCACGCTCTCAGCCCTCGCCCTGAATGGAGGTCCTGTCCCTACCCATGTCCTTTGGACTCTGCTGTCCTTGAAAAATGGTGTTTGTGTTATAATCTGTGTCCAGTTTTTTTTTTTTTTCTGAGCAGTATTTCAGCCCTCAACACATTTTGTTAACACTCTTCTCCAGTTAATGTCTTTGACCAAGTAGAAAGGTGAGTCAATATTATATGTCTGTTTTGACTAATAGAAAGAACTTTTATTTTGTAATTTTCACACACAACATCCTAAATGCATAAATATTTCCTCAGCACTTCTGAGCCAGAAGTAGAGACACGACAGAGTGTTGTGGATACAAAAGGACGTGGTAGGTAATGGAGTGTGGCCTTCTGGCAAGCTCTACGTAGTCGTGGGATTGGTTATTTTTCTCCCAAGTAATCCTACTCTGAAGTTACTAGTGGGATTCTTCTTAGGACCAAGTAAATTGCTATATTGGAAACAAACAAAATTAGGGGCAAGTGTTGAAAGAGAAGTCCAAGGGAGGAAGCAAGAGGTAACAGCTTAGGCCCCTGGCCAGCTACTGGCCGGTTGGTGCTAATGTAAAGTTAGTCAGGTCTGTGTAGAAACGATCCTCACATCAGTGGCTAGAATAAAAGGTGGAGATTAGATGACCTTGAATTGGCAGTCCTTAATTGTCGTTGTGTTTATGTTTGAGGCATGCCATGGGAGCGCATGGAGGCGGTAGTATTTATTAGGCTTCCAATCTTAAAAGAGAAACAGGTGTTAGCCAGGTGCAGAAAATATTTGGGTGGCATGGGGCCAAAAACGGGCATTCCAAGCAAAGATGCAATAGTGCAAAGTTAAGTCAGAAGCAAGACAGCGCAGCTGGAACATGGGGTGTGAGGAGGACCATGTTGAGGGGCTGGACCGAGCAGGTGTTGGATGTTGAAGATCCCTGTCTGTCCTGCTAACACATGCATTTTGTACTGAAGTCTGCCAATAGTTGCCAAATAAAAAGGCAGACGTGTTCACAAATTTGAAGTGTTACAGTAGGCCCCCCTTATCCATGGTTTTGCTTTTCACAGTTTCAGTTACCCACGGTCAACCTCAGTCCAAAAAATATTAAATAGAAAATTCCAGAAATAAACAATTCATAAGTTTTAAATTATGTACCCTTTTGAGTAGTGTGATGAAATCTCCCGCTCCATCCCACCCGGGTGGTGAATCATCGCTTTGCCTAGGGTATCCATGTAATATATGCTGCCTGCCCGTTAGTCACTTAGGAGCCATCTTGGTTATCAGTATCTTGTTATGATATAATTATAATTGGTCTATCCATTATTAGTTACTGTTGTTAATTTCTTACTGTGCCTAATTTATAAACTAGCCTTTATCATAGGTATGTTTGTATAGTGTATGAAGGGTTTGGTACTATCTGCGGCTTCAGGCATCCACTGGGAGTCTTGGAATGTATCCCCCACGGAAAAGAGGGGACTACTGTATTATGAAAGGAAGGCTGAGGATGGAGGAGTTGTGGGACTCTGATTTATTATTAATGAAGCTCCATTCTCAGATAAACACACATAGGATGTCTTGCCCAGATAGCAAACTGCAGGCAGCTTTCAAGCTCCATGGTTATTTAGATGGAATATCCCCCAAGAAGTTCCATTCTCAGGGTTCTTTTCTATAAAGTCATAGACACTCCCTCCTGGCTCTCTGCTGACTTCATTATCTCCTCAGCAACTGCCAGCGGGGATCGGGTTGACTCTGACTTGGGGTGATATCTGTTTTATCATTCAAAACCTGGTAGGACCAGTTTGGGCTTGGTGGGGCTTTTTATCTTCGGGCTTTGCTTGATCTAATCGGAACTTGAACTATTCGGTCAGTTTTACTTCAGGTATACAAACGCGTTCTTCTTTTCTTTCACTCTCTGACACAGTTCAGTTGTGAGGTTCCTGTTACCTATTTACTTTTCAAACGATTTTTCCTCTTGTGCTTTATGAGTGGAGACTTGTACATTTTGCCTTTAGAATTTACTGATATGAAAGCCATTGGAATATTTGGACCTAAGAAAGTACCTCACAAAGGAACAATTTTAGATATGTGCCTCAATACATTATGTCGGCCTTGTGGAGAATGATTTGAGGTGAGGATTGGCTCTTAAGGCAGGGAAATCAGGTAGGAAATTGTTGCAGGTAATTCACGTGAGTGATTTGTAAGGCTGGAATTCAGGTTGTGCTGGTGAAGACGGAGAGGAGAGGATGCCTGTGAAGGGTATTGAGGGAGAATGAACAGCACGATGGATTGGCTATGGGGAATGAGTGATAGGGAAGCGACAAGGACGTTGGACTTGGCCCTTGGATGGATGAAGACGCCATTGATTGAGGGGAATGGTTGGGCTTGATGAGTTCCATTTTGGAAATGCTGGGTTTCAGGTTCCTGTCAGGTACTCCATGTGCAGAAACCCAGTAGGAAATATGAAGATCAGGGGGCAGAACTCAGCCAGAGATATGAATTTTGTGTGTACTAACTAGGGGAAGAGCTAACTCCAGATACAATGGCTTGAATAAGGTGGGAGTCTGTTTCTTTCTCCTCCACCACTGAGGTGGTCCAGGCTGCCAGGCAGCTCTGCTGCACGGGTTCATCCAGGAGCCCAGCATGGTGAGACAACTTCATCTCTTTTCATACCTGTCTTCTAGAGTTGCCCTTGTTTTTCTCCAGTTCCAGTCAGTGGGGAGGAGGAAGTGGGAGGGAGAACATCCAGTGGGTTAAGCTCTATACTCGCCACTTCTGCTCATATTCCTTTGGTGTGGGCTTACATGGCTGTGCTAAGCCACAAGGGAGGCTGGGAAATGTGGTCTCTGGCTAGGAGGCTGTGTTCCCATAGAAGACGTTAATTACAATGAAGAAGTGGAGAACAGAAGGGGCAGGTGTGGGGACTAACAGTTTACAGGTGTTCTCAGTGTCTGTGAGGCACTGAATGCGTGGGAGGAGGTAAGCGCACACAAAGAGATGGGGTAGTGTATGTGGAGGACAGAAGGGAATGGCAACACTTAAGGGCAGAGGAGGAGACCCCTATTGAAGGCAGAGAAGAAATGGAAAGCAGTGTCTTGGAAGTCAAGAAAGGAGAGGTTTTTCGAAGTGAGTTTTTCTTAGTGAGGAAGCATGGTTCAGAGGTTAAGGCTAGGCTCCGAAGCCAGACTCTTTGGGTTAAATCTTCACTCTACTCCTTACTAGCTGTGTGAGCAGGAGCAAATTTTTAACCTCTCTGTGCTTCATTTTTCTTACCTTTAAAATGAGGATAACCAGAGTACCCATCTCAGGGTTGTTTGGAGAGTGAATTAGCATAGTTGAAACCCTTAGAACAGTGCTGTGTGCAGTGTTTACCAGCAGTAATAACTGAGAATTAAAGTAAATTAGGGACTGAAAAGTACACATTAGATTTTTCACATAGGATACACATTTACACAGCTCTCTCAGCAGGTATTGTACATGCATTCCCTCGTGTAAGCCCTAAGACATTTCTATGAAGGTACAGGATTCTTATCTCCATTTTACAGATGGGAAGAGCGAGGCACAAAGAGGCTAAGCAATGGGGCCCAGTTTCACAGAGCTAGCCAGTGACTGAACTCAGCTCTCTTTGATTCCAAAACCCATACTTTTAGATACTAAAATTTTGAGATGTGGAATATGTGGTGAGGAGCAAGCTGAGTGATTGTAGATTTTTTTCACTTCTAAACTTCAATTTCCTTATCTATTAAATGAGATAATAATAGTATCTACCTCATTATGGTATTACCGAGATAAATTGAGCTACTTACTGAGAGACCCGTAGCAAGCCACTTGGGACATAAACACAAATCTTCATTGCATGATGGTAGCTATGGCAATAATAACAGTAATTCACTAGCATAGCTATTACAGTAAATAGAGAAATTAGCGATTTATAATTAGATTTTTAACTAGCCACATTGCCCCCTGGTTTTTCTAGTAACAACAGGAAAGTATGCATTTTCTGGTTGCATATATTTGTGCTGGCTGAAGGTAGATTTTCAGGGCAAGGTTTGGGGGGACTTCATGTGGTTTCCCACTTTGCTTGTTTTAACGCCTTCCCATTTCATAGAGATGAACATTTAGGTGGACAGAAGGGCCCGATGAGAGACAGCGATTGAATGAGCAGTTTGTCAATGTTCTGCTCCGTCAGGCAGGGAAGGCCGGCTGCTGGAACAGGCCTCCCTGGGGAGAGCGGCACCTTCTGGGTTTCCTGACTGTAGTCTCTTTATAACTGCATTTTTTTGGTAAGAATGAAAAATGTTCAGTAAATGTAGTCTTTTAAACTTGATGACTTTGCCTGCCTAATGGGGATATTCTGAGGATCACCTGAGATATGAGGGCCTGCCATTCTTAAGAAATGAGCAGACTTTTTCTGCTGGGTTTCCTCAGCAGGGGTTTGGTTAACCTCACTCTTCAGAGAACGGAAAGTCCTGTGGTGAATTTTATTACTTGCTGTTTAATTTTTTTTAAGGAGGCATTTATTTCCCCGCAGAGCTTATGATTATCAGTGGAGAACTTTTCATCTAACCCACTTAAAGCTCTTGAACTCATGAACTGCTATCATTCAATTTTTCACTTGTAAAAGAAGTAGGCTGAAGATTATATATTTGAACCTGATAATTAACAGTCATTTAAAAGTGGGGAGTCATGTTTATTACCAAAGATCGATTACAAAAATATCAATACTGGCATGTATTGGCACCTAGATTTTATTTATACTTTATCTTCATGAGCACGTTCAAAGTCTGCCTAATTTTTTGATGTGGCCTGTGAGTATTGAGTACTGAAAAGCCATGGGGGTTCTTCCAATTTTAGAAACTCATTTTCAAGATAGATCAGAGAATAATTTCAAGTGTATAATTTCCTCAAGTGAAATGAGCCATCCTGACATGACTTCAAATAGATTCCAGGAAATGTAGGGATTAATGATTTTTCTCTGATAAAAAGGTAGTATCGTTATTTACAGTTAATAGTTGACCAGAATTTTAATATTGCAGCAAATAAAGTAGGTCAGCCAATAAAATAAAGTACTCATACCTTTGAATTATCTGACGTTATTCATGTAGGGCTAGCATAGCTTTATTTAAGGAAGAAAACGTATTCCAGGTAAATCAACTCAGGGCATTTTATTTTGAGACAAGCAAATAAATGCAATTCGGTTCTTTCCTATTCTGAATAAAACACCCTTTGTGAAATAGAATGCAGTTTTGAACTCTAAAATTTCTATTTCCTCTTTTGACTCACTCAACAGAAATGTTTGTTTATGCAACTAAATGTCTATGAATAGGACAATAGATTATATAGAAACACATCTATATTTTTTTCTTCTCTAGACTTAGTGTCTTGCTTTTCAACAAAAGTGTCCAAGTTTACCCTGAGAAGTGTAAACATTATGCATGATTATTCGACTGGCTCAGAATAAACTCACAACTTGCGTTCAGACCGAATTACTTCAGTGAGGATGAGCCGAATGGATTGTAAACCCTGGAGCTGTTCTGATGCAGAATTTAGAGAGTGGCTGAGGAGAACGGTTATTTTATATACAGAAATCTGGAAAAATATTGACTGTCTTCTCAAGAAGAGGAATATTCTTTTGGAAAGTTAATCCTTAACTTTAAGTAATTGTGTAAAGAAGTCACTGATGCTCAGCATGACACCTAATGTGCTCCAGGTTTCTACAATGCCTTCTGAGTCTTGAGAGAAATACTAAATTGTGTACAGTGTAGAGGGATTTGTGCTTTTATTTATATAGTTACACCCTGTATCGTTTTTATTAAATAAAGGATTTAATGCAGCATACAACAAAAAATATGCAATGAATTAATAATAAAATATAAATAGAATTGGAAAGTCAGAGCTAAGTAGATATACTTAACATGAAGGCAAGCAGGGTTGCTGTTGTCGAGTTTCATATTTGCCTCTGAGCTTTCTCACAGCCCAGGTGAAAAGGAGACATAATCATCTCCATGACTTTAATGTTAGGACATCAAATATTCTAGTGTTTCAAAGGGAGCAAAATTCTAAAGTATTTGTTTCAAGTGGGATTTTATATCTACTACTCTAAGGTACCTAGGAAAATATCTTCAATACTATTTTTCACAAACTTTATAGAGCAATTTCTTATGGTGTTCTTCAATCCATGTCATTAAAATACTCCTCAGTGGAGAATAATAGCAAGGGCATAGGCTCATATATTCCAACGTGGCAGATTTTGGTGTCTGATTTGATGCTTGGACATTGAAAGTACCTAGAGATGTCAGTTGATTTCATTTGTTTTAAATAATCTGCAGATAACACCTCTTCTTGATAGAGAAGCATAAAAATATAATTTAACAAATTTCGATGACAAACTTAAGTACTAAAATTCTGTCTTGTTTGAGGGGTTATCTATGTGCTTTGTAAACTAAATGGGGAAGTGATAAGACTGACATATTGTTATAAAAATTGAGGAGTCTACCTAGGACCTTTTCTTTGAATAAACCACCCTTGCCCTCTATGACATGGAGATAATCTTCGGGGCCCAGTGATCCAGAAGGAGGCCAGGTCCTGACTATGTGCCATATGATCCAATCCTGTGTCCTTTTCCCTGGGGGACCTGAAAACTTTCTTCATGGGATCCAAACCTATTCACAACAGCCTTGGTTGTCTTAATAGTTTATTCCATTTTCTAGTTTTTTAAAGTTAAAAATCAGTGATATTTTCAAAGAAACATTGACAAAATCAGCACAATTCAGAAAGAGATCATCAGGATGATGAAGTGTATATATTTGGAAAACTTAAGGGAATTGGGAATATTTAGTCTGGAGAAGAGAATGGTTAGAGGGAAAAGAATGACTCTTCCAATATGACTCTCTACCTTATGGAAAACAGATTGTCTGAGAGCAGAACTAGCACCAATGCATCTCATTAAGAAGACAAGTTCCAAGGCTGTGTGGACAAGGCTGTCTGGTGAGGCAAGGAGTCCCTCTCATTAGAAGTGAATTTTCTTTGATGGCTCTTTTGGTGTGTATTTGAGCCACACTTTCTCATTTCTTTCCACACCTTATAGTTTTTTTTGTTGGGAACTGGACATTTTAAGTAATATAACTGGCACCTCTGGAAATCAGAATCTCCCCCCTCCCTTCAGTTTGTTGTAGTTTTTTCATTAGTGACTTTTCTGAACTAATTCTGTAAAGTCTGTATTCTTTATGTTTATGTGGCCACTAAAGTCTCTGCTCAGTTAGCTAATGAGTGAACAGAGATTTCCTTAAGTGCCTGGAACCAATAAGTCTCCCAGCCTTTGCCAAGGGTGTGCAGAGCCTCAAGGTTAGGCAGAGGTGAGATCTGAGAGCTTTCTTAGGTGCATAGCCCTGGGCAGGAGCACAGCCCTACTTATGTATTTAACTTTCTAGATCCCCACAAATATGTTAGAGCTTTGCCTAACCCACTATGGACTTCACATCCTCCTGCTTCTCCTTTTTAAGCTTTTTGACTAGCCCAGTGTGTGCCACTGTTATCTACTACTTTAGGTAGCCTCAGTGTTCAAGAGTTACCTCTGACTGCTTTCGACAAACACCTCCAGGGTAGGGGGAAAATGCTATTTCCGTGGTTGAGCTTCTAGTCAGGTCAAATAAAAACAGCCTTTCAAGAGGTCTTCCGGGGAACCAGCAAATAGGACAAATAATGACAATTCTCTGGGAATGGGGTTTTGAAGCAGATCCAACCCTATTCTGTTGCCTCTGGTAGCCATGATTGTGCGCTGTTGGTTTTCCAGGCTGACTGCAGAGCTGGGGAGAAAGGATGGGAATAGGGTAAATTAAAATTCCACAAAGCTTGCTGTTCTTACTGCGATTCAGGTGCCTGTCTTGGATACATTCTCCTCAGGTTGCTGCAAGCCTTTGGTTAATTTTCAGAGTTTCTAAGAAAGTTGATTCTGACAATTTTTGCTGGTATTTCATTGTTTATATGGAGGAGAGATTATTTAGAGGTCCGTTCTCTGCCAATTTTATTGATGTCACTCTAGAAGGGCTTTAGCCGTATTTTTAAAAGATAAAAAGTTGAACTCATTGACTTCCAAGGTCTTCTCCCACTCTAGAAAATTTAATGTTAACTAATGTATTACATTCCCACACCAACCTAGATGATATAATTTACTGTACCTTTTTTATAGATGTGATTCCAGTGTGAAAATATGAAACATAATAGACTGTAGCTTAGTTATCAGTCTCTTATTCACAGATTTAAAAAAGAAATATTACCTTTCCTGCAGTTTTTCAGTTTAGAATGAATTAGTCTAAAGGGATGGGAGATCTTATACCAATAGGAAGAACCAAAAAGGTAAAATTTAAGCACCAAAGAGTACTAAAAATGTAAAAATGAAATGATAATTGGCAAATAGCATTTCACAGTGTTGAATCATGAGCATATGTATTTCTTGAATGATTTACATTTAATTCTGAAATTTACTGCAGTTATTATTCCCAAAATATTGATAGGCCCATGCTAATTCTTTATTTATTAAAGATACATGTTTATAATTACTGAAAACCTAGATAAGGAATCAACTAACATAATGCAAAGCCATTTTATATCAATTTCTTTACAGATAGATATGATGACCTTGTGCTACATTACTTGGCAATGATGTTAAATGATATGTCCATATAAATTAATTTTCCAAATGTCTGAAGCTAAACCTTCTCAATTTAACTATTTTTGATGTGTCTCTTTTCAAACTATGTTAAATATTTCTCTGCTTAATGAGGAGGCTCGTGATCTAACGTCCCAGGGGCATATAATCATTTTGGATTGTTACCTCACTGTCCTGGAAAAGCAGTCACAACCACCTTGGCCCTTGTGGGCAAGGGGTGTTTCGACAACACTCAGTGGCGACACGGTACTGTGTTTTTGGTGTTTTCATACTCTTAAAAAGTGTTGTCAATCAGAAGGACCTGCAGCTGGAATATGCAACTATGTGCTGGGGGGCTTTGGGGAGAAAAAGAAAAAAAAAAAGAAGATTGGCAACAGATGTTAGCTCAGGTTCCAATCTTAAAAAAAAGTGCTGTACCTCATACTTGTCCATTAATACTTGCTTTTCATAGATTTTCCATCTATTTTAATGTGAGCTTTCTAATCTTCTGAGGGCTGACAGACCGGATAAGAGCTGACACCTGCTGAGCGCTTACCATGTATTAGATCCTATTCTAAGTGTTTAAATGTGTTTGTTCATTTAATTTTCTCAACATCCAAAATGCATAGAATTATGTGTAAATGTAATAGTAAATGGGCTCTGATAGACTACCTGAGTGGAACTCTTTGAAAAGTATCTGAACTTTGGTAAATTGTCTTTGTGATGTCTATTTTGATTTCCTACTGTGTGTGTGTGTGTGTGTATTTGTGTGTGTGTTAAATAGGTAAGATGGCCATAGATTTTATTAAACCAATGTTAAGTAGTATTAAGTTATAAATATTTTAATTCTCTTTTGGTGAAATTGATGAACATTTGCTAACCTTTTGCTGTTAATTTGCATCACATGGTGTACCAGAAAAAGGTAGTTATTCAAATTGTCTATGGCTAGTTTTATATAATTTTTAATTTTTATTTGTTGAGGATAATGCCTTACTAGGGTACAGTTACTGATCAATATCTTTGGAAATCTAGGAATTATGTATTATTCATTCCCCCTCTCAAATATAATGTATAAATTAACAACTGATTCAGTCATCTTGCTTTCCTTGATCTAGTTGTGTTCTTTGTAGAATCTGGAGAAGAAACAAGGAGGAGGTTATTTAAATAGTTAATTTCTTTTTATTCAAATGACTGCCTTAATAGGGTAAGCCCTGAGTCACTTTTACCTCAAACTCAAAATAAAGGCTTTGAAAAGTCAAGTTCTTGTTAGGAGATAATTTGCCCTGGGTCTTATGCACTTCTGCCTGTCTTGACAGCAGAGGCACTGGTGCGTTTGTTCTGGACTATATTTTCAAGGATGTTTGCATAGAAAACAGCCTTGAAGATAGAATAGTGTCCGCCTTCACAACAGGTTTGTTTACTGTCTGGTATAATATAGATATAATAAAGTATAATATAGTATAATAAAGTATAAGATAGTATAATAAAGTATAAGATAGTATAATAAAGTATAAGATAGTATAATAAAGATAATATCTCCATTGCAAAAGATAGGTATGGTTACTGCCCGTTAGAAAAGATTAGGGTTCACTAAACTTGGGATTCCCCTCCCAGAATGCATCCCGTGGTGTGGGCAGGCGTCATCTGGCCTTTGTCATTTCTTGCGCTTGGGACTCGAGGAACGGACACAACTCTGGCTATTTCTATTGCTATAAGTAATAAAACCCTTTGTCTCTGTCTTCTGCCAGCATCCATGAAACTGTGGCAGGCTAATCGTTAGCTTCCAAGTAGAGTGAAATCTCAGAATCTTCAAAATTCATGAAATTTGTTATAGTTGTAAACTTCCTTCTAGGTTTTCTCCTTAATTTAAAATCAGCCTCCCTTCAGAAGAATGAATTATTGTTTCTGTGCTGTGCATTCACTAGAGACATGGCAGCTAGCCTATGCTTTGGTCACCTGAGAGATGACATGACAATTGTTAGTTACTTTCTACCTCCTTTTCCCCCTTTCCCCAATGCCACCCCACCCCACCCCCCATTTTCCTTGGTCATGGCTTCTCTTTCTTTTACTTTTTTTCCTCCTCTCTTCTTTCAGAATTCTCTTCTATATCTACCATAGGCACTCCTTAGCCTTTTGTACTTAAAACTAGACAGAAACAAAAACTTAAATAATCTTTTTAGATTAGATATCTCCGGCCTGTAGAGGAGCTAAAGATACCCTTCAAACCCTTACCTGGTAGAACTAGAAGTTGCTGTGATGAGGGAAGTCAGCCCATGTGTATTTCTGGTATAAACAGTGGACACAGGTGTGTGTGCATGTGGGGGGTGGGGGAAGGGAACAGGTTGAGTTCCACCCACCAGCATGTTTCAGCAGCAGACTAGGGAAACATTCCTGGTCCTTGGGGAAAAGTCTTTGACCAAATGACCTATAATCTAACAGTGAATACAAATAATAATATTATAATAAAACATTATTTTTGAATATTTTGGATCAGTCTGTATCAGGGGTCAGCAATCTGTATGGTCTGTGCCCCAAATCTGGCCTACTGCCTTTTTTTGTACATGAAGTTTCATTGGAACATAGACACATCCATTCATTTACACACTGTCTATGGCTGCTTTCGTGTTACAGTGGCAGAGATGAGTAGTTGCAATACAACTATATGGCTCACAAAGCCTAAAAGATATACTATCTGTCCGTTTACAAAAAATGTTTGCCAACCCTTGCTCTAAATGTTATGTTTTTCTGTCAGTGGTTCTTAATTTCAGGTTGTGAGAAAGACAGAAAAAGGGGCACGTCCATCAGAATCACCTTGGGCAGGCTTTTCAAAAAGTACACACGTCTGTGTCTCCTCCAGCTTCTCATGGGCATTCCCTGTTGAGAGTCACTGTCTTAAACCTTATGCTTCACAAAGTTTAGTTCCATTAACTGATACAGACCTTTGTTTTCCTTATTTTGACCATTTGTAACACATCCAAAGTAATATTGACTGTGTTATTTTTTTACAGGGTTGCGGGAAGAAAATGTATTCCTTTTTGAGAGGAACCAAACAACTGCAGGTGCTAAGGTTTCTGGGAATCTCCATTGGAGTGACACAAATCCTGGCCATGATTCTCACCATTACTCTGCTCTGGGCTCTCTATTATGATAGAAGGGAACCTGGGACAGACCAGATGATGTCCTTGAAGAACGACACCACTCAGCACTTGTCATGTCACTCAGTAGAACTGTTGAAACCAAGCCTGTCGAGGATCTTTGAACACACATCCATGGCAAACAGCTTTAACACACACTTTGAGATGGAGGAATTATAGAGAATGTCAAAGAAGGAGGCTACAAATTTATTTTATTGGACTTGTGAATTTTTGAGCACATACTTATCTGTTTCAGAAATGTGTAAAAGTAAAAATGTTGCCATAAAAGGATGCCTAAGCATATAACTTTATATCCTTTAAAATGAAGAGGGAAAAGTTCTGTGTTATAAGACACCACCTAGACAATAGTTGATGCCCTTTATAATGCTGAGGAAAGATCCAATACCCACTTTATAGACTATGTAAGATTTTTTGCTAAACACAGTTACGCTCTGGGGTTTATGCCTTGGCAGTTTGACCAGCATTTCTGCATCCATGAAAACACGCCATGCTATGGTGGGATTGGAGCTACAGTAAAGTCTGATTTACTTCCATAAGCTTGCTAGTATATGAAGTACCAATTAACGGCTAACATAGGAAGTTAGACAGTACTAATGACTTTTATTCCTTGGTGAGATATTCTTTTGAGGGTGGATAGATTATACATAAGAAAACTCTGAAGATTGGTGACTACCTAAATGTGATTTTTGCTGGTTATTAAAATATTGTTACTACTTAGAAGAGCAAACTAACACATTGTCTTTAACTGATCAGGGATCTATGTGTATAAGAGTCTGTGTTAAGTCTGTATAATTCAGTAGATTTCAGTTCTTATAATGTTAAGAGTAACAATTGTGAAAAGGATAAATTTATCCTGTATAGCACCATTATTTTTAACCTTTCCTCTTAATAGAGCTTTAAAATTCTGTCCTGGGTTTATATTACATATGCAACTGTTAATTTAAGTACTTAACCACTAATTTTGAAAAATTACCAGTGTAATACACAGGAATCATAGTCAGTCAGAATGTAGTCTGGTCTCTAGGAAGTTTTAACAGGAAAGCTTACACATAACCTCATTCATTCGGCAAAGACTTGGATGCTATCTTTCTCCCAAACTAAGACTCTTTTTGACACTAAACACTTTTTTAAAGGAGCTTATCTTTCCCTTCTCCAAAAAAGAAACAACAGTCTCCAAGTCTGAATATAATTGTACAGGTAATAAGGTCCCTTTTCTCCAGCAAAACATTGTGAGAATCATTAAAATAAGTGACAATTTAGAGATTTTCTTTGCTTTATTTCACTGATTAAGATACTATGGTGAATTACACAGATTATTAAATTTTTTACAAGAGTAAAATATATTTATTTGAAATGGGAAAAGTGCATTTTACTGTATTTTGTGTATTATGTTTATTTCTCAGAAAATGGAAATTGAAATGTGTCAATAAATATTTTCTAGAGAGTAATAATTTGTCTATGTCTAATTCTTGTACATTATAAGCACTTTTACCACTTGAGAAGATTAACAAGAAAAAATATGAGAAGAAATGATTAAATAAAGTAATAATAGTAAATTTCAAACTCTGGAACTTATCTTTAAGAGCGTTTATCTTCACTGAGAGAGGAGAAAAAAATGCCTACTTACTTTTCAAGTTTGTTTTTGAGCTAAATGATAAATAATATAGTTGTTTGATAAAATATAAAAATATGCCCATTCATGTTAATTTATCTTAATGTTTTCATATCCCATTAAAAAATAATTTTCAAAAGAAAATGAGTCAAGGAATACAATATTTGAAATCAGCAGCCACATTCCATATCTTGCATGGACTTAAATGAAAACTGCTCAGTCAGAACCAAGTCAGTCAGAAAATCACTTGCTCAATCAGAGCCAAAAGCATCCCTTTTGTATAATTTCCTCAACACCCCAACCTCCCCTAATTTCACCTAAAATGCTCAAGTAATTGAGACAGCTTTGAGGATTATATGAATTATGTGGATAATGGTCAAACTTGGCTGTTTCTCTTTTGATGTGTCTCACAGTCATAGAAAGAACAAATATATATTGTGTGGAACAAATATATATCAGTTAAAAAAACATCTTCAAATTATAAATTAAAGTTGATATCTATATTTCCAGACTTCAGATATTTTGATATATTCCCTGACTTAATACTCTTTAGAATAGTCAACATAAATTTAGACAGTCATCTTATAAACTTATACACTTAATGGGAACAAGTGACATTTATAGCAGTGGTCTACAGAGGCTTCTTATGGTAGCAGTGCACCTGGAATAATAAAACTGCAAGGGAGTTTTAAAAAAGTGTATTTAATATGGTAGAGCTGAGGGAGTTCACTGTTTGGGTACTTTGCAAACATAATTGTTAACTGTTTCTTTGGGAATTTTTAAGAGCTTTCCTTTGTAAAATTCACTATTTTTTAAAGTAAAAATTTAAGGAGATTATTTTTAGACTGGTTAATAGTCAATTCAAAGTGCCCTGGAGATTCAGAGATGGCAATGTGATGGTGCCTGTCCTCTAGCACTGTAAAATCTGGTTGAGACACTCATGCCAACCACAGATAAAATTAGGACAGGAACATACAGTGAGTGGGGCCATGCTTAGGAATCTGAGATGGAGGAGAGTTGAATTAAGGCAGCTACATCGAGGAGATGGCCTTCAACTGAGGAAGGAAGAGTGGAGCTTAGCCAGCTCATGGAGAACATTCCATGAGCTGCTTCTCTGAGTTTAAAAAGTATATGCTACTCAGGGGGCAGGGTCTGTTGTTCATTGTGGTTAGACAGAGCATTGAATACTTGAAGAGATACCACGCGAAAGGAAATGGGTGAAATTTGGGTTTTTAGACTGCATTCTGTAAATTCAATGGCAAGTCATTGAAATATTTCCAGAAAGAGAAATGACTCATGTTTCAGAAATGTAACTGAATTAGCCAAGTAAGAAACTGGGGGCCCATAGGGAGACAGTTACACTCGTTACACAACTCCCCAGGGTGGGCCATCCTTTACCTAGTCTAGGTCTGGGGCCCGCTGAGTTGTGGGACACTGGCGACTCTGCATGGACACTGGCTAGATTGCTGCTGCTGTGGTGCTTGAGAGAGAGAGAGAAGGATCCTCACCAGGACAATGGAAGTCAAAAGGTGGAGTGCATGACACAGATTACAACAGGGTGAATCCACAAAAATTGGCAGTAGATTGATCTTGGGGAGTGTGAGACAAGAAGTAAAAGAACTGAAATTTCTAGATTTTGTATCTAGTGAATTGGCAGTGACATTAAACCAGCCAGAAGAATAGAGGGGGGACTGGTGTGTGGGAGGGTAATTAATTTGGTTTGGGACACACTGAGTTGGACATGCCTGCTGGACACGCAGATGGAGATGTCTACAGGCAGCTGTAAAATCCAGTCTGGAGCTCAGGAGAGTTCACTGTCGAGCCGGAGAATGTGTATGCATTGCTTTCCGATCCCAGGAAGCCTGACAGAAAGTGGGCTGAGAACCAAATCTTCTATGAAAAGAATCTTAAGCAGGATGCTAAAAGAGCTTCCTTTTGTCTGAATTCCCACTCCTGTGGATGAGTCAAGGGAGGTAAAGAAAAGAGAAATGAATACACCACTGAATCTTCTTGGCAAAAGGAACCGCCCTCCTTTTAAAAAATATTGCCAGCTGCCATGTTACTTCACCCAACCCCCCTTCCTATTACCATCCTGTGATTTACAAGTGGATTTGTCTTTCCTATTAGCTGAGTTCTGTTTTTAAAGATTTTATTTTTCCTTTTTCTCCCCAAAGCCCCCCGGTACACAGCTGTGTATTTTTTTAGTTGTGGGTCCTTCTAGTTGTGTCATGTGGGATGCCGCCTCAGCATGGCTTGTTCGGCAGTGCCATGTCCAGCCCCAGGATATGAACTGGTGAAACCCTGGGCCGCCGAAGAGGGCGTCCGAACTTAACCACTCAGCCACGAGGCCGGCCCCGCCTATTGGGTGAGTTCTTACTTCTTCACGTCAAACATCTCCTAGAGACGTGTATGGGGGAGTCTCTGATATCATCTTGAAAGCTCATTTATTTTCTATTATATGTTATTGCAATGGTTCTTTATCTCATGCATTCACAGGTGCCCACTAGTACCGGGAACAGGGTGCTCGATGTTTTACACATATTTTCTCTGCTCTTCACAACTTTTTTGCAATCTGTAGGTATCATTAACCCCGTTTTATAAACGAAGAAGAGGGCCTCAGAGAGATTGAGGGAATGTATTTAACTAATAAGTGAAGGTGGCCATCCTCTACCTTCCTTTCTCCCCGTTTTGTGACATGGCATCTTCATCAGCCTGTGGTGACGCTCAGCTGATGCCTTACATAGAAAAGCTGGAGCCTCCAACATGTGACTCCATGTCTCCAGGCCCAAGTTGTCTCTGAATTCTGTTACTTTGTCCTTCAAAATGACTCCTCTGTCTCTCTAATTTCATTCTTCCTACTATTGCCAAGAAGAAGTCCAAATTATCTAAAGCTTTGATTGAAGCCGTAAATTTCACTCTTCTCCTCACCTCGTCTCCTCCCATTGATCTATCTTGCACACACATACAGCCAAATTAATTTCTTTAATTGACTTTGTTGAGGTGATTTATATAATATATCTCACCTATTTTAAGTATTAGTTTTAACAAATATGTATACTCATATTGACTAAACCCACAATCAAGATATAGAACATTTTGTCATTTTAAAAAATTCCATCACACCTTTTTGCTGTAAAGCCCCGCAGTCCTCATTCTTAGCCTGAGGCAAGACTAATCTTCTGTATGGTCCTCAAATTAATTCTTACAAAACACAATCCTTATCGTGTCACTTCCTTGCTCAAACACTTCCAGGGGCTCCCTGTCTTAACTAAGACAGAACTTCCCAACTCATTAGTGGATGTGTCATTAATAGGGCACATTGGAGTAAATGAAGGTCAGAGGTGACTGGACATTCTCGACCTTGCCTGGCTACATGAGGACTACAGGAAGCAATAGCTCAGTGCACAGGTTTGGCTGCAGTGCAGTGGCTTAAATAAAATAAGGAGTTTATATTTCATAAAACATACTTGTGTGAGTAGCCCAAGGTATCAGGGACTCAGGCTCTTCTCTCCTGCCAATTAGCTGTGCTAATGTGTTTCTCTTGCTCGCATGGCATCCTCTACTTCCACACTTCAGGCAGCAGGCTGCAGAAAGGGGACAGTGAAAGTGGGGGAGACACGCCTCTTCCCTGGAAGGGCACAGCCAGAAGCACACATCAGTTCCATTCACATCTTGTGGCTGTAAGGGCAGGTGGTAAATAGTCTTTGTTCTAGACACCCATGTATCTGGTCAAATCAGGATGTTCTATGACAACAGAAGGAGGGGAAAATGGGTATAGGTGTCAATTAGCCATCTCTGCCACATTCCTCAGTACTTGCAGAATAAAATTTTCCACTTGAACTTATTTTTCTAACCCTGTCCCCTAATACTTTCCCTCATGTCATTATACACCAGCCAGATGGACCAACCATGGTTCACTCATTGCCTGTAACATCCCAAGTATCCTGTGCCTTCCTGATTTTGATCACATCATGGTTCTTCCCTGACATCCCTTCATCTCCAGAGGTTCACCCGGCACTCAACCTGTAAGCCTCAGCTCAGCAGCCACTTCCTGTGCAAAGCTTCCCTGCCCACTCCAGCCCATGGCAATCCTTCTTCCCCTGAGCTCAGCATTTATTTGTTGCTGTGATGTCTAGTTTGATCCCTGTGTTTTCTATTTTATAATGTTATTTTTCATTTATATTATTTTCTTTTTGGTCTGTCTGGTCTCTCTTGAGAATAAATATTATGCTATTTTGTATCCCACTCAGCGTTTTGCATAGGCCTCGGCAGTGTTTCTAATGTATCAGTTTCATCTCTATTTCCCATGTGTGTGAATTACTACACTCATGAATTATGAGTTAGCAAACGAATCAAAAGCCATTGTCCAAAATGATTCCAATAAGGAGAAACTGCTCTAAAGGAGGCCATCTGTTCTTTACTAGGACAGAAGACACTGGATTATCACGGGCGGAGTACCCATTTAGCTATAAATGGATGTAGATTGGATCTGCAGAGTGTGTTTAGAGCTCAGTCAAGTCTTGTAAATGTCTGAGTGAACTATCAAATTGTACTTGTGGTCTAATAACATAATAGTGTCTTAGATGTATAAAATATTTTATGCCTAACCCCACATCCTTTAGCTTTTAAATCTATGTTTGTTTAACTGAGTGTGTACAGAGTAAAAGCTGAGTGCATATCGCTGAAGAAATCTCTGGAGAGTTGGAGATTGGAGCATACCACCACTAACTTTGCAATTTCCATTCGATTCTAGAAAGAAACTAAAAAAGTATGTGGCATCCAAAACTTCTGTGCTGAGTGCATCAAATACACTGTTTCATTTACTCTTCTCATAATCCCAGGGAGGTCAGTTTTATAATAAAGATAAGGTAACTATGGATCAGCGATGTTAAGAAATATGCTCAAAATTACACAGCAAGTAAGTGATATTGCTGAGATTTTAACCAGGTTTGTTTAAATTCAGAGTCCATGCTCTTAACTACTTTATGAGAGAGCTACTGTATTAACAAATTTCCTAAATTATTCTTAATTTCTTGGTCATGGCGTACTGCTATTTTAGTATATTGCTGAATTTTGCCAATCAGTATTTCTTTAGGAATTTTGTGTGTATACCTCAAAGTTAAATTCATTTGGCTTTTGTGTGTGTACCTGTGGGAATACATTCATTTTTGACAGATATTGTATCAAAAACAAGCTAGAGTCCCATAAATATATTTATTTAAAATTTTTCTTTAGTTAAGAATTTGGAAGTACATCCTGTCTTTAATTTTACAAGATAAAAAATTCTTGAATCTATCTAGCTTCGTCAACATTAAGAATATAAAATAAGGCTTCCACTTTCAGCGAAGATGGAATAAGAGGGACTAAATTTATCTTCCTGCCTGAATAAACAATGACAACCAAGTATTGGAAACAACGGTTTTTAATACAGTGGACATTTGGCAATAAAAGACAGTGATCTTTAAGAGACTGGTAACCAATGAGGTAAGCCCTATGGTTTCCCCAACAAGTTGCTTTGTGAGAGCTTCCAGGATGTGGTGAAGGGAGGGAGAAGCTAAGTACAGCAGGGAGGACGCCATATTCTAAGAGGTAGAGCTCAGAATACGGGAAGACCAGGACAGTTAGAATTTGGAGGACAGAGAAATGGAGGAGAGCCACAGGTAGACAAAGAGCCTGACAGATATGTAGAATGTCCCCTTTAAGTATTCAGAAGAGTACTGATCAGCATATTCAAAAAGATTAGAGCAAACAGTGCCTGATGCCAACAAAGGGTGGGGAATAGTGCTGTTCTCATCAGCCAGCATAGGAAACCTCATAATTCACAGGACATTGAGTAGAATACTCAGAAAGTCCCACCTCAGGAGCAGAGAAGAAGCAGCCCTGTAAATATGGCTCTACTGGCACCAAACACATCATAAAAGCAAGACCCTAGATTATCCTACTGTTTCCACATAGTATCACTGCATCCAGAACAAAACTTAAGAATATTTAAGGAAATACAAGAATTTCCTTGCTAGAACACCCAACAAAGGAAAATTTACAATATCTGATATTTGATCAAAGATTATCAGCTAAAAAGGAAGAAAATGTGACACTTGATAAAGAGAAAAACCTAAATTGAAGTAGATCCAGAACATATGTTAAAGTCAGCAGGCAAAGATATTAAAAGAGTAATTATAGTGCTATTCTGCATGTTAAAAAAATCAAGTAGAGTTAGGGAAGATATTAAAAAAAAGACTCAAATCAAATTTTTAGAGTTGAAAACCATGAAGTATGGCAGGAAAAATATGCTGGATGTAATTAACACCAGATCAGCCATTGTGGAAGAAAAGATTAATGCATTTCAAGACATAACAATACAAATTATACAAAAAGGAAACCAAAGAGAGAGAAAAAAATCAGAAACAGTGAGAAGAGCATCATGAGTTATGACACCTTCAAATGGTCTAATATAAATATAATTAGAGTCCTCAAGGGAAAGGGGCAAAAGGAATATTCAAAGAAATAATGTTAGAAAATTTTCCAAGCTTTATTTTAAAAGATCCAAGAATATCAAAGGACCCCAACCACAAAAACCATGAAGAAAACTACACCAAGTCACAACATAACTAATTTGCTCAAAACCAGTGGTACATAGGAAATCTTTAAAGCAGCCAGAGGAAAAAACAGTCATCTTATATGCAGAGGAAGAAACGTTGGGATAACAGCCAATTTCTTAACAAAACAATGTATGGAAGAAGGCAGTGGTTTGTATTGAAAGAAAAAATTGTCAAACTAGAATTCTCTTCCCAGCAAAAATATATTTACAATGAAGGTAAAATACTTTTCAGACATACAAAAGCTGAAAAAAATTCATTGCCAGCAAATGATACTACAAGAAATGTTAAAAGATAATGGAGGGCCCTCTACATGAGTAAATATATAAGACTATTTTCTTATTATACAAAGTAAGAAAAAGAAAGAAAAGGCATCTAGACTTTTCTTTGTAGACAACATGACTGTCTATATAGAAAATCCAATGGAATTTACAAAAGCAGTGCTAAAACTGAGTGATTTTAGGAAGAATTCAAAATACAAAGTCAACATGAAAAAATAAATTGTTTTCTATACACTAGCAACTAACAATCAGAACTGAAATTAAACAGTACCTACAATTACTCTAAAAGTAATAAAACTTGAGGATAGTTCTGAGGAGAAAAAGGGTGTGTAAGACCTGTATGTTGAAAATTGTAAAACACTGCTGAGAGGAATTAAGGAATACTAAAGTAGATGAAGTTTTACAGCATGGTCATGGCTGAGAGGACTTAATATTGTTAAGATGATAATTCATCCCCAATTGATCTTTTGAGTCAGTATAATCTCAATCAATATCCCAGCAGGTGTTTTTGCACAAATTCACAAGCTAATTCTAAAATCCATATGAAAATATGAAAAAGACCTAAAATATTTTTACAAAGTTGAAACATAAGAATGAAGTTGGAGGGCTAATACAACTGCATTTCAAAAATTATTATAATGGTATCAAGACTGTGTGGTACTGGCGTCAAGACAGACAAATAGAGCAATGAAACAGAATAGTTCAGAATTAATCCCTACATATGTGAATAACTGGTTTCTGACAAAAGCGCAAAGACTACTCAGTGGTAAAGTACAAAGACAATTCAGTAGCAAAGACGGTTCAGTGGTAAAGGATAGTTCTTTCAACAAACAGTACTGGAAAAATTAGATATCCATAGGCAAAAACAACCACAAAAACCCCCATTTTGTTCCATACCTCATACTGTGAACAAAAGTAATTCAAAATGAATTACAGAGCTAAATATAGAGCTAAAACAACGCTTCTAGAAGAAAACATAGAAAATCTTTGTAACCTCAGATTAGGCAAAAATTTCTTAGATACGGGACCATAGCACAATCCTTAAAATAGCAAATTGATAAATTAGATGGACTTTACCCAAATTACAAAACACTGTACATTGAAAGACAGCATTAAGAGAATCAAAAGACAAACCACTGACAGAAAAAATATTTATAAAACATATATCTGATAAAGATTCTGTGTCCAAAATATATGAAAAACTCAATAGTATGAAAACAAACACCAATTAAAAATGGATAAAATATTTGAACAGACACTTCACAAAGAAGATATGTGGATGGAAGAAAAGCACATAAAAAAACACTAAATCCCATTATTCATTATGGAAATGTTAGTTAAAAACACAATGTGCCACTACACACCTACTAGAAAGACAAAAATTAAAAAGTTTGACAATACCAGGTATTGGCAAGGCTGTGGAGGTGAACTGGAACTCTCACAAACTGCTGGTGCTAATGTAAAATGGCCCAACCACTTCAGAAAACAGTTTGACAGTTTCTTAAATTGTTAAACATACACCTAACACACAATTCAGCCATTCCACTCCTAGGTATTTATTTACCCAAGTAAAAGCAAAGTAAACTTCTGTGCAAAGACTTGTACATGAATGTTTATGGCAACTTTATTAGCAATAGCCCCAAACTGGAAACCACCCAAATGTTCACATAGAGGGAAATGGGTAAACAAATCGCAATATATCTGTATAAGGGAGTATCACTCAGTAATAAAAAGGAATGGCCTATTGATACACAAAACAATGTGGGTAAATCTCAAAGTAATTATACTTAGTGAAAGAAGCTTAGCAACAAAAGGAATGACCAATTGATATACACAACAACATGGGTAAAAATCAAAAGAATTACCCTGAGTGAAAGAAGCTAAAGAATCAATAGTGCACTCTATATGGTTCCCTTTATGTAAAACTCTAGAAAATTCAAATTAATCTACAGTGGCCAAAGCAGATCAGTGGTTGCCTTGGGGAGGAAAAGGAGGGAGTGAATAAAAATGAGCTTGAGGAAACTGTCGTGGGGATGGTAGGTAATTTAAGAGGTGTCTCAAACTCAGTGTTTGAACCCCATTTCCCACAGGCTCGGTCCCCGCTTGCCTGTCTGGACTGTGGTTCACTTCCTACCTTGCTCCTATTTGAACTGAATGTTCTCAGTCCTGAGTTGAGCTCTACTGATATCTTTTCTCTATTAACCATTCGAGCAATTTACAAATCCTAGTGTCGAGTCATAATAGTTTATTAGCACTTGACTAAATTTCTCCTGTTTTAATGTAAGGTAATTTCGCCTGGACAGAGCTGAACAAATCAGATACTGAGCCTGCTCTTAAGCCTGATCTATTAGGGCCTTGCAACGATTCAGCAAGCTAGGCAATCAGATGCAGCATCTCTTTAATTTCTCAGGGATTTCATTCTGCTCCAACCCAGGGTGTCTCTGCTGTGCTCTCAGGACTTATTCTTTCTTATTCTTACAAGAAGGTTTAACAAAATAGACCTATACATAATGATTTTTGATTGATCTAGTAAGAAAGATAGAAAGCATCTGTTACTGGGGCAGGAGAAAGTTGCCTCTGTTTTATAATTCATTGTTCAAATGCTTGTCAAAGAGCAGGGTCTTGTAGCTGGAACAGTAAAAGGGAGAAAAATAGATGCATTTTCCAGAATTAAAAATTAAGTCTTGGACTATTACCTTCTATATGTCATAAGTAAGTATGCGAGTATTTAGCTGCCCTGTGTTGTTAAATTCTCTACACATGCATAGCTTAAAAATGTATTTCCCTCTTGAAAGCTGTGCTCTGGCAAAATTGGAGAAGAAAATTGCTGTGATGAAGGTATAATGTGCTATTATTCTGCTTGAGTTTCAATATGAATCAATCTGACAATCAGATGTCTAATGATGGTTCGTAGTTCCCTTCTATTCTCTGCTAGTTTTCCTTGGAATTCGTCTTCTTATTTTTCTTGCCAAGTGTGAGACCAACTCAATTCAATTTAGTAAGATCCATTGAACATCTGCTGCATAGAATAAGTTGGGCTGGACACTGAACATCAGAAAAAAATATAAACTATAATCTCTGCCTCAAGGAGCTCACAGTTTAATCGGAGAGATCAGGTAAACAGACGTGGAATAGTTATCCTGTGCCTGGTACAGTTTCTGCAAGCTGAAGGTGCACACCAATGGTGAACTGAATTAACAACACTGAAAAATACTGTAGGGCTAAATGCCAAAGTGTGTGGTACAGATATAGGATTTCAGAGAAAGCAAGACATCAAAACAGGCTGAAGTTTTGGTATATCAGGGAAAAATTATCCTGGCAATGGGGCAGATTTTAATAAAAAAAATATGAGAAAAATATTTCAGGTTAGGGTCACTATAAAGAAATCAAAGAGATAGGTATTAGCATAGTGTATGACTGGAGAGGATAAAAACACAGAGGTAGGTTGGGGTCAGATAATGGACGGCCTTCTAAGAATGTTGGCCTTTTTCTGAGGACATGGAGAATGTACATTAGCAGACCTGTGTTTTTGAAGTCTACACTTGCATAGCATGCAGGATAGACTGAAAGAAAAATACTCTGAAGATAGAGAGACCTGAACGTAGAAATACAGAAACTGGGTAATGACAGCTGAAGTATTGTTTGTGGTATGGCTGCAAAGAAAGAAGTAGAAAACAATGAGACTCACAAATTACGAAGAAGAAATAAAATTTGACTCCCTGATTTACAAGTCAGATTCCTGGAGGCAGAAGAGAAAACTAGAAGGCCAATTGTCCAATTATCTATATTTATTCTAGGAACATCATATTCAATTAGCTACTACTGAAGATCTCTGTGGGTTAAACCATTTTGATTACTGCTCTAGTCCTGCTGCCCATTTTGGTAATCATCTCCAGCTGTCCCTTAAGATTGCGAATCAGGGAGCCCACTTCCAAGGGAGCATCTCTCAACATAGTCACTGGATTGAAGCACCATGAACTTTCTAGGATGTTGATTCTTTCCTAATCAGTATATTTCTCAATACATTGATAAAGGTAGTTTTCTGGGTGCTCCATTGGGACAGAGCTACTGGAGGGGTGAGTGAGTCACACATGCTCAATTCAGCCCAAATTCTCTCCCTAAGCCTTCGAATTCCTGCATCTACAATATACCAGAGGCGTTCTGGCATCTCAAATTTATTTAATTTGCATACATACATATAGAACAAGTATTAAAACATCAGTGGGCAGTGTAACGTAGAAATCTCAGGGTAAAGTTTGTGTATGGAAAGGGAAGACGGGAATTGGCATCTGGAAAGCTTCACCTGTAATTGTAATGCTTGATTCCTTAAAAATAAGAAACATATCTGAAACAAACAAAGCAAAATATTAACATTTGTTGGATCCTAGTGGTGCGAACATAAGTGTTTATTTATTCTTCCTACTTTTCAGTATTTTCAAAATATTTCATATTAAAAATATTTTTAAATCTCAAACAATCAAGATGAAGCCAACAGTTGCAAGTAAACATATTTGTAGTACCAACCACATTGCAAAACATTTGCTGAAGTTTGGAAAAGTGATTCTTAAAATGAAGGCCCTTAAAAAGAATTGATTACAAGAAAATTAATGTCTAAGAAGACATGGATAGAAAGGGCTGAAATTTAATTTTTTTAATGAAGAGGTGCTAATTCTGCATGTTTCTTTGGCTAGTTAGGTGGATTAATCCCGCCATTATGATGGTTTTATTTGGTCATTTATTTCTGGAGACCAGCTGCTTCCCCTAGGAATGTCCTTCTCCTTTATGTTAAAGGTTAGGGGAGGAGGAAGATAAAAAAAAAAAAAAAAAAAAGGAAAATTTAAGTCTGATGCCACAGTTATGTCAATAACCAACCACGAGCACATTTTGTTTATACGCACTTCATCTGTAAGATGGTTCTCAGAGTGTGGGTTTTGTGTATAAGTGACCTTTCATATGATCATCTGCTTACAGCTGTCTGCTGTGATTAGTATGATGCTTTTTAACGATTTCAACAGAGATATGAGTGTAGAAACTGATGCTGCAAATGCTAGCTAATCTGACTTGGATTTTACAGCTAGTCCTTGAGATTTTGTGTGTCTTTAATTCAGATAAAATAGCTCATACCAAGAATTATCAAAAAGGAGAAAGAACAAGCTCCCGATAATCATTTATAAAAGTGTAAAAAAGGAATCGCTGAATCAGGTGTACGAGGCTATACAGAGACACGTAGGTATAAATGTGTGCTTTGGAGTAAAATGTGCTGAACTCATACAATATATGAACAATTTGAAAAAGGAACATTCAGGGTCATCTGAGTAAATGTATTCTATCCTCAAACAAACCGTTGACCTCTATCCAGCTAATCCCATCCCACATACTAGTAGCAGAGGGAGTAGACAGGGAGAGCCTGTGTGATCACCCTAAAACCTCGTCATTTCAAACGGCTTTTCACATGTTTTCTTTTACTTAACCTTCCCACCCATCTGTGAGTGGGCAGAACTTCATTTTGGTGATGCAGACATTGCGGCTCAAAATGCTGGACACATTTCCAAGGTCTCATAGCCATGTGGTGGTAGAGCCTGGACTTCTGTGCCTTTTCTTTAGCATCTCACTGACTCTTCATTCTTCTTATTCTCTATGTGTTCTCTTAGTCTTGATCTTGCGATTTCAGGGAGTTTGAGGAGGGATTAAAGTATTTCCCTTTGGGAATATTTTATGAAACCCACAGTGTATTCACACTGACCTCCAGAGGTTGTGATTCATTACCAGAAATACCAGTCAAGGTTGGCAGTGCTTTGATCAAAATAGCTGGAGGTGGAAGATGTTACCCACACGTGGATCCATGCCACAGATCTCATTTCTGTGTGGAGAAAAGGTGACATCGATTCTGGTCTCCCCAAATACATTTAGCAGATTTTATTTTATTTTTCTCTTAGGAGTAGAGCAATAAAATCATTAGAGGGGAAGTTTATTACCCATAGTTACATAGCATTTGTTTGTCTCCATTGCGCTGACGAATTTGTTCTCTATTGCTTCCTAGAGGTTTGATTGGGGTGAAGGATCTAGGCTGGTTCACTCACATGGCTGGCAAATTGATGCCAGCTGTTGGTTGGAGCTCTCAGTTCCTCTCCCTGTGGGTCATCTGACAACATAGTGGGCAGCTTGGCTCAGAGCAAGTGATCTGAGGGCAATTGAGAAAGAGCAAGAAAGAGCACCCAAGATAAAAGCTGCAGCCTTTTTATAATCTAATCTTTTTTTTTTTTTTAAGATTTTATTTTTTCCTTTTTCTCCCCAAAGCCCCCCAGTACATAGTTGTATATTCTTCGTTGTGGGTCCTTCTAGTTGTGGTATGTGGGACGCTGCCTCAGCGTGGTTTGATGAGCAGTGCCATGTCCGTGCCCAGAATTCGAACCAACGAAACACTGGGCCGCCTGCAGCGGAGCGCACAGACTTAACCACTCGGCCACGGGGCCAGCCCCTTTATAATCTAATCTTGACATGAATCCCATCACTATTGCCAGATCCCGTTAACTAGAAGTGATTCATTAAATGCAGCCCATACACAAGGGGAAGGAAATTGAGTTCTACTTGCGGAGGGAGGAGTCTCAAGGACTTCTTGGACATATCTTTAAAACCACCACAATTTTGTGCCCAAATTCTTAGCTTTTGCAGGAGAAAGCACATAACCTAGATTTATTCCTTTTCAGCTGATTCACAAACTAGTAAAAGTGATAAAAACTCTCCCACTATTTCTCATCCTTCACTGATAGTGTCTCCTATTTTCTTTGCTGCCCCTCCCCCTCTGTTTACCTTAAAATCTTGAAGGGTCCCCAGCTGCTCAAGCCTCATCTTTTTATACACACTCACCTTACTAACATCCTCTAGTATGGTACTTATTCACCATCACTAGTATGACAATTCTTATATTTCTATCTTCAGCCCTGACCTCTCCTTGCAATTCCAGTTTTATACATTGAGCTATTCCTTGACACCTCCACACAGATCACATGAATTTAAAATGTACCATGGCTAACAGGGCTCTTGATTTTCCCTGCTTCTCTCCAAGCTTTCTTTCTTAGTAAATCCACCCAGTTGTTTAGGTTCCTCCTTGTCTCATGTTTAATCCTTCAGCAAGTCTGGTCAGCACTTCCTTCAATGTCTTTCCTGGATGTACCAGACTTTCACCATCTCCACTATTACCACTTTAGTTCAAGCTACCTCTGTTCTCATGTGGACCACTGTAATCATCTCCTAATAGGTTTTCTTGCTCCTCTGGTCCTTGTAAGTATTCTCCATAGTACAGCCATGGTGGTATTTTGAAAATGAAATCAGTTCTTGTCACTCCTTCATTTAAAACCCTTCATGACTTTCTATTTCACTTAGAATAATAAGCTCAACTCTCTGCTCTTAGAATTTATGTATTGTCTCTGCCAAGTAGCCAGCTACACTGATCTTCACACATAAAGACACACACACACACAAAATACAATTTGGTTAAAAAAAAAAAAAGCCTAATTGGAATTTAAACCTTATTTCAATTGTAACGTAAAAATTAGAACACATGGGTTGTGTAGTATTTATGGAAAACAGTTGGACAGAAAATCTAAAGTCAGGAGTATCACAAAAAAGTGAAAGAGATTATCTGTGCCATGTAATGCGAAAAAAACATAACTAGGACTGGGATCAATAAGTGACTGATGGGCTGATAAATTTAGTCAATGATGGGCTGATAAATAAAGATGGTAATATAAGTGCTATTAATAAAGGTACATTGAATGTAAAAAATAATACAGAGTGTTTAGGTGTATTAGCACACACTGTGTGCATGTGTATCTGTGTTTTGTGTGTTTGTGTATACGTTTGTTTGTGTCATGCTGTGTGGGTGTATATAATGTATGTGTGTCTTGACATATTAGTGTGCGTCTGAGTATATGCACATGTATGTGTATCTGGTGTGTCTCTGTGTATACACGGCCATCCAGGTCAGAATATACAGCTCCCTTGAGAATACTCAGAAACCACATATCTTCTCTCTCAATATTAATATTTCTTTAGAGATTCATTAAGTTGAAATGATCTCTTTTCAACTGCAAATATCCTGGGGGTCGCATCCTTCATCTGAATCTTCATGTGAGTTATTATAATTAGATTGTGTTTCTCCTAGCACTTACTGACAGCAATCAGAGATAAGAAGAGTACAAAGTTCTCAGGAAAGGAAACCCAGGGACACTTGGGTGGTAGGTGGGTGGCTTGCTGGCTGAGATGACATCTCCTTTATTATCGCCCTGGGATATGCCCCATCTGTAGGATTGGCCAACACTGGAGAATGAGAGGAGAAGACAGAAACAGAATTCAGAGGAAACTGATGAAAAAGTCACCTGTTCCCAAATTTTGCTGAGTGCCACAAGGGCCTCGTATGATTTTGTGCTTCAGAAGTTTCCAGGTGCTCTTTAGAGTTAAGGTCATTCTTCCTTTTATTCAGAACAATGAAAGAGTAAACTTGTTCACAGTAGACACAGTCACCCCTTGGTGAGCACAAGCAGAGGACAGCAAGGGAGCACATTCAGTGACTGTTCCATGCTCTGTCACACAACACCACACAGGGACCCCCCTCCCATGCCTTCCCTTTCCTCACTCTTTCCATCTCTCCTCTCTTTCTTGCAACTTCAACCTTTCCTTTTCTATCTACTAGATCTTTCTTACCAAGATTAGAACATACCAAATTATATCCTATTAAATTGAGAAAATAAAAAACCCACCTTGTTTAACCCCATATTCTTCTTAGAAATCTCCTCATCTCTGAGCTGTACTCAGAGCCAAGCAGCTCCCGACCATTTTCTATACTACAAATCTCTAATTGGGTCTAGGATTTGCGCTTGCCAGACCACATCCTGTACTTTCTTTCTGTTGAATGATGACCACTGTGGTGCCAGATGGCCCAGACATTTTCAGTTTACCCCTTACCTGACATTTCAGCAGCAGTCAATGAGTTGACCCTTCCCTTCTGGAAATCCCCCCACACTCGCCACACTCCTCCCGCCTCTCAGCCTGGGGTGTAGCTCCTCCTGGATCTTTGCAGGGGTCCTTCTCTTAGTCTACACTTTGTTTCATTGCCTTGGCTTTAAATACCTCCTCTATGATGCTAATTCCCAAATGATTAACTCTCCAATCCTCTTCTGGGCCGACTGCTCCTGTATCTAACTACTTACTGAAACACCAAAGAGAGAGATCCCTGGGGTGCTTAAGTTTTCAGGTTTTGGAGTCAGTGTCAGAAACGTGGGGATGAATACCAATCTTGCAATTTATTTGCTGTGTGACTTTAGGTAAGTTATGTGACATTTCTGTGCCTCTCCCTTTTTATCTATAAACAAGGGAAGCTAAGAGTATATACTCTATAGGGCTTTTCTGATGATAAAGGAAGTGATAGATTTAAAGCACCTGGCATACAGTAAGCATTTAATGAATATTTACTAACTTGCCTTCTTATTGCTGTTATTTTCCCCCTCCTCTTGGATGATTCATGACATTTTCAAAGCAGAACTCCTGATCGTCTCAGCAAATGACACTTTCCTCCACTCAATTACTTAAATCAGAAATCGGCAGCTTTCCTAGAATTTTCTCATGCTGATACCGATCATTACAAACTTGAACTTGAACTCCAAAGTGTCCGTGAAGTCACCCAGTCCTCTCAGGTACCACCCTAAATCAGCCGCACGTCGTCCCCCCTGGAGTTACTGAAATGGTTTCCTAATTGGTCTCGTGGCTTCCTTTGCTGCTCTTTTTTCCACCTGATTCTTCAGCAGCTAGAGATATCTTTAAGAAGCATAAATTGGATCACATCACTCCTCTGCTCAAAACTCTTCATGCTTTCTCATTGGACCAAGGACAAAGTCCAAAATCCTTAAGTGGAAGGGTCTATGAATTGATACACGTCTTTTGCCATGTCCACTTTCCAATCTGTGGTCACTCGCCGCCTCACTCACTGTGGCTCAACCACACAGGTTTTCAAATGTTACCAGGACTTTTCCATCTTACGGATCACAATTTTGCTTCTAGGGTCTGCCCTGAGTGTTTGTCTCCCCTTCTTGGATAGTTCCCACTTCTCCTTTGCACCCCAATAAGTGTCACTTCCTCCAAGAGAACTTTTCTGGGCCTTGAATCTTAATGAAGACCCTCTGTTATCTCTTTTGTAGAACCTCATTATTTTCCATTATGGGACTTAACATAATTGGCAATTATGTATTATTGTCGCCCAGGGAAGTCCCTAACAAATTTCCATATCTAATGCTTTGTTTTCAAGTTGTGTTTGCTTATAGGAACCAAGGCAGAACATTGCCGATGGCCACACCACAGAATCAGTCCAAACCAGAAAGGTCCAAAATGGTGACGGGGTGCCGTGCAAAAGGAAATGTGTGTAAAAGGTGCCGGGCGCAAGAAGGGAAGATCTGCGCATGCCCCAAATGCCCCTGCTCCGGACGATGATGCCAAAACCCCTCCCCCTTCACATCCTATAAGAACCCTGCTCACCTTCCCTTCAGGGAGAAGGTGTTTTAGAGCACGGCTCTGCCTCCTCCATTCATTGATCAATGAATAACGTTTTTTTCTCTGCTATTCCAAACCTGGTCTTGTTCTGTTGGCATGCGCAGCTCTGGGCAAAGGACCCACTTGGGGGTCACCGGACACTTACGACTCAGTAATATGGTCTGTGTGTTTATTTGCTTAATGATAGTTTTTTCAGTTACACACAAGCACTGTGATGACGGGATCATATGTGTCTTGTTCACTGTTTTATTTCAAGTGTCTAGAAGAGCAGTACTGAATCAATATTTGTTGAATTAATAAAGTAAATGAATGGGGTCCGGCCCAGTGGCTAGTGGTTAAGTTTGCATGCTCTGCTTAGGTGGCCTGGATTTCAGGGGTTTGGCTGTAGACCTACGCACTGCTCAAGCCAGGCTGTGGTGGCATTCCACATACAAAAAATAGAAGAAGATTGCCACAGATATTAGCTCAGTGACAATCTTCCTTAAGCAAAAAACAAAAAAAAGAAAAAGAAAAAGAGGAAGATTGGCAACAGATGTTAGCTCAGGGCCAGTCTTCCTTACCAAAAAAGAGAAAAAAAAGAAGAAGAAGAGAATGAATGAGTCGGGGCTGATAAAAATACTACTCATTTCAGTGTTGAAAACCCAATAGTACAGTTATCGGCAAGTCACAAGATGTTCCTAAACTTGTTGCCTTTAAAAAGTGAGGAAATCCAGAATTGTGTGTTTATGCAGATTGAATACTACTTAATTTTGTTGTTAACAAAATGAGAGACTCTGTTAGAGGGGAAGTACCAGGCTTTTGCAGTCAGACCTAACTTTGAATCCCTTCTTGATCATTTACCAGTGCTGTGGCCTGAGGCAAGCTGTTTAACTTCCCTTGACCTCAGTTCCCTTGGAAAATGGTTATCCTAACACCAGAGGCAAAGTTGTTGCAGAGAATTGCAAGGAAGTGAATGGCGTGGGTTGGTTGCTTAATGAATAAATGTTAGCTGTCATTTTCACTGAAAGACCTTTATTTTGGGACTTAACCATGAAAGTGAAAGAAATAAGAATGAAGAATGATAAACAGCTGATTTCTTTGAAACATCCAGAAAAATTTGGCTCCCAAATCATGTAAAGGCCTGAAGCATGTAATAGAAGGGAAAAATGAAAACCCATGTATTTTACTGAAATCAAATAGCGTGGTTCTTTATATTCCCAGGGCAAACGTATGTGGGCTTCCCAGGCCTGGAATGCTCTTTGCGTGGCTGTCGCTTCCTTCTGCAGGTCTCACGTGTCTTTTCCTAGAGGCCTTTTCTTCAACTCCCCACCACCTGGGGAGCATCCTCTTCCCACCACCATTTCACTGTGGATCTCAACACCCTGAAGTTTTTTCCTAGAATGCATCTCTCTAGGAACTTAATTTGCTCAATTATATTTCTACTTGTGTTGGGTCCAAGTCAACAAGTAGACTGTAAATCCTGAAGGGTAGTAGAACGTGCTACCCCAAAATATGACCGCAGGAGTTCAAGACTTGCCATCCCAAAATATGCCCCTTTGGTATATCCATACTTTTGAGTTGTAGGCACTTGAAAAACAACAAATGCAGGGAGAGATTGTCTCTGAATTCTCCTTATCTGCCTAGAGCTAAGTCCTCCAAAAGGACCTCAGTTGTTACAGATGCCTGCCTGGGGGAGTTTCATCCACCAGGGAGGATGGACTTGTCAGGGGAGAGGAAGACTAGAAGTCAACACTACACCCAGACAAACTTTGTCACAAACTGTCATACCTCCCATCTCTTCCTCCTTCCTGGAAATCATTTACTCTTACCCTAAGAGGTCTACCTCCCCTCTCTCCTTTCCCTATTGAGATGATATTTAATCCTAAATTCTAGGCCACCTTGGACAGTTGTTCGGTTTCCCTGAGCAACTCCCATCTATACGTGAGGTATACATGTTAACAAACTTCTGTTTGTTTTTCTCTTGTTAATCTGCTTGTTACAGTGGATTTCAGTCAAGAACTCAGAAGTGTAGAGGGAAAATGATTTTTCCTCTCCCAGGATACCAGCAAGGGTGGGATCTTGTTACTGTTTCTTCCAGCACCTAGCACAGTACCTGGAGTGTACAATGTGCTCACAAAGCAAATGAATGAGTAGAATGGCAATGGCCACGGTCTGAATTTCATTATGCTGCTTGGCAGTATTGTTTTCATCATAGCTGAAGTATAATGCAAGAATCATGCCTTCAAAAGAATCTCTTTCTTGTTAGAAAATTCTCTCGAAATTTATGTAATTTTAAGCTGCAGGCACTTTTTCCATCAATGGAGCTTAAAACAATTTTCTTGAGTTGCATGTCAGACTATTTAATTTTCAGGATGCATTTAACATTCCCTTTTAGTGAGGAGACTTGCTTCCTTCCTCTTGGTGTCCCCAGTTCTCCACATAGAGTCAGTGATTAACACGGACTGGAGAATGTGGGCACATGTACACATCTGCAATCCTTACAAATTAGGAAGCCTAAAGAAAGTGGCTTAGCCACTTGAAAAGTAGGGAGGAGAATAGGGAAGAAGCTCATAGATACATTTGGAAAACAAGAATTTGAAGTTCTTGGTGTCCTTTTTAGTTTCACGGTAATAAAATAGGATAGTTTGCTTTTTGCAACCCCACTATCAGATACAATTACATTAAAGTTCAAAACAAATTTAGCTAAGAAATGGATTAAATTTTAAGAAAATCTCTCTGCTGCTTTACTTAAAAGTAACCTAAAAGGCACAGATTCTCAATAGATTTGCAGAGTAATAAACAATGAGTCTCTCTCTTTCATGTGTGCCCTCAAATCACTGCCATCTTATTTCTTCCCTCTATCAGCTAATGCAAGTTCAGGCATTCTACGCGTTTAAGCTTTAGAAAAAGGATAATGCTGTTTGGAAATCCTAAGAATGCTACTTTTGATAGTTCTTTTCAGAAAGATTCATTTAAAAGCCTAGACACAGCTACATTATAATTTTCTACAATCAACAAGGAAAAAAACCACCAGAAGATATAATGATTATGAACAAGAAAGTTTCCTTCCACAGTTCATTAAAACTCTATTTTCATTGAGAAGTTAAATAAATGGAACTCGACATTCTGCCTGTCTCAGTGTGTGTGTGTGTGTGTGTGTGTGTGTGTGTGTTTTCTCTCCGTCTCGCCAACATTTTCTCTCCTGAGTTTCATCTGAGACATAAAAGAGATTTCATAACAAAACCACTATATAAATGGTATGGTAATATATGATTAAAAGTAGAAATATACATACAAGAAATTACCTAAGAACTTGTATTTTTAGAGTAATATTTTACATTATATGTTTCTATTATGCAAAACGCATTGGATGTTTAAGTCAGCTTATTTGTTTGGCTTTCTCTTATATTGTGAAAAACGATTTGTTGAGGCTATGCTCTTATAATACATTTTGGCCATTGAATATATTTTTCTCTGTTATGAAAAGAAATGGAAGAGAAGTACAACTAATTTGAAATAAACAGTCATTCTAAAGTTCATTTGTATTTAAATTTTGATTACGGTCAGGGATTATTATAGAAACATATTTAATCAGAATCAGAGATACTCAGATACACAAACTGAGGCATTTATACCCTCACTTTTTGAATGATGGCCGTAACCTTGTTCTCCAAAATTGAGTTTTTTATAATCATTTTAAGATTTAGTCTAAGTTTAGATTGAGATGCTTATTATAATTTGAGGCTATAGATGATGGGGGAAATGTCTTGAATGAATTTCAGATAATCCTACAAAATTCGTAATCTATGTCTAATGCAAAAAATTGCAGCATAATCCAACTAAATTCTCAGATTCTTTGCTAATGAACTGAATTCTAAGTAAGATAGCCAAAGAAACAGACATGATATTGAATTCTTATGTTCTTTCAGACTCTCTGTCTTCCAAATGATATATGATTTCAGGTTCCTCCAATCACTCATGGCCTCATTTCTCTCTTAGTCTCTCATTAGTGGGCTGGTGCACACTTGGGTAAATAAATGCATTTTGTTTTAGACCTTAGCGGAGCTATCTGATGTTATATACATCTCCTTTTCAAAGTATAGTTTGATTTTTATATTAGAGTTTACCTGCTATGTATTCCTGCTTTGGAAAAAACAGAAATGAGAATTTTTATCTTTCTTTAAGACAATTTGAAGAAGTTTTATTATTTCATTGAAGCAAATTTTTATAATTTATCATCATCTTCAGTAGGATTTGACAATGATAAACCATATATACTATTGACTTTTATATGCATTTCTTTCTAATCATTATTTCACCTTAAGTTTTCTTGTAAAAAGAATTTTGGACACAATGTTAATACTCATGGTGAATAACACATTTACCTATTGAGAAGTAGGAAAGGAAAGATTGAGATGCAAGGTAAAGAGATATTATTAATGGGCCAAAGTGATTTTGAAACATAAAACAAGCAAACGATGAAACCTAAAGAAGAAGTTTTATGACAAGTAGTTATATCCCAAGTACCATTTTAAAAGGTACATTAAATTTTCTACAGTTCTGTATAAATCAAATGTCTGTGTTTACACCTTTATTGAAGCTTTCTATTTTATTAAGAGCAAATAAAAGATATCAATGACCTGCAGAAAAATATTGGATTCGTGAAGATGGAAAAACCTAAGAGTATTTTTAATTGTATCATATTAATTTGGGATACTGAATTATGCATTTTTTTTGCCTCTCTGAATCTCTCTGCACTTTATTTTGCATGTGGTATTAAATGCCAATAGGCACTTCACTGTCATCCTCTGGAATTTTTGCCTGCAAGAATTTGAGGAAGATACAAAAGATAATGAAGAATGGGAATTGTCGTTACTGACCTTAATTCCAAAATATTTCTGTCCCGTTACTATAAGCCTCCAGGATTTGGACTATGGGCCAATTAGATGCCTCAGGTTATAACTACAGCCCCGATCAACAACCTTGAAAATTTTGGCAGGCCTTGTTCAAAAAGGGGAGCAAGTGAGAGATGATGGATGCTCAAACATAATTCTCTCTGTTACTGGAAAATTAACTCAATGTGTATGCTGTGCCAATATGGAGTTGTTGGAAAAATCTTTGTCAATTAAGATAGCAGTATATTTCCCAGCTAGATTCCATTTTTGTTTTAATTCACCATTAGTCAATCAGGAATAGTTAGCAGCACATTTTTCATGATAAGAAAAAAATTTATACAGAAGAAAATAGGAAAAAAAATTGATTGTCTTTGAAAATGACATTGCAACCAAGAGATAATGGCCATAACCAGGCTTCCTCTTGCCCCCGTTTCCTTTAATTTCTGTTTTACTCTAAAAGAAGACATAACATCAATATTTCTACAAAATAGAACTCTATCACAGAAATATAAGATTTAATTAAAAATTTTATGTTATATGAATTAGGAAAATCCAGACCCATCATTTTCCATTGTTAAAGTTTTTCTCAACAGAAATGTGGCTAATACAATTACCTAACGGATTGATACGTGTAAAATGATTAGCACAGTGCCTTGCATATATTTAGGACCCAATAAAAGTTAGCGGTCACTGGGGCCAGCCTAGTGGTGTAGTGTCTGGGTTCTCTCGTGCTCTGCTTTAGCGCGTGGTGTTCGCAAATTCAGATCCTAGGTGCAGACCTACGCACTGCCCATCAAGCCGTGCTAAGGCAGCATCCCACATACAAAAGAGAGGAGGATTAGCACAGATGTTAGCTCAGTGACAATCTTCCTCAAGCAAAACAGAGAAAGACTGGCAACAGATGTTAGCTCAGGGCCAATCTTCCTCACCAAAAAAAAAGTTAGCAGTCGTTGTTATCTTTTCATGGTTGTTCTAATCATTATTATTTAGTGTCCACTGTGAATCTATAGAAGAAGGGAACTGTGTATTGAAAAGGATGCATTTGGATTTTCCGTCTGTGGTTTGTACATTGGTTCCTTACTAGGTTGGCTGGAAATAAAAATAATGCTCATTAAGTCCAGATTAAGTCCTATGTAAAATTGTGATGTGCATGACATTTTTACTTTTGAAATTTTTATGTCCAGTGCCTGTGATTGGGAAATTTTAACAGATTCATCTACCCAAGGTCAAGGTCCATGCTTTGGCTCTTTCAACTCTCTTTCCCATTTCTCAATACCAGTTCCTTATTCTGCTCTTTTAGTGTTTTGTTCTCTGTTGTACAAGGAATCTGGAAGATCTCTGAGCAATTTATTGGTGCTTGAATATTAAAAACTGATGATAGGCTAAGATAAATACTTTTTGATGTTACAATTTATAGCTCTAACAAAGGAATTAACTTGATCAAAATAAAGAATGTTTAATTATCAATTAGAATTAAAGCCCAAGGACACCTTTCTACCACCTTGAAGTCCTTGTTAACCCCCTCATCATTGCTGCTAGGGTTCCTCCAAATTTCTCTCTGCGTCTTTGGTAACCGCGCTTTAATACCCTTCTTCAGCCAGCCCCACGCCTTGAAACTGACATAGGTCTCTTAAGCCCACCTTTTTAGCGAGCGCTGCTGATCATAAACTTACCCTTCTTTCTAGACTGACTACTCTGTTGCCCCATTCTCTCAGATGTTTCAAAGGGATGAATCAGATGAACTTATTTGAGGTGGAGTGTTTGGATTCACGGCAGCATTGTGTGGTCCTCCTCATGCAAAACTATTTTTATAGCTTTCTTTGCATCCCCTGAAACTATGCTGGGAAGGGCAGAGTGGGTAATTGGGAAAGGCTAGTTTTTTGCCATGCTCAAATCATGAGTGTGAAGTTCTGCATCCTTTTCTGTTTTGTTTTGTCTTGTCTTGTTTTCCAATCTTTCTCCAAGCAGTAGGTAGAGATTCATGTGCTCTTTCCTGGATCCCCTCGTCCCGTAGAAAGAGGACCATGGCCTACAGAAAGAGGATTTTAATGATGTGATGGGAAGATTTTAGAAAGTACTTTAAGAACAATATCTTGATGTAGCTTCTGTTGAAGAGATGTCTTCAGGCGATTGAAGAGGAAAAATACCTGCCAGTATGGCAGAAAGGAGAATACTTGTACTGTAAGATTATGAATAGCAGTGTGAAACAGAGTACTTCAAGCTATTTTCCACTATATTACCCTTTGAGGAGGGTTTGGACTGAATTCTTAATCTCCATTTCTCCAGCACCTATCACAATGTCTGGCCCATCCTGTGTACTCAATAATTTGAGTTAGCTGTAGAATGAAGAGTAGTTACCGAGTAGGTTTCCACAGCAGAACTAGAGCAAAAATGATTAGAGAAAGGAGGAGAAGAATCTATTAAAAGAATGATTTTAGTGCTTGAAGAGAAAGAAAGAAAAATAAGGCAGACAGTCAAGCAAGGGACTAAAAGGTACAATATAGATCTAATATTATTTCCATCAAAAGCTTTTTGCAATAAAAATATTTTATAATTGTCTTAAGCAAATGTGCTTTTCAAAAGTAATAATTCATTAAAAATAAAAAGTTTTACCATTTTGAGAATGTTTTACTACCCTAAACACAACCAGCTCAGGTAGACACAGTTTAAACTCTTATTTTTTAAAAAAATACTGTGTGCTTACTCAATTGTGTTGAAAATTCTGATGAAGTTTACACAGCACAGAGCAAGAGTCATTCTTGTACCCGTGAGTTAATAAAACAAACACCCTAATAACACTCTAAGGAAGAGGAGATGCCTTGTTCCTCTCTGAGGAGTCATCTATTTAATAAAAGAACCCCTTTTTATTCTTTTGGAGCAATGCTGCTGGCAGACATTGATATAACTCCCTGAGGCTATTTCCAAGTCAACATTGCAACTAAGTTGAAGGAATAGGGAGGTGCGTGGAATCTTTTTTCTTTTTCTTTTTCTTTTTTTTTTGGTGAAGAAGATTGGCTCTAAGCTAACATCTGTTGCCAATCTTCCTCTTTTTGCTTGAGGAAGATTGTCACTGAGCTGACATCTATGCCAATCTTCTTCTATTTTATGTGGGATGCCGCCACAGTGTAGCTTGATGAGCAGTGCTAGGTCCATGCTCTGGATCCAAACCTGCAAACCCCAGGCCGCCAAAGCAGAGGGCAGAAACTTAACCACTATGCCACTGGGCTGACTCCCTGGAATCTTTTTGAGGCAGGATTTGCATCGTAATAAATCAAGAACTGTAAAGGAAAATAACTAGCAACAACAAGAAAATGGAGACTAGCCACCAAGAGGATCACTAGTTATCACCAGTTAAAATCACTTCTGTACTAAATGATTTAGTCTGTCTTTTCCCTTCTAATAATCTCTTAACATTTCCTTGCTTTTTGTCCCCTATTCAAGAGAAACCATCGTATGTGCACATTTTCAAAGAAATGAATAAAAATCCATGTATATGCCAATGAATAAATATATATAGATATAAACATACACTTATATAGACACATACATATAGCTAGACAAATAAATCACCCTGTCTATTTCCCTAGATAGAAAAGAGTCTTTGACGAAGAATCTAATTGAGTTCTGACCAACGTTATTACCTCAGAGCTTCCCTTTGCTTAACCCAAGTAGTGGTGGTCAAGAAGTATATAAGGTCCAGTCACCAGTCTCACTTCTCTCTGATCCACACTCTCCAAGAGGCAAGTGGCATGTAAGGTACAGACTAATAAACTGTGGGTCACACAGCATAGAGAGAATCACATATAAAAAAGTATTTGAAAGAATCACATGTATTTGAAAGAATCACATATAAAAAACAACTGATTTTAACTCTACTACCTTTTTTTCTAATGACAAGAAAAACCTGGTAATATACTTAAATTATCATAGTTAGTAGCTGTGGAGTTGCAGTTGCCAAGATATTTCCAAAAATGACCATTTAAAGCACTGGCACTTTTATCTTTAAATGATATGAACTTTTCTATTGAAGTCTCTGCCTAAATTGCCACTGCTGGCAGAAAGCTGCTGCCTTCACTGAGTTAGACTAGATTTAAAGATGACTCACAATCAATGGGTTCTTTGAGTTTGTGCATGTTACAGGATTCTCCCAAATGTGTATTATGAACGTGGCACATCCCAGATTTTGGAATGGAAGGAAGCCTAAGAAAAAAGGGCAACAGTCAGCCATGTCGTCCTGTTCAAGCATGCATGTGTTTTATTTAAGTATTCTCCAAAGGTCTATTTTTTTCCAGCATAATGCAGATATTATGCTATCCTTTGAAATAAGATATATGAATTTCAAACAAAATTGTCAAAAACAATGACCTTGGTTACTCCATATGGTACACAGAAATAATTACATTTCACTTACGGTACGGATGCACTTAACACAGTCATCAATAGTCATTCACCACCAACACAGTATACTTTTAAATCACCTAAAACACCAAAAAGTTTTTTTTTTCTTTTCCAAAAGTCTAAAGAAATTAAGAGTTTTGGATAAATGATAAGTTGAAAAGGATGTGGAATTGTCAACCGAAATAGTCTAACTGCGTTTTTTAAAATGTAATATTAAGAACATGAAAATAGAACTTCTTGTTGGGAATCAAAAGACCTAAGTATTCCTGATTGTGGTTTCCTTAGTCTACTTTATAAAAAGTTTTTCAACAAATGCCATCAAAGAAGTTTCACTATATATTTGCTCTAGAAGCGTAAAGTGACATGAGGCAGGTGTTAATATAATTAACATTCACGATCCAGGAAGATTAGTAGTTTGTTAAAAGATATACTAGGAATAAAGCCAGTTCTTCCCAAGAGATAGTAGTTTATCTTACTTTCACTCAGCAAATGTTTATTAAGATCTATACTGTGTGCACAGCATTGTTCCAGAAGCTATTCTAGAAATGGGAAGCAAGAATTTCCGGCTTTACTTGAAAATGGTTGGATTAATTTTTTTATGATAAATTATGATAAGTATTTTAAAATCTCTATAGTAGAGGGATAATTATTAACTCTTTCCATGTATGGAAGCTAAACTTTATTCCTTACAGTGGTGGTTTGGAATAAACAAAACTTTTCATTTGACATAAAACTTTTTTACACTGTCACGTGCAGACACGTCTGCTGATATATTTTAATGGTGAAAAGGTATCAAGACTTTTCACTTAAATGTACATAGAGATCAACTTTGCATCATCAAACTCCTGTCCTCCTGATATAGTGGAGAAAATTGCTCCTTGCTCTCTGAGATAAATTTGTGCTGCCTTCCTTGATGGCGTAGAAAGCGTGCTTTCATCAAATATTGCTACATAAAGCACTCCAGTTTATCTCTGCATTTCAATTCACATTAGTTATTCTCAAAATGTATTTGAGATCTAAAGCAAAATAAATAATACATCAAGTGAGATTCTGGGATCACTGATCCTGTGATATTAGTCCCAGCCAACTCTTTTCATGATGCATACAGTGATATATCCAGCATCTGGGCTTTTCCATAACAGCAAGCAGGTTAGAGATAATTCATAGATGTCAACTCCTTTTTCCTAACTTTTGACAAGGGGATTGATGATGATAATCTGTTTATAAGATAATTTGCTGGAGAATACAAAAGTAGGAAAGTCATTTGAACTACAAAATGTTAGTCCAGTTGATGACGATAAACCCAATAGAAAGGTGCTATAGAAGAAATACAGGAACAAAGAATGCAGTGTCACAGCAATACAGTGGACCAAAGAATATTACTGAAAAACATTTATGGCACAAGAGTTTTGGATTAAAAAGTTATCTAAAACCTGGCCACAGCAGAAGTTTTTCTACAGAGTGGCTCTTACTGTATCTATGAACATCTGGAAAGTACAACAACGAAAAATTCTGATCCCTGATACAACAGGTATACAATGAATTATTGCAGTTGTAACAGTATCTGGGTGCAAGGTAAAATGACAACTAATACTGAACTATCCGAACACTTTAGATTTACTAATGAGCATCCCCATGAGAAACACTGCAGTTCTAAAAGGAGTTTATTTGCACAGCCCACCATGGAACATGAACAATCAGCTTGTTGTAAGTGCACAGAAATTCTCCCTTTCTACAATTACAGTTTATCATGCCTATTCTGAAGACAACATAAGGAAACTGAGATCACTGCTCCAAAGAATTCTAGCATGCATTATGATGGTTTCCTTCAGTCAATACAAATGTGTTGTATGAGTTTTTTTTTCAATATGTAATAATCTTCATCATAGCAATGTTCATGGTTTTAACAGGAAAAATTTTTATCAAAATGTTTTCCATATTTTTTTTGTTTTGCATTCAACTGGAACACTGTGTTCAAAGATTTATTTTATTTATTTTATTAAAAAAGAGTTCTGGTCATAAGAAGCATCAATAGGAGGCATTTCATTGTGCTCATTCACAAAGTCAAAGGGCCACAGACTATTCCTCTGTATAACAGGTCAAACTCTGTCTAGAAATGCCATTTGGTGGTTTTATTTCCATCCTCAAGTTTGGAAGCGTTGTTTTGTGTCACTACCAACCTTCTTGCTTTGCCATTTTCATCTGCAAAAGGTTTATTGTTTCTTCCTTCTTCCACATTGAGATTCTTTCCACATCCAGGGCTCAAATTCTCAGACCTGATTCCCATTGTCTTACAAAGCAGACACTCGGACAATATTTCCTCCTGAGTACTCAGGGGACTCTGGCCTGTCGTCTCCTTCGGGGGTGGTGACTGGTGGTGTTGGGATGCTTATTATTGCTGTAGTCACATAAGGTTGTTCACAGTTTAGTTTAACACACTCCTCCATTTTGGCATTTAAACTGGATCGGCTGATGAGGAAAAAATAGATTGAAGAAATTAAGTTATTTACTTAAAAATTTTTTTCCCTACAACTGAGGAATATGTTTTCATGTTTATAAGTAACAATTTAAATGTCTAAGAATGATCACCATGATTTAAAAGAAAAATGAAGCACCAAACCTTAATATATGTTAAAGCAGACGCTATTCAGGTCATTAACATTAAATAAATGTCTAAAAGTCAGTTTAATTTGGTCCGATCGTTTTTCTCAATGTGTTTTCTATAAAAATGCAAGGAAGGGGATCAGGCAAGTTTTGGAAAACCTGGGTTGAATAAAGTAAAATAGGTTTCTTTAAGGCAGGATCTCTGAGAGGTTTGTTACTGTTATAAAATGGATAGACCGTGTAGATATACCTCAGTTCTTTTGACCACAGAATCATTTTACTATCTTGTCCCCGGGATACACAATGCAATTAAAGCTCTCAACTTAGTGAAGGCCAAATGCTAAGAACCCAAAAAAGTTAGCGTTTACTAATACTTCAAGGTTTTCCCAAGTGGTATTCTTGCACGAGTTTTATTTTCTTTGTAGGGAGGGGGTAAAAGGGAAAAGGTCAAGGAGGGTATCAATAGGAGCTTAAAACTAATAACTAACTTTATTTTCATGAAAATCGTAATTAAAATGTTTATGTCCTAGGATTTTCTCTCTAAATACTTCTCCATTTTCTACTTCGGTTTGGAATGGATGTAAAACAACAAAGAGGTACAATATCTTAGAGACAGAAATCTTCCATTGCTTCAAAATTTAATATTCTGGTCCCAGAGATATCTGATTTATGTAAATCAACATAGCCTGCATTCAGAATTGCATCCAGGTTTTCCGCAAAGATTGATGAATATGAACAAAGAAGCAGCTCTGAATTAATGGATTGTTAATGTAAAAATATTTCTATTTAATTTGAGGAACAAAGCAAAATTATTTTGGCAGAAATAATCTTTTTAATGACTTGTATAGTTTAAAGTACTACTTTTTCTTACAAATATGTGTTTGTGGTCAAAACAAATAGCAAATAAAGGGAAGCAAAGGAAAAATATCAACAGAAGAATTTCACCGAAATTGTCCATAAACCAAGCAAAGGTGGATGATTTTAGCATTTCACTTATTTTTTTTGCACTGGATTGATTTTTGTGTTTGTTGTGGCCAAAATACCTTTACGATCAAAGCTGTGCATTATTTCAAGAGATTTGAGTAGGCATAGTTTTATTTTTCACTGTTACACTGAATATGTTGATATATTTTTAGGTGCTGTTGAGTACTGTTCAATCATATCAATGTCAATCTAATTTGTCTCATTTAGTAGTGTTGACTATCATTTCAGGCTACTTGCATTTACATAAGGGGCACTTGAGTAGAGATGTGTCTGCTCAAATAAAAAAAAGTTGTGGTGTTGAAGAGAGAGAAATCTATTTGCGTGTGCCTGACCATCTTATCATCTTTCTACTCTTTTAATACTGATACAACTCCTGCTTTTGACTATTAATGAATGTGACAGTAGATCCATTTTCCTACTTGCCACAGATCAGTTTTGTCTCATTCTAAACCCTAGGAGCTAGGATTTACACACCACAGAGGTAGAGACATGAGTGCAGGTGGAGGTATGCTCTGGGAGCCAGCAGAGGCGTGCGCCCACACACAGATTAACCTCAGGTACCTGTTAGATAGTGGGGTTCTCTCCACACATCTGATCTGAATTGTACTGAGTTCTTGCACACTGCCTCGGTGGCTTCCTGATACGTTGGCATTTGGGATGCGGAAGGTTTTTTTGTGTCGTCGTGAACAGCAAGTGCTGGTGACTCCTTGTTGTGAAGAGAGAGAGGGGCTGTGACTTGAAGGACGATTAACAGTTGCAACTTCCATGCAGCTTTCTTCAAAGACTTGTTCATCCACAAACTCGTGATTCTGTTCCACAGTTGTAAGAAAATGTGAAGAAAGCACAGAAACACTTATTAACTTTTAAGAAGGAAATGAAAAGCTTTATTTTTAGAACTCAAATGTGCCCACACACATTTAGACTATCTAATGGGTAACTACTACCATTTTCATAGTGATTGGAATATCAAAGCCACCTCTTGTTGGCATCTCTGCGAAAATAAAATCTGTTTAGGTAGATCTCTACACTGATGTACACAGGCTGATTTAACATCCATTTATAGACTAACTTTATCTTGAAATATCATTTATTAATTTACACATAAAATCTAGGAGTTATATGCTAATGAAAAAAAAACCCCTTAAAAATGAATATAGATAATACCCACAGGGAATGTGTAAATCCACATTTGCTTTATTTTTTTAAACAGATTTAAGTTATAGAAAAGGGACTATTTTAATAGAATGCCTTAAGTTAGATTGTCTGTTATATATTAGCAAATATTTTCACATGGGATTGAAAACATTTTTTAATTAGAAAATGAGATATCTAAGACACTTCCCATTTCTTTAGGTGCTCCTATAAAATTCCCAGGAGATAGAAAAATATGGTGTATTTTAAATAAGTAAAATACATTTGTCTACAAAATGTATCTCCTTATGTTTGACCCAGAAGGGGTCAGCACTGAACTTCTGAGGTTTCCTTCCTCGTCTTTGTGATAGATCACGGACTGTACTCATGATCTCAGGCTGTATTCAGAGTTCTTTTAGCCCAGAAGCGAACAGTGATGGACATCATTTCACATACCACACCTTAGAGAAACAGAGTGTAAATTTTGCTTTTAATATAGTTAATAAAGAATTGCCTCCTAAAATGCCTATGCAAGACTTTTACCTCAGAAACATAAGGGAAAACATTTTTGATTTGAACAATTAGAGAATGACTTGAATTACGATTTGTGTGTGGGTGTCAGGGTGGGGGTGGCGATAGTCTTATAATGGAAGGCTTTGCACACGCCCAACTCCACTTAACCATGTCTCATCCTAAAATATTAGTAAAACAGTTGAAGCAATTCACTGGTTAATAGGAAATAGATTGTTTCAGCTATTCATTTTGTCATTTCTTTGCTGAGACAAGTGTTTTGAAATAAATGAAACTTAACATTCCACTGTTTAAAAGTCCAGAGAATAATATGATGAGATAAGACAGAATTTCATGTAAAATATTAAATTTTATAGAAAAAATATAGCTCACAAAGGATTCACAATCCGTTTTTTTCTTTTATAATGCACATTTCACATACATAATACAAGTTATAATGCATGAGATTCTAGTTTATCTCATCAGTGATTGGAAGTGAAGAAGTCGTTCTGTTTCTGGTTACCATATATTTTTGTAGGTAGCTCAATTTAAACTATATTAATCGGTGTTAAATAATTTTTGATTTAAAAAAAGGCCTAAATGGGAAACAGTAAAAAGGTGAAAAGGAAGGAGAAAGACAAGGATAAATGAATCCGAATATTAATGTTATCATTTAACTTTCTAAGAGTTATCCTAAGTTACGACTTTATCTTATGTTATAGATCTTTATTTAAAAATGCAAATATAATCACATAACTACCATGTTTAAATCCCCCAAATAATCTTCCATTTATTATAAGGTAGAGATCAAAATTTTTGACGTGTCTCCAAAACCTCGTATTATCTGGCCACTGCTTTCCTCTCCGCCTCCTCGTGTGCTATGCTACACTCTCTCATTCTGACCACCCTCAAATTCTTTCACTGCCTCTGAGGCCAACTTCCAGGCTTCCTCAGGTGCTTACATCACCTTTCAGTTCCTTCATTTCTTTACCTACCTAGCTCCTGGTCATCCTGTGGGTCTCAGTTCAAGTTCCTCCAGGAAGCCTTGCCTGATCCTGTACCCTCCTGGCTCCACCATCCTTGCCCTGCTCCACTGTGGCCCCATTACTGTTTCTTCCTCTGCCCATTAACCTTCTCCAGTAACGTCCGTGTGTTTTGTCCCATATATGGAGGCTCCACTGGGGTAGAGGCCACACCTGATTTCATGGTGTATCTTTGGTTTGGCTCACTGTCTGGCACATAGTAGGCACGTAGTACATATTTGTTGAATGACTATACAGGTAAATGAATAAATAAGTGAGCAATATGTTGGAATTGAGAATACAAATATGCATCCCTGCTGAGTGAGTGAGCAGACTTGATTCAAATATGGTGAAAGGTTTGCTCTGCTCTGGGGTCACAGACTGTGATCCCTTTTGACAAGACAGCTAGGGAATGGGTGCCTTTGCTAAAGAGGCGGTCCAACTGAGAGCTTATAGGAGGAGAAACGCAGACTCGATCCTCAGCCCCACAGGGCATGCCAGTGATTAAATGTGCCATTTTTCTTATGAGAACAGCTAGTTTTTATTATCTATCTCTTGTGATTCATGCCTGTGAATGAGAGAAATGCTTATATTCAGTTATTCTCTATTTTTTTGTTATTGCTATTGATAGTCCCTTTATCCAGACGTCAGGAACACTTGAACTTATTACTTTTTTCTGTTTAATCAGCATTTTAAGAATCATGGGGAAAATGCTATTTTATAGGACTTTCAGTCGGCTGTAACAAAACAACTTTCCATCTGCATTAAAATGATTTTTTAAAACAACCCATCAACTGGGAGAAAATATTTGCAAATCATATCCGATAAGGGGTTAATCTCCATAATAGATAAAGAATTCACACAAATGAACTACAAAAAACCAAACAACCCAATCAAAAAGTGGGCGGAAGATATGAACAGGCATTTTTCCAAAGAAGATATACAGAAGGCCAATGGGCACATGAAAAGATGCTCAACATCACTAATCAGGGAAATGCAAATCAAAACTACACTTAGATATCACCTTATGCCCCTTAGAATGACTGTAATCACCAAGACAAAGAACAACAAATGTTGGAGAGGTTGTGGAGAAAAGGGAACCCTCATCCACTGCTGGTGGGAACGCAAACTGGTGCAGCCACTCTGGAAAACAGTATGGAGATTTCTCAATAAATTAAAAATAGAAATACCATATGACCCAGCTATCTCACTACTGGGTATTTACCCAAAGAACTTGAAATCAACAATTCAAAGAGACGTATGCACCTCTATGTTCACTGCAGCGTTATTCACATTAGCCTAGACGTGGAAGCAACCCAAGTGCCCATCAACTGATGATTGGATAAAGAAGATGTGGTATGTATATACAATAGAATACTACTCAGCCATAAAAAAATGGTGAAATTGTCCCATTCGCAACCACAGGGATGGACCTTGAGGGCATCACGTTAAGTGAAATAAGCCAGACAGAGACAGACAAACACCACATGATTTCACTCCTGTGGAATATAAACAAAGATACTGACAAAGAGAACAAATTAGTGGTTACTGGGGGAAGCAGGGTGGAGGGTGGGCACAAGGTGTGAAGGGGCATATGTATACGGTATATGAAAAATAATAATGTACAACTGAAATCTCACTATGTTATAAGCTATTATAACCATGATAAAAAAAAAAACAGTTTTTAGACTAGAGTTATGGGATAACCACTAAAGACAAAAACATTTTAAGTCAGTCTCTAAAATACTTTCCAAGTTGAAATGTCACTACAATTTTTCAAAGTAATTTCAAATATTGTGGGTTTTTGTTTTTAGTATATTTTCCAGTAACACAGACAGTGAAATCATGCTTGGAAGCATTAAGTATTCACAAAAGCAGAAGGCATTATGGTCTGAGTACAGGGGCGGCCAGTCCTGCCATTGCCTTACCGTGGTTTTTTCCAGGCAGTGAAGCAGGTGGTGGTGCTGGGTTTCAAAGCTGGAGCCCGACTTGCTAACAAAGGCCTGCTCATCCTCGGAGGACTGTTAGCACAGAGAAGACAGAAGTGCTTTCTATTTTATTTGCAAACAATGAGAACCTCGGCTACACATTTCTACAGAGATCTGGCCTATTTCTTGAGATCAAAGGGCAGCATTTTATTTTTTTAACTTGACAGGGACAAACGTGCAGTTCCTTTTAAGTTTGATAATTAGCATTCACATTTTCGTGAAATTGGTGGTCTGGTCTTTTGGACTTGCCTGCCTGAATTGAAAATTTAAATCTCTTTTAATCATTCAACTATCAACTACCTTTGAAAGCCTGGAAGCCATTACTTTTGGATAGTAAAATTTAATCTAGTACTTAAAGAATCCTGAAACCACTATCCTGCTCACCTACATGAAAGCTATTTTGTACGTAAAGATGACTGGAATCCTAAATATTCAAGGAAAGTTTTGACATAAAAGTAAAGTTTCTCAAATTATATTTCATACCATGTGATCTTTATAACACCGAATGGTGTTTCTTCTCCATTAAGAAATAAAACAAGACATCATATAACCCACTACCTGCACCTAAATGAACTTTAAGGAAGATTTAAGTAATTTTGAAGTAAAAAATAATTAGGTATTTCAGTTACTGAGAATTTTTGACCTTTCCCATGTAAAAAGGGTTCTGGACCCAATTCCAAAGTGGGGAGAGGTTTCCCCCATTCCATCAAGCAATGCTCTGGACACCAGCTGGGTGTCTTATCATATAACGCAATTCTGACACTACCTACCTGGAGATAGTATCATATTCTATAGGTTAAGGGCTCAGTCCTATGAGAGTCCCTCCCACCCACCACCTTCAGATACCAGTCACAAGCCCAGGTTGTTACCTGTACTTCTGACAGATTGGGTATAAATCAGAGGTTCCCACAACCCTCTCCTTGAGTTTGACTGATTTGCTGGAGCAGCTCACAGAACTCAGAAACATATTACTTACTAGATTACTGGTTTATTATGACAGGATATAACTCAGGAACACCCTGATGGAAGAGATACATGGGGCAAGGTATGGGGAAGTGCATGCAGCTTCCATACCTTCTCCAAGGGGACCACTCTCCCCAAACCCCCACCCATTCACTAACCTGAAGGCTCTCCACCACCCTTTCCTTTTTGGGTTTTTATGGAGGCTTCATTATGTAGACATGATTGATTAAATCATTGGCCAATGGTGATAGAACTCAATCTCCAGACCCCTTCCCCTTCCAGGAGGTTGGGAGGTGGGACTGAAAGTTCCAACCCCTTAATCACATGGTTGATTCTTCTAGCAACCAGCTCCCATCCTTTGGGTTGGCCCAAAAGTCACCTCACTAACATAACAATAGGCTCCTCTATAGCTCTCATCTCTTAGGAAATTCCAAGAGTTTAGGAGCTCTTCCAGGAATGAGAACTAAATATATACTTCTTATTAAAAATCACAGTATCACACCATGTTTACATGAGACCCTGCAGAAATAGTGGCCAATCATGAATGACAGTCATGATTCACTGGCAATATTTCACAGCTTAGTTTCTAACCTGCTATAGCCAACAAGACTGTTTAGGGTGAGGTTATTAAAAAAATGACACTTTTGTGGTTTCAGTAGCCATCTTCATAATTACCCACAATAAAACTGTATGGTTAAATAGAACTAAATCAATATTACACCAATAAATTAAACATTAAAAACAGCGAAGTGCTCAACCATACCTGAAGCTGATTACTGAGTAAGCCGTTCCGTTTGCTCTGCATGTAAGCATTTGCACTTCCGCTTTTGGCTGCCCTGATCCTGGCAAGTCTGGCTTTCTACAGGAGAAGAAAAACGAATGTTCTGTTAATACTTATGAATTGTTTTCTTAAATGAGTGAGCACACTCCTGTATAATCCTAATATCAGCATATATATTTTTTAAAGTACATCAGCTTTTCACATGAAACTACTGAAAATTAAATTTTCACCATTTGAGGGCTTTTAGTTACCATTTATCAGTAAGGTTGATTAACTGCTTTGCAGCTGGATTAAGCATTTAAGAACTGTAATTAAGTCTTTACAGTAAGATCAAGTTATTTCACTATCGTTTCTATCAATTGTGTTAAGAGAAAAATAGTGATATAACTTTACTTACATTTTCACTTACCCCAATCTGAGTAATTTAATAAAATGAAGACCCAGCAAACAGTTACCAACTCCTTTTCGTTTAAACTAATGTCCTTTATAAAATTAGTAATTAAGTTCCAGGAGCCAATTGCCCTCCTTTCTTCCTTCCTTCACTTCCCTCTCTTCCTCCCTTCTTTCTTTTTTTAAAAAGATAGTATTCAGTTGTATCTGCACCCCCATATCAAATTTTATTTTTGTAATTTTTGCTATATTGACCAATGTCGATCCCAGGCTGAACAATATGGGCTCTCTTAAAAAATCCCTAAGTTTATCCATTTTGTACTGGCACAGGTCCACACAACAGTACGCTCAACTGATTTCTATTTCACTCTTGAATTTGTTGAAATGAAGAACACAGTGAGCCACTTCAGAGATATTTGTAATGTTATTTTTAATTTTTAAAGAATTTATGTATAGAGAATGTTCCTCAATTCAGAGGGTTTAGCGTGGTCACTTAAATTGTTCACAGTTACAGTGAGGTCACCCAAATGCTATTACTGAGTAAACTGACAGTTCAGCCATATTTCTGATATTCCATTCTACTTTAGAAGTGCTGGTGTCTCTCTGCCCTAAATTGTCATGAAGGGAGTCTGGTTTTCACCTCCTGGAGAGCACTATTTTGGTGACCACTCTATTTGTACCATGCATATCTAAGCAAGCGTATGTAAGGAAGCAACTGGGATGGCTTGGATAAGAACTTGCTCGTAAAATTACCCTACAAAGACTCCTTTCCCTTTCTAAACAACCCAGATAAATACTATCTTTAGTCTCTAGTCCTGGAATGTTCTTCATAATAAAAATTTTTCAATTATCTTGACTTTCAAAATGGAAAATGAATATATATCAGACAAAATTTCAATACTACAGAAGCATGTGAAAAACAAGGAAGTCTCTCTGGACGCTGGAGCTGCCCTACCCTTATGCTTCATTGGGAACCACTGGTAATGTTTCCAGAGAATCTTGCCAGAAACTTTTGAGGCATATAAAAGCAAGTATATATATATATATATATATTCATATATATACACACATATATTTTTACTCAGTTGGGAGAACAGCCCTCACTCTTCTGCACTCAGCTGTTTTCATTTAATGCAGTTTGGAACTCCCTCCATATCTACATATTTAGATCCACCTCATTTGTTTATGGGTATATAATGTACCACTCTATAAATGAAGCATTATTTATTTAGCCAGAGCACAATTATTATTATTATTATTATTATCATTACTATCATTTTGGTGAGGAAAATTGGCCTGGAGCTAACATCTGTGCCAACCTTCTTCTATTTTGAATGGCTTGATGAGTGGTGTAAGTTGGTGCCTTGGATCCGAACCCACCAACCTCATGCTGCAGAAGCAAACTGTGCAAACTTAACTACTACACCACTGGGCCAGCCCCAACAATTAATTTTTTAAAGCAACTACAATTAATTTCTTTAAAGCATCTTTTGCTACTACATACAACGCTGCCTGCTTTTGGTACTGCATCAACATCACAATGAGCTTATCTTCAAGATAAATTTCTAGCAGCAGAATTATTCCTGGATCAAAGGGGGTGTGTGTGTGTATGTGTATGTGTGTGCTTTGCGGGACAGGTTTCCCCAAACTTCCTTCCAAAGTAGTTGTGCCAAGATGCCCTTTCACCCACAGCATTTGAGAGGAGCACAGAGACATCGGAAGCTCTCAAAATAGCATTCAGATATCATCTGGTTTCAACTCCACCCCTCCTCTCTTCCTCCGAGAATTTCTTCTTCCTGTGTGCTGATTCCAGGTTAAAATAATACTTTGTACAGAGATCATATTTATAAGTGATGGGAAAAATAGACAAATTTCACTCTTTGTTGGCAGGATAATGTGTAGATCACTCAAAATACTGAGATGATACAAGAGAGTGAAGTTGGAAGGTAGAAAATTTTCAACTTCAAAAGCTCTCTGTACAGCCAAGATTTCAGGCCAGACTCAATAAAACAATGGCAAGTGACAAGCACATTTGGAAATGACTTAGAATTGACGTAATAATCCAGAAATAAGTAATTTAAATATACAGTTGGTTTCCAGAAAGAGGTTACTGTGAAAGTTCAGTCCTAAAGTCTCATTGGTCTCCTGGAACATTCAATGCCTTTTTTGGTTCCCTTCCTCTCCCAACTTTCCCCTCCAGTCTCCTCTTCCTTTTCCCTCTCTCCCTCTCTCTCTTTTTCTTTCTTTCTTTGCAACTCCTGCATGTAATTATATTGCCTATATCATAGTTACTTGTTTCACCTATGTCATTCTCCAAGCATTTAACAGCAATATCAGGAAACATTACTTTCTTTCATAAATGAGACATTTATATTAACCCAAAATACTGTCCAGCAAAGGAAAATGACATCTATGTATTTCCCATAATGGAAAGCCTACATATGGTGGCAGCCACCACCATAGAAGTAGTTCTAAGCTTAGAGAAAAAGCAGTTGTTTTAAAGACAGAATAGCCATTTTGCTGAGTCATGTACTGTGTTAGAAAAAGAGCCTCCCATCTCAATTTCAATCTCCACTTTTCTTTCATTTTACTCCAATACAATACAAGTTAATTGGTTTAATTGGTCTTGTGGAACACCGCACCAAATGTCTGTTTAATGCTAGCCTTTATGACCTGTGATTACATCTTTGGTTCCAGTAGATAATTGAGGGAAATTCTTTTACAAAGATATTTTAGAAAATCTGTTTACTTCTGACCCACTCAGAACAACAATCTTAGCAACTCTGGCTGTGTAACTGGGAGGTTAAAAGAAAACTATCTACTAGTAAGAAAACGTATTCCTTCTAGCCCCCCACCCATAGCCCTGTAGGAAATACAACTTCTTGGCATGGCCAAATACTAGTAAATATTATGGAAATTAGAGTAAGGTCTCAGTAAATACTTTATCTTAGCTATATAGAAAATGGGAGGTTTCTAAAATTTTAATTAAAAAATATTGCCAGTGTACAAAATAGCTTTGCAGTTATTTTCAAATTCTTCATCTGCCTTGAGAAATGCTGATGGTGTTGGGGAAAAATTGTTTGTCTCATAAGCCATTTTTCCTGTGCATCCCAATTCTCCATAAATTCATTTTTTTCCTTAACTCTCTAAACTTAGCAGGGTTTCTCAAAGTTGGTTCCAAGGAACTAATAAGTGTTAGGAGTAAAATCCAAGGCAATCAAATGAAACAAAGAACTGGTTCTGTGGTCAAGAAAAGTTTGGGAAATGGTGAGCGGTTAAACAAGTTTCTTTGGCGTTGGATTCCTTACAACATATTATAGTGTAGATGTTCATTGTGAAGATGAAAGAGGAATATAGTATGCAATTTTTCTCAAACTAATTTGACATGGAACCCTTTTATTGTGGAACATTCAGAGACTAGTATGCAGTGCTTTTTAGCAAGTAGGTTGTTTTTTAATTGCAACAAATGACATTATATAAACTTTACAATGTATTCTCTGCAACAGAGGCTGAGGAGCCAATCAAAGAAAGATGTATAAGCCCCAAACCATTGAGATAATGATTTTCTTAAGTGAGATCCATCTCTAAATGAGGTATAAGGTAGATTGAGAGCAATTATTGGACCATCCAGCTACCAAATCACAAAATATTTGCAATACTTTTGAAAAATGAAGGTATGATAGGCACACTTAAAAGTGAGGTAGAGAAGACCTTTCTCCTTTGTAATATGAGGCAATTCCTTACTCCTCAAATATCAGCCCACATACCCCCTGTTCCACCTCTTCTGGAAATTTTACTTACACTTGTTTCTTTCATTTAAGGTTTAGTAAAATGCCTTATGTGGAGGTAGCATATTAAGCTTTTAAAAATTTAAGGAACTTATTGGAATCTTTCCATTTGCAAAGGAAAATAGTTTCCCTAGAAATGAGACAAGTTCATGCCCAATAAAAATAAAAAGAGAGATGAAGGAAGGCAGTGGGCGATAGTGCCAGACTTGCAGCTCTATAGCTTGGTTACTCCTGGACGTGGCAGTGCTGGGTAGAAACAGTGCTGAGATTTGGGTCAGTGGAAGGGACTCTGGAAGGGTCAGTGGAATGAGAAAGCAACCAGAGGACTCTAAGTGGGAAAAGGTGAAAAGTAAAAGAGAATGTAGGAGGGTGCCAGAGACAAAATCATCCTTCCCCATATTGTTTTCAACTGGTCCTAGGAATGTCCACCCTACTCAAGGATGGAAGCCACTGTGAAGGCGAACAAGATCTCATTGTTCATGCATTCATTCTTTCACTCATTACACAAATATTAACTGCCTATTTCATGCTGGGCACTGTCCTCAGTACGATGGAGGAGAGGGACAAGACAGTGTAACACACGATAATAGAGTATGCACATTATTATGGGCAAAGAGAAGAATGAGCAACTGATGGTGTCCATACCACTCAGAAAAATATTCACAGAATGGGTGATATTTAAGTCTTGATGCCTCAGTTGGAGATTGCCAGTTGGCTTCACTCAGTAGTGAGGGGATGGAATGGAGACTTGAGAGCAGAGGTAAGTAATTCAATAAGACTGAAACACAGAGTGCATATGGAGAAGTATGAAATGTGAAGATTCCTATGAGTTAATAGTAGAGGGTTATTAAACCACAGACAAATTGAAAACTAGGTTATCCACAGAGATCTGTGGATTTTTTTTAATAGTGGATAATATTTTTTAATAGTGGGTAATATTTTTTAATAGTGGATAATCTAAGAGATCATTCTCAGGCTCTAGCAAGGAGTTATTTCTTGCATTTAATTACTCTAGAACTCTGCAAGAAATTCTTTGATTTGGACATTGCTGAATGTGTTAGGACATGGTTCTCAAAATATGGTCCCCAAACCAGCAGCAGTATCACACCCCCTCAAACTCCTTAGAAATGCAAATTTTCAGGCTCCAACCCAAAACTACTGAATCTATGCTTTGGGGATGAAATCCAGAAATCTGTATTTTAACAAGCTCTTCAGATGATTCCAATAAATCTAAAGTTTGAGAACTACCATAGCAGTGTGATAAATGGCAGACAATATTGGTAACATCTTCCAATGTCGACATCAACATCATGTGAAAAGTAAAAAATTTATTTACATTGTATATTGGCTATATGTTGGTTCATTGATTCTAAACTTCTCGCTGTATTTAGAAACATCTAACGAAAAATCCCTAAAGATTCATAATTCTAATAATGCCAGAATTTTCCTGTTTTAGGCTTAACAGGTGTATGAGCATGAGCAAGTCATCTGTAAAATGGAAATAATGATACTTATTTGCAAGTTGATTGTGAAAATATGAATAATAGGTATAAAGCACTTGGGACGTACTAGAAACTCTAGAGAGGACTGTTGTTGCTATTAACATTATTAAACTATAATTATAATTACTATTACTGTTATACATGATAATTACAGTTTAGCCTTCTAAGTATACAGATGACTAAGTGGTGTGATTTGTATTTTAAAACAAGGTAGGCTCCCTGCTTCAAAGTATCTACCCTACCACCTGTCTTTGTACCAATTTAGCTTTATTTTGGCAAATGCATTCTGATCAATAAATATTTATCGGATTACTGAGTGAATAAATAAATCTATTACAGTAAATTACCAACGAGGGGTCGGGGAGAGATGTCACAGTTTAACTCTATATTCACCCACATGTCAGCGTTTAGTTAAGAATTTATCAAGGATTTATAGAAATGGGGCAGTTTTTGCATTCCCTTTAAAGGGTGGGGCAGGTAGTGAAAGCAGGAAGAGTGCTTACTAGGAAGAAGAGCCTAGAAGAAGGAAAGTACCCCAAAGAGTGATAATGGGGATGTTCTCAAATGCATATTGTGTTTATTTCGTGCTTTTGCTTGAGCTTCGACTTGGCAAATGGGACTAAACACCAAAAACTCTGGTTTAAAAAACATTTTAAAATATTACTCAGCTTCACTGATGTTTTTACTGAATGGATTGCTTGCTTGACTTAATTAGCTGGTTATTTTTGCATAACTTTGATATTTGTCAAATTGCCCAGTTCTAGATTAATGTGAACTATGTTAGCCTCATAAATGTTTATCTTTTTTTTTTTTTTAAATCTCCCTGGAAGAAAAATAGGAAATATCCTTTGATAACTTTTTTGGTTCCATATCCACTGTTCACAGACTAGAACCTGGACATATCACAGTAGGTGATAATATTCAACTTCATTAAGCCAATATTTCTAGTAGTCATGATGTACAAAACTCCTGGCATTATGGCAGAAACTTAGAGGAATATTTTAAAGATGACATACAGCATTCATAAAGCATGCTTTTCAATTTAATGTACTTTTAAAAATCACATTTATTTTTGCATTCTAAATTTATTTAGGCAAAAATGCTTCTAGAACATTCTTAGATTTTCTTTATTGATTTGCCTGTTACAGATGACAAGATTTTTTTTTTTAAAATGGATATTTTGACTATTGTGTGTGTGTGTGTGTGTGTGTTAGGAAGATTGGTTGTGAGCTAACATCTGTTGCCAATCTTCCTCTATTTTATGTGGGATGCTGCCACAGCATGGCTCAAGGAGTGGTGCCAGGTCCATGGCCAGGATCTGAACCTGCAAACTCCAGGCCGTGGCAGTGGAGTGTATGAACTTAACCACTACGCCACTGGGCCAGCCCCCAAAATACAGATATTCTGGAGACTGGCTTTTTTTGGAGGAAGATTAGCCTTGAGCTCACATCCACTGCCAGTCCTCTCTTTTTGCTGAGGAAGATTGGGCTTGAGCTAATGTCTATGCCCATCTTCCTCTATTTTATATGTGGGACTCACACCACAGCATGCCTTGATAAACCGTGCGTAGATCCAAGCCTGGGATCTGAACTGGTGAGCCCCAGGCTGCCAAAGTGGAGTGTGTGAACTTAACGGCTGCACCACTGTGCCAGCCCCTGGAGACTGTTTTTTTAAAAATGAGATTTCTACTTCCTACAGTTCTCATAAAAGCAATTTTTTGTTTTTGGGTTTTTTTTTGTTGTTGTTGCTGAAAAGACGAATTATAGATAGCCCTTCCATTAAAGAAGGAATTTCTAGGATGGAGATGGATGAGTGCTTAGGAGCTACGCTTTTTGTAGAATTTCTATTATTTTAAATGATGTACCTGTGTGCCCAGTAGAGGGATGGTAGCGTGTGGGCAGAGCCACAGTTGTGGTACGTGAAAGTCCCTGCTGGATGGATCAGTTGTGGCTAAATTCCTCCATCTCTGCTTGCCAAAGGTGTGCCCTGCGTGATTCTACAACTGCCAGGGGGTGCCTTTTTCTAGCCCTCCCTGTTTATTGGATTATCAGTTCTATCTATTCATGATAACGGGACTACTTGTTATCATTCTCTACCATAATTAGTTAAAGGCTAGGTACTTATCCAAAAATGAGGGATTCCATCAAGCAAGAAACTCCAAGGCTGAAAGAGTGATTCTTTGCTAAGGGAAGACCTCTGATGACGAACATGAACAAGTTCTCTGGACAATATGCTGTGTGACCATACTGATTAACCTGAACTTTCCAAAGAGTTATTTTACGAGATTTTATACTTTAAAAATGAGACTGACATTGTTCAAAAGCATATTTAAAATCCTGTTCTGGAATTACTTACAAAGACAGTTATGGACTGCCCAAATCTCTCATGGTATTTTGTAGTTATACCACATTACCTTGATTGTGCATCCACTTTAGTCATGATTATAAGTGGTTTTTGGATATTAAAAAAATGAATCTTTCTTTGAAGGACAATGATATAGTGTCCATGAAGAATACTGAAAATCCTGCACCACGGTCTTGAGAAAACTACAAAAGAGATTGCCAAAATTATTTCTAATCAATAAAGGCCCAGACTCTCAAGGTGACTATTTTGATAAAGAATGAGGAAGGGAAGTGTGCTAACATTTAGTTAGTTTTTCTGAGAGGCAGCCTATCATAATATTGAAGTATATGAACCTGGGAACCAGATTGGCTGATTGAATGTTCTCCAATTTATTAGGTATATGACCTTAGACTTTCCCAATTTCTGGGTATCTTAGCATTCTCATGTACAAAATAGGTATAATAATGGTAACTAACTCCTAGACTTGTAAAGATTATATGAATTATTTTTTGAAAAACGTTAAACCAATACCTGGCATACCATAAGCCATCAGTAAATGTTAAATATTGTGAATATCATGAAATACATAGATTTATATATGTTTGCATATAATCTTTTGTTGTTGTTGTTGAAGAAGATTAGCCCTGAGCTAAAATCAGTGCCAATCTTCCTCTATTTTGCATGTGGAGCACTGCCATAGTGTGGCTTGATGAGTGGGCGTAAGTCTGGGACCAGAATCCGAACCCGTGAACCCAGGCCGCTTAAGCAGAACGCGCCGGACTTAACTACTATGCCACAGGGCTGTCCTCCATTTGCATATAATCTTAATCTTATTGTGAGGTAGGTATTGTTTTCCCCATTTTACAGATGAATATGCACATTACTTACTCTGAGAGATTAATTAACTGGCATGAAGTTCAGAGAAACAGTAAACTGCTGGGCCAGGAACAAAACTCAGCTACAAATGGGCATATTTCTGTTACTTCCTGGGTCAGCTATGGAAAATATGTGCGACACATTTTGTTGATCTTTAATAGGCTTGGTCTACTGGAACCAGCTTGGATCTTGGTGGACAGAGACTAATTGAATCAGATCTAGAAATCTCATTCTAATAAAATTTGCCAAGGACCTATCTTTCATTTTACTACTGTGATTAGTGCTGTTCACCAGATATTTCTTTCTTTCTGCCTCTGGTTGCATAGTAGGATTATATTTCCCCACGTGCTTTGAGTTACACATGGCTATGTGACTTGCTTAGGCTAATGCAATAGACATGGAAGGGGCTTGGCCCACATCCAGGAGGAGGTTTTAGAGTCACTGTGTGATTCATCATGTATTTTACCCCTGCTTGAACGATGACAGAAGTACATTGTCAAGATGCAGTTTCCATCACTGGACCAGTAAGGGACCTGCAACATGATTGAGACATATTCCTTGTTGTTTTAAGCCACTGAGAAATTAAGGTTCTTTTTTGCTGTAATAGAACCTAGCTTGTGCTGATGGATGCAACTATCGACCAAATCTGGAACACTGAATAGCCGGTAAGGGATTTTAAAGCTCACTATAAAAAGTGGGAGATGCTAAATCATGGTTGCACAATGCTGAATACACACCTTCTGTGCTCTCCGTTTGTCTGCTCGTTGATTTTGGTGGTAGATCCGACTGAAGTTGGACACAATCACTGGGACAGGTAGAGCAATGACCAAGACGCCACTCAGCGAACAGATGGAACCAAAAATCTTCCCTGCTATTGTTTTTGGTACCATGTCACCATACCTGGGTTAGAGAAAAAAATATATTGTTTAAGTCACAGAAAGTCATTTCCACTTGCCACAAATAGCTTTTTTGCTTTAAGTCAAATGACTTTTTGGATGAATCTATCTGTACTTCATGACTACAATATACATGGCTTAAGATTTCAGTAAACCACAAATTATGAATATCTAAATATAAAAAAATTACCTTTCAACCTTGCAGAAATTGATTGTAACGTTTAGAAATCTCTTTGATTGGAAAGTATTTTAAGCCAGATGATGTAATGATAGCTCTTCAATTTGTCCTTTATACAATGTGGCATAGTTCTTTACATTTATTTAATCATCAATATTTCCATGCTGAATTTTATAGTCTAGATAACACATTTTTCCACTTAGTTTTTTTTCAACATTGGATTGGTTATGAAATTGAAGTAGCAAAAGCAGTATATCATATTCCTTTCATCAGATATAATCACTTAAAAAATAGACTTTCCAAGGTCCCATTAACCTTCACTTATGAAATCCAATGACCATTTCTCCGTGATAATCTTAGTCAATCTCTCTCTCTCTTTTTTTGATTAGTTGACTTCTTTCTCCTTGAAACACTTTCTGTTGGCTTCAGTACTAGAAAATTTCCTTAGTGGTCCTCCTACCTTATTGGCTGCTACTTTTCTATCATCTTTTCTGGGTTCTTTTCTCCTGATTTTTAAATCTTGGTGTAATCTAGGTCTCAAGTTCGAGTCCTCTTATTTTCTCCATATAAACCCTCTTCCTATGTGATTTCATCCAATCTCATAGCTTCAAACCATCTACATGCTGCTGATACCCTAACTGACATCGACAGTCCTGATGTCTATCTTGAAAGTCAGACTCACATCTTCAGTGGTCTGGTTTGATTATTCCTACCCCTGGATGTTTAAGAGCCATTTAAGACTTAAATTAGCCAAAAAAGAACTCTTATTTTGCTAGCTTCCTCTGCACCCCTCAAATCTGTTCCTCCCACAGTCTATCACCTTTAATTAAATGGAACCACAAACCGCCCAGTTGCTCATATCAAAATTGAAAGAGCCACCTGAATCCACAGTCCCTGCATCTCATTTCTCAGCTGGTCTTGCTGTCCCTGACCAAACCAAATCATAGCCCATTTGGATCTCCTCCCTCAGCCCCCCTTTTACCGCAGTATTACAAACTATCATCATCTCTTGCCGGAGCCAAGGATACAGCTTCTTACCTGAACTCTTTCCCACATTTTCCGCTTTACATTTCATGCCAACCTAGCAGCCAGAATTATGGTTTTAATAATGGAGATTGGACTGTTGCTATTTTGCTTAAACCTTCTAATAGACTTGAAACTAAAATAAATCCAAACTCCTCCCTTTGTCTCCAAGGGCCTATTTCATTTAGTTCCTGCCTACATTATGTACCACCTTCCACCAAGCTCACTGTCCTCCAGCCACACTGGCCATCTGGCTTTCTGTCATACAGGCAGCCCTCAGATCATCAACATTCAGGCTGAGACTTAAACGTCTTCATTCTAGAAGTCATTTTCTGGCCACCTTATCCATAGTGGTCTTATCCTCTCCTCCAGTCATTCTCTGTAACGTTTTCCCATTTTATTATCCTCACAGTACTTACTAACACGTGATATTTTCTAATTGATTAACGCATTAATTTTGTGACTCCCCACCTGCCCTGCAGACATTAGGACAGAACCTCGATAAAGCAGGGGCTGCTCTATTTCATGTCTCACTAACACAAAGCAGGCTCTTAACAAATATTAGTTGAATGAATACATTTTCTCTATCTTACTGATAGAGAATTCTTCCAAGAGTTCTCTCCTGGGGAGGGGGACAAGAAAGAGGTCTTTTGACTATATTAGTGCATATATGTCAATATGGGGATAGAAGTTGCTGAGGAATTGGCCCAGGAAAGGCTGGTGAGTGTGACAACAGGCTACACTGACTAGCCTTGCATTTGGAGACTCCATTCCAGGCTCTGGTCCTCTGTTCTGAAGGCCTAGTTACTCACTCTTGTCAGTGTTTGTGGATGATCAGAGTTGAGTGAATTCACCATACCTAAAATTCCCACAAGGATTTGGTATCAGAATGACAGTACTAATTTATAGTAAAAACAACAACAAAAAAACAAAACAAAAACACAAAAACCCAAGAATTGGAATGCTTGGTCCATATGAAACAAGGAAACAAGGTCTCTTTCTGTGGCCCAGTGGGGAAGCTAAATCATATTCTGAAGATTATGGTAGTGAGGAAATAGTCAAAACTAAACGAATTTATCAGGTGAGCAAAAAATGCTTTAGGATGTTCCTATCATAGGGATACATCAGTGGAATTCAAAGGTCAACATTTTATACAATGTTGTGTGCACATGAGCTAATTTCCCTGTTTGCCACAGTTCACATTGAGTGCCTGGCCATATTGTATGCACATCTCCTTTGCTTTTGCACTGATTATGCAGGAGGCCCTGGAGAAGTCTAAACCATACATAACCCCCCGTACATGCACGCATACAGGCAGCTTTTCAAAAAAGGGATTTGATTTTAATGTCTACCAGTTAGGATCCAGAAAGTGTTTCTCAAAAGGGAAAGTAAATAAAACTCAGCTATTTGTCAAGGCCAGAGAAGACACAAATGGAGTCCATGCAATTAAGATAAACCTTTTAAAACAGAAATACGCGAAACAAAATAAAATAGCTAAATGAATTCATCATATAGTTTATCCTGCCTCTAAGATATTTTTAATTAGCATTTATTAACTACTTTTTGTATTCTAGGCTCACTATGTCTTAGAGCAGACAAGGATAGCATATTTGTAACTATTAGAGAAAATAAAGGGCTAAACTGTGTGGTATGACCCAAAGCTTAGCAAGACTTTAACATGATAAAGACTGGTAAATCCAGGTAGCAGGTGGTGGTGGTGGTAGGGATGGAGGGGTAGTCGTACACTCAGAAGGGCGATGCTGAAAAGAAGAAAGGAGAAAATGGATTCTGAGGGACTCAGTTAAAGGGATTCTGGGCCAAATGAAAAGCACGTTTCCCTGGGAAAGCAATATTTGAGAAAGTATCAATCAGGGAAAGTATCCTTGCAAATTCTTTCTGAATGTAAACAGAGATTATAATACAAATCAGTAAAGCAGAAAGTGAACTTGTTACTCAGAGAGAAAAAACGGGTAAAGTGAAATATGTTGTTCATTTTGTGACAAAAGAGTAGAAAGTAAGGATATAAAGCAGCCTGCTGAACGACAGCAAATTCACAGATACATTGAAGTGGTTTAATATCATAAGGCTAGGCTAATCTGCATCAAATGTAATTATGTTTATTATTTACCTCCATCATACTTATTTTGTAATCCAAATTCCCTTCACAATCAACAAAGCATGGATGAACGCTTGAGATGACTGGACAGGACTGCAAAGATTATGGTAGGAAGAGAAAGAGAATGAAGCACTCATGGGCAGGGACACCATCTCTCATCTTTTTACTCTTGGGTAAAAAGACAGAGCTTTCCCACATTAGAGAAAATTAGGATGGTCCCCAAGCCTTTGCTGTTGTGAAGCTAAGGCAGAGGGAGGTGGTGAGAGCACAAGGGAGCAGAATGGGCAGGATGCTAAGTCTGGCCAGACTGCCCTGTAGTTATTCATGTAAGGACAGCCTGAGCCCTTGGCTGATTCCCAAGGAGCACCTGCTGTCTCTTTCCACACACCCCTTGGTTTTGTATCCATCATCCCTTCTGCTCTTCTCTCTGTTCCCCTCTCCTTTTTAAGATTGGCCTGCTGTTGATATTTGTAATACTTTAAGCATATTTCACTAGTTTGAATATGTTGGAGCATCCTAAAAAAGATACACAGCGTGATTTGCATCTGTTCTTACATTGGCCATTTTGTCTTTTTTCTCACTTAGCAATGACCTTGAGAATGGAAATGGGTAATTTTTAGCTGCAAACTTGTAATTGGGCACAGAATCTGAATGGGATGGGAGATAACTCTGCTGCTTTCCTTCGTTTAACAAAGGATCTTTTAACTAGTATTCAAACTCTTAGTAACAAGCAAAACAGCATTGTATCCTCAGGAATCAGATCTCTCTGAAACTCAGTGGAAGAAAGGCTTAGAACAGAAAGCTTTATCATGAGAAGTGACACATTGTGGCTAAATGATCATTTAAAGTTTAAGTATTGCCTACAGTACTTCCAACTTTTAATGATTATTTCTATTCCAGATAACTTGTTTACCAGTTGGTGTTTCATTCTTTATAGTCCATATAAAAACGTACCTTATTTTTCTTGACTCCTTGTTCTTAAATTTATGCGAAGCCCAGCAGTATTATATATTCTGTTCTTTCTATCTTTCTTCAGAATTTAATATTCTGTCCTAGTCTTCAAAAATCCATTTCCCAAAAAGAGCTACACTACAACATTACATAGATGTGGTTTTGTTTTCATAGTCACATTTTTTCCCATATTTAAATAAAATTGGTTAAAAGACTATAAGGGGTTTCTAAGGTCAAATAAGATAAATATTGAATTCTTAAAAGACAGAATAGAACAGGAGAGAGAATTGCATGATATAAAAGAATAACTACCAAGAAGTTTTACATAATAAAAATGAGCAGACTTGAACTTCACTAATTGAAAGGGAGTTTTTCCCATACTTTTCCTTCTCCTTTCTTCTGCTTCTTCTAACGTTCCCTTCTTCCTCCTACATCCACCATGTAGAACCACTCCAGTTTCTTTCTGCTTCTTTTTTACCCTGGACATCTGCCAAACCTTATGTTCACTCCTCCTTCTCCTCTTCACGTGAGTTAAAAAGGTGCAATATGGAGGTGTCATTCACATAAGAATATTAGTTCTAAAGTTACACACACTACCCAAAAATACCTGGTTAAAATTACATCTCTTGCCTTATGTTAAAGGTAATATTGAGTGGAGGGCCAATTCCTTAGAAGTGACTCAACTGTTTGTTCTTAAAGATTTTAATCTCAAATATCATCCAAAAGTTTCATGCAAAGTACTTAAATTCTGGCATGCATTCAATATCAAAAATGTGGCAAAACATGGTTAATTCAGACAAACAAGTAGAATGAATATATCTTCTGTCTATCTGTCTGTCTGTCTATCTATCGTCTATCCATCCATCCACCCATCTTGCCAATTTATCAAGTAATATCGAAATAGGTTTGAAAGTGTGCAAAAATTTTAAACACAATACATTGTAAACCAAATCTTATTAATATCTACTCAACCTTTCCCTTTTTGGCATTTCTCCAGAAATCATATAGTTAGAGTGTGGTTTCTTTAGATCTCAACTGGAGAAATATTTCCTTGAATTTTCTCACAGAGTGTTTGAACGCAATACTGTTAGCTTCCTAGTCCAATTCATATAGTTTCTATTTTTTCTTCTCTTTTTATTTGAAGAGGATAAATGTAGGCTCATTTGATAAAGGAGAAATGTTACATAGGGCAAACCTCCCCAGCTAAGGCATGACTTTCCATCTGTGAAACTATTTCCCTTGGCTACTAAGAGAGAAAACAAAAACCATGTATTTTATAAACAATCATGAAGGTAGAAAAGATCTTCATACAACAAGGAAATGATGATTTGAAAACAAACCTTGATTTTACTGCAACTCAATCTCTTGCTCTCCCTTTCTCTTTTTACAATGAAAAAAATCTTAAATTGCTAGAAATAAGGAATAGAGTGAATAGATGCTGCACAGCTGCACAGAAGCCCAGCAGCATCCTGTGTGTTGTATAGGGCAGGTGCTAGTTCAATAAATATTGTTACATTAGTTAAAAAAAAAACAAAAAACAACAACCACTTCCTATGGGACAGAAATCAGCATTTTGGGGTGTAAGTATTTGAAAAATAGGTATCTGCTGTGATATGTCTCAATGCGTCACCCTCAAATTCATATGTTGAAATCCTAATGACCAATGTGATGGTATTTGGAGCTAGTGCCTTTGAGGGGTGATTAGGTCAGGAGGGTAAAACTCCCATGAATGGGATTAGTGCTCCTATAAAAGATATCCCTCTGATCTCCCTAGCCCATTCCATCATGTAAGGACACGGCAGGAAGGGCAGGCTACAAACCAGGAAGTGGGCCCTCACCAGCCACAACACAGAATCCGCTGGTGCCATCTTGGACTTCTCAGTCTCCGGAAGTGTGAGAAATAAATTTCTGTTTATAAACTACCAAGTCTGTAGTAATTTGCTATAGTAGCCCAAATGGACTAAGATAGTATTCTTTAAAAAATTAGATGAAAGTAAGTGACACGTATAATAAAACTCTGGTGAAAGCTATTAGCTAATTGTCTGTGTGCATGCATTTTAATTGCTGATTTTTGTGTTTGAATTTTTCTCCTAGAGCTGACTGCTAATCAGAGAAGTCCAAGAAATAATTTCTTCTGACCTGGAAGCTGGATCACTTCCCAACTAATAAGTCTATCCCTCAGGGTCTCAGTATCTGTGTTTATTCATGGATTTTCTGCCATCAGCTAGGTATTCTAGAAGGATCAGAGTTTGACAGATAATTTTTACAGTAGCTGCAATGTTTGTAAATAGCAAACGACTTTTTTCTTTTTTAAGTGTTGCTATATAACACCTGCTTGTGGTGCAGAACTCGTTTGCCAGAGGGGCCTGGTATTACTTCGACAACAGACAACAGACAGATTTTTCTTTGACATGATTTTTTTCTCCCTGAAGCCCCAGTACATAGTTGTGCATCCTAGTTGCAAGTCATTCTGGTTCCTCTGTGCAGGATGCCGTCACAACACGGCTTGATGAATGGCGCATAGGTCCACGCCTAGTATCCAATCCAGGGAACCCTGGGCCAATGAAGCGGAGCACACTCAGCCTCCGGGCCAGCCCTCTCTTTTTGACATCTTAACATCAATGTTTGCCTAAAAAGCTGTCTTGATTTTGTCTCCACTTCTCTTGCCTGTAGGATCATTCAGGTCTTAGCCGGGTTGGAAGCTCATGAATTCTTTTGGATTACCTCACATATATAGTTATTTAAAGTATTCTGTGTTCTCAAATCTAAGCCAAATTTTGAGCTACTATTCTTTTAAAAGTGTATTTTTCTTTTTTACTTTTTCCACTGTTCAAAACATTAATAATCTTAGCATCTGATAAATGAGAGAGGCAGCTAGAGCATCCCCCACTTTAATCAGAGGTTCTCAGCAGGAAATCCACGGACGCGGAAGGAATTCATGTATAAAATTCAGATGGGGCAGAAGCTCCATAACAGTGTATGTCTTCATCGGAATTTTCCTGAGAGTTTTCAGAGATTTTATTAAATTACCATAATTATGGATCAAATATTGCTAAAAACTTTATGGTTTGAATATTTAAGGGCATGTCAGTGTCATATATTATCAATATAAACAGTTTGAACACGCATTGCACAAGGGAAATGCTGTAAAAATATCAGCGTTGCTTCACAGCTGCAGAAATGGCAAATGACCACTAGGGGGCATAAAAACCTAAATGAAAGTTTGGAAGCAAACCAGAAGCTTTCTGGTTTTCGCAAGCTGAGAGAAAAGTATTTCCAGTAAATTGCTTCTACCGATTCCTTATCTTTGCCTACACACATTCAATATTTAGGATATATTTTAGGCATCTTATTCCTCTGGAAATAGTTGAACAGGAAAAAACCTCACCAATTTCATGGATTATCTATTTTCAAGGTGTTTCTAAAAAGATGCATAAGAAGTCTGACAGCATTTTTTTGTTTGTTTCTTTCAGAAAGATAAGCAAATTTCTGTAATGCAAGATATCATTAAAGCATAATTTTAAAAAAGAACCCCTTTGACCAAGACCCTTAGTGTGAAAATTAGGGGAAATTAAAGGATTGGGTTTGTGTACAGCAAAGGGGAAAATCGAGGAAAGGACTAAGATGCCTTTAGCACGTCTGCTCACGTTTAAGCTCCAAGCTCTCAACATGAGATTTCAGTGGGGCTTACTAAACTGTGTTCCTCTGGCTTGTGCTTTTTTCAGAAATACATTATTTTCTGTCTCCTATTTTTTCTCTTTCTTTTAGCCTATTACATGATTAAATGAGGCTTTAGAGGTTATGTATGAAACATGAGTATGACTTAAAATCCTAATAAAACGTTTTTTCCCTAAATGAATACCATTAGTAAATCTTTATAGTCTCCTTTAAAGAATATTTTATTTTCAAAATATGCTTTTCAGAGCTGATGTTTGTAACACTCACTTTATTCTTCATTTTTTAAAAAGTTATGAAAATATATGTACAATCGATTATTGTCAGGCACACATGAAAAAACACTGCGGACTGGTTTTCCCAGCTGTGGGATCACCGGAAATACTTTCCCCCGCTTTGGGATCCTAGTCTTTGCTGCCTGGAGCTATCCATTCATCCTCATATATCTTAGAGTCTGATCATGTCATTCTTCTGCATCAAAGCCTTCATTGTGTCTCCATCACCTGCAGGAAAAAGCTCCCGCTCCTTAGCATGACAGACACAGCTCTTCATGGCTTGGCCATCCCATCCCCCACTGCTCACCCACATACACCCTATGTTCTAATTGAAACAAATAACTTTCTATTACTGGAATGTACTATGTCTTTCCATTCCTCTATGCCTTTATATATACGGTTCTTTCTAGAATATTCCCCCTTCCACTCCCACTGAATAACTTCTTTGGGTGAACTTCTAATTCACATTGATAAATCTCAAGCATCAGCTCTTTATTTGAAGAATTTCTTGTCCAAAAAGAGTAATATTTTCCCTCTTCAATGCCTCCTGTGCTGCTTGCAATTAATAAGAGTAAAATTACTTTTTTACAGGTCTATTTTGTCCTGCTAAACTATGAGGTCCCGGAGGTCAAGGATCATGTCATTATTATAAACCCTAGTCTGGCACAGACCTTGTCCAGTGCTGAGCAAATAGTTGGAACTCAATAAATGTTTATTGCTTAAATAAATCCTCCAGGGAGATGTCTGATGGTAAACAATAAATATGGGAGAGAGAAAAAGGAAATACATGTCTATTGCTCTTTTTCTCTTAGCCAGATTTCCTTTTCTTCTCCAGGCCCAGCGCCATCTCATCTCCTCACTTTGTCCAAATTACTCTTCGGATACTTAGATGACATGCCCAGAATAATCTAGTTCTACACTTTTAATTAATCTTACTTTTCATATGCAGAGATATCATTTTTAACCTGCATGATTTTAAATGAACAGAGAAACCGAGAGATCTAATGCTTCTCCAGTTCCTACTTGTTTTCCACTGTCATGTGCTTAACCAACATACGTCCGGCCAGAATGTCAAAATACAAACCCCCTTAAATTTGACAGATTTTGCAACCCTCAAATGCCCAACAATTTGAATGAATACTGACTCCTGGTTCTCTGAATCTCACGTATCATCCTGGGAATTGGCTGAGTCTTTCTGTACCACTCTAATTGTCTCTAAGATGCTGCTAATCTTAGTTATTGAGCACTAGTAATTCTCAAAAAATTCCATTGTTTAGCATCCATTTTTCTTAACAAGGTCTTTTCTGGTTATGCCCTAGGAATATATTGGAGGAGGTATGTTGTCTTCCATTGGAAGAAAATTAATCTATCAAGCAAATCAAGCTCCCAGTGAATGCCTCGTCATTTTGGCTTTGGGCTGATGGCCCCAGCTTCCACAGGATGCATGTTTTGGTTTTGCATCCCAAAGGATCTCATCTTCAACACTGTCAGAGCTGCTCTCACACTGGGAGCTTTCTTCAGTTACCTGCTGTTGTTGCCTCCCTCTCTTCCGTCCTTTGAAAGGTAACTCTGCTGGAGGAACCTCCCCATAGTGCCTAGTTCAAGTCACTGCTGCTGCCCTGCAGGCTGTCACCCAAGGAGCCAAATCCCAATGCCATTTCGACAGTTCTGTTCATTAGTCTGTTTTCTTATAATCAGCCACCTCTCTCACTTGCTGACACCACCAAAATTATTCACTGTTTACAGTCCATTCAAAGACTCCTAAGTGCCTTTGCCATGGGAAGAGAGAGGAGCTGGTCCAGAGGCTTATGCCTGCAGAGCCAGTCTTAGAGGAGAATTCAGTTACGCAGCATAAAAGCATGAAGTAGAGACGTTTATTGTGAAAGTTTTCATGTTTTTTTCCACCTAGGTTTGCACAGTCTAAAATGTATTATCTATTATAGGCCTCACGACACCTTTAAGATGTCTTCGAGTATTTTATTTTGGACTTTACTTTTAAAATTACTTACGGATCACCCAGTAATGACCTAACACATCTCTTGTTTCTAATTCTGACCAGGAAGTCCTATTGTCTATTTCTTAAGTTTTACAGAAAAGAAGGTGCAAAATTCTAACTGTACTGGAGAAAAGACTTGACTCCCTGTTGGGGCAGGGAATTAGGCTCTGTTTCGGCAGCAGCAGTATCTGCCTGAGATGGTGGTGCTGCAAATACAAGTGGTGTTCCTCCTGCCGATCTGGAGGCTAGGCTGGGAAGTCCAAGGTCAAGGCTGACAGATACAGTGTCTGGTGAGAATCCACCTCCTGCTTCATAGATGGCTGTCTTTTCACTGTGTGCTCATGTGAAGCACAGTGTACGGCAGCAGGGGGAAGGGAGCTCTCGGGGGCACTAATCCCATTCTTGTGGGCTCCACTCTCAGGACCTTATCATTTCCCAAAAGCCCCACCTCCAATGATCACCACATTGAGTGTTCGGATTTAACATATGACTTTTGAGGGGACACAGACATTCAGTCTATGGCATGATCTAATGGCAATCCCATGGATGGCCTGGCACCCTTCACTCAGCTGACCATCCCAGGTAGGGCCTGGCCTCCTCCAGTGCTGTGGTGGAGGTGAGGGTCCAGTTTGGAGCTCACCATCACAGAGCAGTTTCTCACAAGTCATACAGCCAGGTCGGATGCCTGCCTTGTTCCTTCCTCATCTGTGCATCATTCTCCCCAGTCTGACCAGGGCCTTCTTTCCAACTGAAAATTCCAAAAATCTGAAAGCATAAATAATTTAATATGATTATGCTTCATGTAAATAATCACAATTGTTTAAATACAAAAGGAAGGGAGACCAGAGAAGCTGTGATTCAACCTCCCAGAGACAGCTAGGCATTTCCATCAAAATTCTGGTCTTCAATTTAACCTAGAATGTTTCTATATCCTTAAACAAACTTTGTTTTGATGAGAATCCAAAGGCCTATATTTACTTTAGAGATGCTTTTGGAGAACAATTCTATTCTGTTCAATGTGAGACAAAGTTATTTCCTAAAATCAAATGAAGATGCTATATGTATTTTCTATTTAGATCCTTTCACCTCTTCTTAGGAGATTAAAACATTGATCGAGTGATCATTCTTCCTATTAACTATGTAAATTATGGCAGAGCCTTAAAAACATAAATGAGGAGGGTCTTAAATAAATTCACGTCTCTACCTCCATAGTTCTTACTGGTCAGATTTCTCTGTGGAAATCTACCTGTGGTTGCATTCTGATTGTATCTAGTTTAAATGAAAACAACAACACGAAACAAAAAAGTGTACCTGCTTAAACAAAAAACAACTAAAAAGAACCTCCTATAAAAAAATATTTTCCTGAAGTTTGATTTTAAGGAAAATGAGGAAAGAAGTTATGTGAAAATAATTTGAAACTAGCAATCAAAATTTAAAAAAAAAATTCCAGGATCTATTCCACATTCCAAGCACATTAAATGCGTAATTTCTTACATCTCTTTGTATGTTCCTATCTACACTTAATTTTTCTGCAAATGAGATTAGATTAAAGGCACAATGCCTTACTTTTAAAACAGTTTTGTTTTCAGAGTCCAAGCAGGAAAATAGAAACCACTTCATTTACAGCATAATGGACTTAATGAAGGAAATCCTTTTTTAAAAAATTTTTTCTTTGAATTATAATTGATATACAATATTATATTAGTTTCAGGTGTACAACAGAGTGATTTGATATTTTTATACATTATGAAATGATCACCACGTTGAGTCTACTTACCATCTGTCACCATATAATATTTGGTTATATGGTATTATACATATTAGCGAAATATGTTTGACTATATTTCCTATGCAGAAAATTGCATCGCTATGATCTATTTATTTTATAACTGGAAGTTTTTACCTCTTGATCTCCTTCACATATTTGCTTATCCCCTCCCTCTCACCCCTCTAGCAACCACTAGTTTGTTCTCTTTATCTGTCTGTTTCTGTTTTGTTTGTTTTAGATTCCACATATAAGTGAAATCATACAATATTTGTCTTTCTCTATCTGACTTATTTCACCTGACATAATATCCTCTAGGTCCACCCACATGTTGCAAAAGGCAAGATTTCATTCTTTTGTATGGCTAATATTCCATTGTGTGTATATGTATATACACACACACACAACACACACACACCCCACACCTTCTTTATCCATTCATCCGATGGACACTTAGGTTGTTTCCATATCTTGGCTATTGTAAATAATGCTGCAATGAACATTGGGGTGCATTTATCTTTTTGAATTAGTGTTTTCATTTTCTTAGGATAAATACCCAGAAATGGAATTGCTGGATCATATGGTAGTTCTAGTTTTAATTCTTTGAGGAACCTCCACGCTGTTTTCCATAGTGGCCGCATCAATTTACATCCCCACCAACAGTGCACAAGGGTCCCCTTTTCTTCACATCCTGGCCAACACTAATTATCAGGTAAATGCAAATTAAAACCACAATGAGATACTGCTCTACACCTGTAGGAATGCCTATTATGAAAGAAATTCTTTACATAGGAGATGGAGTTGCTGAGAAGCCCATCACAGGACTAGAGATAAGCCAGGAGATGGCAGCAGCTGGAAGCCACTATCACCATGAGGCTGGAAGGGCAAAGGAGGAGAAAGCTTTCTGAGTCCAAGGGCAGAGTCCCTGGTGGAAGCTGGATCCTGAGGAGACCTTTACAGAAGGAACTAGAGGCACTGAGGCGAGTCAACTGCTGCCTTAGAAGATGCAAAGAAGGAAGGACCTTGGCTCTTCCCCCCGCCCCCTTCCACTCTCCTGCCAATACTCCCATTGGCCAAACTGGCAAAAAATCCGATGACAAGCCAGCCTGGGAAATGCATCCCACTGGGGTCTGGATAGTTAGGAAGCAGCATAACCATACTGGAGCCCAGGGCTTTTTCCCCAAAAGCTGTGCTCTGCCTACCTCACCACAGCTCACTGCTAAGGTCCATTCTAGTTCCAAGATGTTATGACCCAGACACAGAGCTGTTATTTTGTTGATTGACTCCAGCCCTCCTCCTAAAAGCAGAAAATTACATTTTACCAGAATTAGAATCCCAGTAGTGAGACTCACAGGACTTCTCTGAGTAGCAGCACCATGTGTCATGTCATCCTATTTTCTGAAATATCACAAGCATGTCAGGCTTCCCACCTTAAGGACTAAGGGAAAGTTGGACCTTCTAGAGCAGGCTCGAGGCCTGTCAGTTTCTGTCAAAGATGTGAATTTCAGTCCATTGTAAACTGAGAATAAGCTAAAGAACCAAATTATCTATTTTGACATAGTGAGGAAAAAAGATGCTAAACATGAAGCAATATTATAAAGATGTCCAATTAGCTCTGATGATTGTAAAATGTTCTACTTGTATGAAATGGGCACAATGGGTAATCAAAGCTGGTCCCAGGGGGCTTCCAAGCCTCGTGGTGACTAAGTGCTGGCAAGAGGATCTTAATTAGAATAAATCATTTCAAAGTTGTATCCTTCAACAGATCATTGAGAATGCTATTAATAATAAATTGAACCATATTTTAAGGGCACGTGAATATACGTAAAACCAAGTCGCCTTTAAAAATGAATATAGTTCCACAATTAGTTCAGTTGCTCACGAGCCTTTTTGTTGGAGGAGTTTTGCTTTTGTTGTTACTTTTGTTGTTTTTTATTATAGTAATGAAAGTCTATAGCTAAACATGTCAGAGCCTGGCAGTTAGTTAAACAAATAAAAAATATTCTTATGTTTAAAGGAGAATATAAGATTGTGGATGAGGGCTTTGGCAATAACATGAAAATATACGACGTGTGCTTTAAATTAAAAACAAGAACATAGTGGTTCCATTATAGATGTCATTAACATGAATAGCTAGAACACACTTGTAAAATTTGTTGACAACTTGATGTTTCTACCACTAATGAGGGTTCATGATAACAGTTTATTTACAGTTGTGGGGTAAAACCTTCCCAATACACTGCCTCAACCTTTGAGAGCAGTCTCTCTGAGATTACTGGGGGTTGATTTTCATGATGAGAAAACGAGGCTTAACCTTGAAACAGTAGAAGTAACATTCCTTGAAATATTCCTTGAAACATTTGCTAGTGGTTTTAGAAGTACAATAAAGTTGTCTGCAAAGATAAAAGCACCTAAAGTAGCGAACTGCCTCCTATAAAATAGAAAATAAAGCAAATGATAAAAGTTAAAAGCAAATATTCCTCTTAAATATATTTTCCTTCTTTCTTTTCTCCCTCTCTTTCTTTCTTCCTCAAAAGCTTATCTATTTCCTAGAGTAAGTGGGGTACTTTGACAATGATAATAAATTTAATAGGTGGTTCTTTTTTTTCCCCTCAGAGTCCACATAAGGAAGAAGTTGAAACAAACAAATAATTGAACTCTCATTATCTCAGGTTTCTAACATTTATATATTTTTTTCTCCTACCTCCAAGATGCCTAAGGTTATTGTTTACATTCCTGCTCTATCTGATCCAGTGTCTACTGGAAACAATTGTCAATTATCTTGTTTACACCTCTGCTATTCACACTAAGGAATGACCCAATGGCTTACTCTCTTCACGCCCAAGTGAACCTTCTTTCCTCATTCTCAATTGTTTCTGAATTATTTTTAAAAGAGATGTAAATAATATCGTTAGATTGCCTATGTTGTTCCTAATATACTCATTTGGAGCACTGTTTTTGTAAGGGGCAAGATGGTAAATATTTTAGGCTTTGCAGGACATGGCTTCTGTTATGACTAGTCAACTTAGTTGAGATAGTGCATAACAGTCCTAGAATGAATGAGGGTGAGTATAATCCAACAAAAATTTCAGTATCCATAAATAAATAAAAGCTTTTTGTTATGGACAGTGTATGGACACCGAAATTTGAAGTTCATATAATTTTATGTGTCAAGAAATATTCTTCTTCTTTTGAATTTTTCTAACCATATAAACATGTAAATACTTTTTGAAGATTGCAAATGGTACACAAACAAGAGATGGGCTGTATTTGACTTGTGGGTTGTAGTTTACCAGCCTCTGATTTAGAGGGACCCTTCTCTGTGTAATCTACTCGCTTTGGAAAGGTTGTGTTTTCCTGTAGAAGAGTCAGAAATCGTTCAACACAACATTATCTTAATACTGTTAAATGTATTTCTTCAAACATTTTGTAATTCTTGACTTTGGGAAACGTGTCTTCTGGGGGAAAGAGAGTAGAGGAACCTCTGTACCCAAGCTCATCTGCCCCTTTCTCACTGTTGCCGTCTCCACCATTATTGGATGCTGTTATCATCGGGCATATAGTAGATGAGAGGGCGAGTGAGCTGATTGCCCTGTTTGCTGTCTACTGTTTACGTCATATTGGTACAGGGGGTGGGAAGGGGATGTATCATGTTCCAAACACTGTGCTAAGTGTGGAAAGGCAGAGATTAGAAGCAACAGTCCATTCTCTTAGTGACTTCTAGCAGGGAGAGAGGCACCATGAGAAGTAACAATTAAGAGTAATAACTACTGTAATAGAAATGATTGTGGGATTCCTTGGGAGTTGAGTGTACTTGGGAAATACTTCTACAAGGAGGTAAGATTTGAACTGAATCTCAAAGGATAAAAAGGAGTTAGCCAAGCAATAAAGAGAAGGGATGTGTTGTTAAGAGGCTTCCAGGCAATTCCTAGCAGCAGGGATGGTCTTATGAGTAAGAGGCGTAAGTCCCTGTCTATTATGATACTGAGATGGCTTCCTGACAACTCCATGTCTCTCGTGATCTTTGAATTACTTAAATTCCACTATTAGAGACGTATTCTGCCTAAGAATTCTTAGTCTTTGCTAAAATACAACTATTCTTGTGTGGTAACACATTAAGCCTTTGAACTCGTGTGTATCTCTTTGGGATTGAATTTATGTATCTAACTGTTTTTGAAGGCAGGTTTTAATGGGGAAAGACGGGAGAGAATTCACATTCAAAGAAGGGAAAAGGGCCCAGAAATGAAGGCTGCAGCACTGAAATCCAAACTTGCAGTGTTTAAAAGTTTTACCCAGGGCTGGTTGTGTCTAGAAAAAGCTTTTTTCGTGAACCGACTTTTAAAAGGGCAGTTGTTTGTCTAGCAAGGGTGAACGGAGCCAGCCATTATGCCTTAGATACCCTGTATTGATCTTCACAACAAACCACTAAATAGGACTTGACTGCTACACAATGGAGAATTAATTCTCCCTTCCACATAAGCCTACAGTGGCCATGTCAATATGCATTTATGAAACCTCCCTCTGTGCGGAGGAGAGAGCAGAGACCCTAATAAACACATTAATGTAGGGAAGTAAAAAAGGGAATGTGGCCAACATGTGTTGTTTTACTTAAATTAAACTCTAGTCAATGAAATCAGAAAAAAAGCAAGTTTTTATGTAACTTCCTAACATTATTCATGTTTTTTGATTTACTGTTTATACATAGGATGATGCCAATTATTTTATATTTTAGAAGAAATAAAATGTGAGAAATGTTTTGTTTTGTTTTCTTTTTCCTGAGTGAGGCTTTCTTGTTGAAACATATCCCCCCAAATTATAGAAGATTTGAAATAAGAATGAATCTAGGTAATTATGAGCTCTTGCTAGCCTACAAATATGACAACTTTGAGTGGAATTTTGCTTAGGCTTATTAGGTGAATGGACAAGTAAGAACATTCTTTTAGTCAGCTAATTATTTGTCTAAGTGAACTCAAACAAATTTTACATTAAAAAAAATGAAGTAGTTTTTTTAACTAGACTGATTAGGTACAGATACAAGTTTAACTCCCTAACTATTAATTAATGGCAAAAGCTAAACAAATCTACATGTGGTTTTCAGGAAAGATAGCAAGTAGAGAACTTACATGGAAAGTTACATGTTGTGTTTAATATAAAACCAGAAGATGTTTTGGCTCCTATGAAGAGTCATCACTATATATCTACTGAAATATGGTGCCATTAATGAAAGAGGATGTGAGACTGTGGTGGGATGAGTTAATTTTAAGCTCTATGATCTATGTGTGATGTGCTGTTTTAACCTTCTCTCAATTTTCCTACTCAAAAACAAAGCTAATCTTGCAGTAATTGTAATTCTAGGATCCTAACATAATAAGTAAGTGACCATGAGAATAATTGTTGTTTTTTTTTTGAGGAAGATTAGCCCTGAGCTAACATCTGCCTCCAATTCTCCTCTTTTTGCTGAGGAAGAGTAGCCCTGAGTTAACATCTGTGCCCACCTTCCTCTATTTGATATGACAGACTTCTGTCACAGCATGGCTTGATAAGGGTTGCATAGGTCCGCACCGAGGATCCAAACTGGTGAACCCCAGGCCTCTGCAGCAGAGTGTGCGAACTTAACCACTACACCACCGGGCCCACCATTTTAATGAGTTTGTTTTAGCTATTCTTGTGCCTTTGTGTACAGAACATCCACCCTTCACATGATAATGTCTTTTTCTGAGAGCAGTAGCATTTCACTCTCCTGAGTAATGCATTCAGACAAGAGCAGCCAGTAGTTGAGGGTTATTAACTGGAAGAAAGAGGTAAATGGGGCAATATTTTCTATTCTTTCAGAAATTGGATATATCAAGTCCAAATAGTTTTAGAGGAGCAAAAGTACCCTTGAAGAATTTCTTACCTTACATAGTTACACAACTATCACTTTTCTTTTTTTCTAAACTAATCTTAACATCTCTAAAACAAAACACAACAAACCTTGGGGACAACAGAGACACACGTACTTTAAAGACCCTGCCAAATGCCTGGCAGATGCAGCCAGAGAGATGTGAGTCATCCACAGTAACGGTCTCTGCCAGCCAAGAGCCTTTTTAACCAGTTAAGTTTGGTCAGTGATGGCGGTGCTCTCTCTCTAAGGCCCCAGAAGGTGAGTGCCGTGGAAAGCCAGAGAAATGAGTGAGAGGTATATTTGGTCTGCATTATCTTCAGGCTTTAAGTTCTCGAATCACAATCATTGATTTCTGATATCCCAATATGTCTTTATCTCAAGAACTATTTAGTATTTCCAAAAAGGTTTTCATGGGTTTAATTTACATATAATTTGCTTGAAAAGTATATATCTGGCACTCTTCTAATTAAAAATGGGTGCATGTTCTAAAATCAAATAAAGAAGAGAAGGATGTCTCAATTCCCAAAGACTAGGAATGGCTACCGTAATGAGATTTTCCATTTTATTTTTCTATTTCATTATGCCATCGGGCCCTCCACAGGAAGGTAAATGCTGTAAATATCAAATGTGAGCAAACAGGATGATACAGAAAGAACAACAAAATATATCTGAATATTGTTAAATTCTTATGATTCCAAATTAATACACAATTCTTGGAACAAGAGTTAAAAGATCAGAAACTAACACCTGATAAGCTACATCAATGTGACGAGTTGTTTCTATGGATAGTTATTTGCAAGCACAATGCTGGTTCATCCTGTGCTGTAGTACAAACAAATCTATGAATTACAGCTGAACACCTTTTATATGTTAATTGCACTGTGTTCTATAACCAACACATGTTTTTACTTACATAAGCAGATAAAAATAGTAATTTATTTTCTTTGTCAGAACTTCCCTATCATCTAAAAGAAGCTTTATCTGATCAACTTTAGACGGTAAATTAAAATTCTCAATGATTGAACATATTACTACCATTCTCAATGGAAGCATGTAGGAAGAAAATTACTTGTTTTTATGAAGAAAACAAGTGAGCCTGTTTAGAGAAACTGAAGCACTGTAGTACTCAGAATTATATACCAAATGTTTGATATTCTTGTATTAGTTGTCTATCTATTAGCATTAGAGATTAAATAATAATCGATGTGCTCAAGAAAGCACTGTAAAAGATGTACTACCCCCCAGAAACAAGCAAAAACATTTTTTGTTCTATAGCTCTCCTGGAAAAAGCTATTGCACAGAGGAAAATGCTTGCAATCAAGCCAATATTATTACTGGGCTTTTTGATATTTGCTATGTCTGAATTTGCTTCTGATATCCTAGAAAAACTAAACCAAACCAAAACAAGAATAGTATGTCACCACCATCCAGATCTTGTGAAGTCCTTACCCTCACATTTAAGACAGTGCAGTTCACATAACCAATAACATTACAGCAAAACCTCTAATGACAATGAGGTCTGCAAGGCCCAGGTGGCACTTTAGTTTGTTTCATGAAAAATCTGATACAAATAAATTTCATATTAGCAAGAGATGACAGGATCATTTGAGTGAGAGTTTTACGTGGAGGCACTTGTTACTATCCATGTCCATCTCTGATGGCACATTTGCCCAGATTTGTGACCTGCATAGATTTTGCTAAAAGAAAGAGCCTACTGTTAACTGATGATCAAATGCGTCTGTATTATGCCCCTTGTTACAGGTTCCCAGTTGATGCCATTTTATTTGAAGCAACATGATGGTGAGTTATTTTAATCTGGGCAAGACATAAAGTCAGGACTCCTGCAGTCAAGTTCAGCTCCATCTCCTACCAGCCTTGTGACATTGAGTAAATAATCTAACCTCTTTGAGACTGTTTGTTTGTCTGTAAAATTTGGGGATGAGCATATTCACTCTTTCTACTTCTAAGGATGTGATGGAGGTTATTACTCCAAACTGTCTTATCCAGGTGGACTCTGCTGTTGGAGATGAGTCAGTGCATGGAGATCTTACAGACTCATGAGAAGCTTCCCTTACAAAGGACTGAGTTTCTGTGAGTCTGGAGAGTTCTAGCCTACCTTGGCTAAAGAATAAATAACATTCATTGGACACTGTACTAAGAACCTTATATGGAAAAACAAATTTATAAGTTCATAACCCACAATCAGGTAGGCACTATTATTACCCCTATTTTACAAATAAGGAAAAGGAAATGTAGAGATTCCCCTGAAGTGCCCGGAAGGACAATCATAGGAGAGGTGAGAAGTGCGAGGTGGGCCTGACCTTGTATTCCTTAGGCGCTCACATGTAGTCTTTCAACCTTATTTACAAATGATACTATGTAGATAGATGTTGCAATGTTTCTCAGTGGCAGAGCCCAAATCTGAACCCCGGTGTTCTGGACCCTGCAGATGAAATCAGTCTTTCAAGAAGTCAACTGGGATAGATCCTGAATCTGCTTAGGACGTTTGGGCTCAGTCATCACTTCAGGGACCTCTAGCTGGTTTTTGAACTTTCAATTTAAGATTACTATTTCTTTTAGTTTCCCTTCTGTTTTAAAATCAAATTAAATTTATACCCTTAGGTGGAAATGTTTTGTGCTTTTCATTAGGGGTTTCTGTTTGCTCTCCTTATCTAATATTCTTCCTAGACTAAGAAGCCAAGCTAAAAAAAATACATTTCAGAAATCCAAAATTCGAAGAAAAACTACAAAACTGAAGTTTTAAGAAATTAAATAGGCCCCACAGATATAAGTACAAATTAGACCTACCATGCCAAAAAGAAATAGCTTGCTTATCTCAGGCCTTTTAGGGGCCATGTGGACAAAGAAGAGCAAGGAGCATCATCTGAGCCTGGTCACATCAGCTTCTAATCTTTTAAATTGGGAGGAAGCACCTGGGACATCAACTATCACACAGAGTGTAAATACTCAGTCTTCTTAATTTCCCTTAACATTAGAGTCTTTGTTACAAAATAAGCTCTTTTACCGTCCGCTTAATTGTGTATTTTGATTTTTTCATTTATTGAGTTACCTGATTACAACCTGGATTTAAGTAAATTGTGATCCTAACTATAAATACAGACTTTGGTGAACTCTCATATTAAAATGAACCAAAATAAAAAGTGAACTCATTCCTACAAGCTATTATGAACTGCTTTTGCCCAGAAACCAAAGCCTCAAGGAATAGAACCAGAATATTCTCTGAACTAAATCTGAATAGAACTTGTATGAAACACGGACACCATTTAAAGCCTTTTACTTATTCCTAAAGAAATACAAAGACTTCGTGTCAAATCCTCAGTGAGCAGAAAGGTTATTTCTGTTGTGATCTAACTTAGGGAACCTATTGTGTCTCTTTTCCTGGTATGACCCTCTCCACAGCCTATCTGGTTCTCATTGTCTTCATAAGAGAAGATGGTTTCTTTCTGTGGACTTCGGGTATTTCTAAAATTGTTTGGAAAAGAACATCTTCGTAGCTATCAAACATTGAACTGTTTTAGGCATCCTGGTAAAGCGAATGCAAGTCATTCAAAAACAATGCTAAATTCACTGCTTTGCATATACTGACCTTCAGCTTTATTGAATAAATAATAATGTTATACAGGCTGTGGAACATAAACTTAGAGATCTAAATGTACATAGGTGCTATAATATGAAATCAGTATCTTTGAATCTTTGGTCAAATGCTAAAATCAATATCTTTGACAAGAGGATATGACATCACTCAGACAACTGATAACTCTACTTTGTCATTTTTATTTAATCATTGTAAATTATATACAGTATATAGAGGTATATCAAATGTAATATATAATTAACATTTTTTTTGTATTGGAGGAACTGTACTGTGTATTTATATCTTCAGATAAATAGTGGTGGAGAGTAAAAAACATGTGAGAAACAGTGTAGACAGACAAAAATGTGTACCCTAGTGTTTAAGAACATAACAGAGCCAACTAATTAGTGTAAATGAAAAAATCAAACAGAGAGGGGAAAAGAATGTGATAGGTCTAGTTTGGTAAAAACATACAGATATTATCATTACTGTAACTGACTTACTGAGCTCACTGAGAATGAATTGGGTAAGAATGCATGCTCTGCCAGCCCTGAGTGCAAATTCTAGTTCTGCCATTTACCAGCTGTGTGAGTTACTTAAACCTTATGAGACTAAGTTTTCTAGTCTGTTAAACAGACCAGAAAATCTCAGTTTGTTAATTTTCTTAATACAGTCTAAGTACCAATCTTAGAATAGCTCCTTAAGCCAAGTCAGTCCCAAGATGTGAAGGTAAACAAGAAAAATTTGTCTTTGGTATGGTTGCTGGAGCACATGCCCTCAGAACTGGGGTTCATAAAAAGAAACCAGAGAAAAATGCAAAATTTACCCAGACCCAAAGAACTGTGAAGAAGGTTGACCTTGTTTATGATTATCTCCCTCTTCAGCAGAGGCCGACGAATACAGAGTCCTCCTGGCTAAAATATTTGCAATTGCCTTATTGTATAATTTAACTTTTATTCAGTTTTAGTAATGAAGTGGAAGAGAAAATATTGCTGTGCTAAATTACCTGCTCCCTGTTCAGATTTGAATATTTAATAGCTCAGTCAATGGCAAAGCAATTATAAATGTCTGCAAATAAAAATAATTCCTTATTCCTGGTGTGCAAACATATGTATCTGCTTCCTTTACCAGTTACAACAGAAGATTGAAAGGAGACCTGGGAACTATTTGTCATCCTCCGTTGTCCTCACAGTGTACTGAAAGTAGGCATCTTTACCTTATTATAATATGATTCATTATTGTGAGTTTGGAATTTGGATATAGCACCATCAGGTACAAAACAGCAACACATAGTAGATCAGACAGTATAGAGGACTGACTTAATGGGTATGTAACCTGTGCCACAGTGCAGGGTCACGTGCTCACAAAGGCCCCGTGCTTGTTTTTAGGCTCTGGGGCAGCCATCTTGAAATTCTTAATAATCCTTTGATTTTGTGTTTTGTAAGTGAAATCCCACAGAACAAGGAGGTGCGTGCATGAGCAGAGGAGATGCACACAGCAGGTGTGTCAGCTGTTCCTTGCTGCTCCATTTGCATATACCACTCACCAGGTCCCATGAGGACAGAGTTCTGGTGGATCCATGATAAGTGGGAGTTCAGCAAGATTCAAAGCAATTGCAAGACAAGTGTGTTACACCTACACCTGAGTAAATGGAGGTGCTGACAGCCCTGCAAAGCCACGCTTTCCTCTTGAACCAGAGTTTTCTTTGAACACAGAAGGAAGTACTTGCATTCTAAGAAACATGAAGAACCAAAGAATCTCTACCCTATCCTCTTTTACTCCTGTAACTTTCCCCTATTAGCCGACCATGTATGCTGAAAATGGTGACCTAGAAGGACAGGGGAAAGATAGGGGAGCCCACAGCTCCTTTTCCTCTCAGCCCTTCCTTGTTCAGCAGCAAGCTAAAGGTAGACAACGTGCGCATAATCTCAAAGTGACATAAAAATAATTGAGTTAGTTTTGTGCAGCATTTCCACTGTTCTTATAAGACCAAAATGCATATGCATGTTCCAGTTATGAAATACGAATTGTGTAATTTCGGTGTTTCTGCAAACAAAGTGAATATTCATATTTATATTTAAAACTAGTATTGCACAATATAAAGAAGAATGGTGAAATTCATGGTAATAATTTAAAGTTTTAAGTTTTCTTTACTTAAAACCACATTAAGCAGCAAAAATATGACAAGTGAAGGGAAATTGGGGAAGAAAGGATAAAGCTTTATATTTTAATACCTTTAATGGAACATTTTCCTGCTTTATGAATGGGGGCTCACAATTTTATTTTGCACTGGGCCCTGAAAATTGGGTAGCCTAGCTGGCATGGCCAGGGTACCATAGTGGTTTATTCCAAGGGTTCTGAAGGCACCAAAAGTTTGATTTGAATCATGTTCTGCTACTTAGCCATGAATTCATTTAACTTTTCTAAGTCTCAGTTTTCTCATCATTTGGTTATTTAACCAACCTATATTTATTGAACCCAGTGGGTATACTATGAGGAACACACAGACTCTCTCTACCCTGATGGAACTTAGGGAAGTTCCTAAGCGGAACTTAAATTAAACCAATACACAAACAATAAATGCATAATTACACGTTACGATAAATGCTATGAAGAAAGACTAGGATGTTTTGAAAAAGAAAGTGGAGGAGGGTGTTGAGACCTAATTTATTTTGGGTGGTGAAATATTTCAGTTGAGACGTGGAAGATGAGTAGGAGGTAACTAGGAAAAGATTTGGGAAAAGGAAGAAATGAAAACAACTATCTCACAAAGCATCTATGATGACTATGATTATATGATACCTATGAAAAACATTAGCACAGTCCTGGCAACGGTAAATAGTGAATACATGAGTAGCTTTTATCATTATTGGAAGGCTGATATTAGTCAGTCTATAAGGTGATTTTTAGCTGTTCCTTACATCCATTCATGTTAGGCAATGTGTGTGTAAATATTTTTCTAGAAAGTTCATTATCAACACAGTCACTCATTTAATGATGTTTAGCTGATCTTTCAGTCCATATTAAAATTCCATTCTGTTAATTCTCTCTCCTTGGTGTTGCCCTTTCTTATACACACATATCAGTTTCTAATGAATTTACCCAGGAGGCCTGTAATTCATGGTCTGAATCTGTATGTTGTCTGCCTCACTTTTGGTTCATTGTATTCTGGAAGCATGCTTCCCCTTGGGCACACTAGCATTTCAATTAAAGAAAGCTAGTGAAGGTCTTTCCTTCCTGTGTTTAGTTTTGTTTTACAGGTCATTAATTTTAACAACTGTTATAAAAAAAAGTGTCTTTCTTCTCTTTGAGTTGTCACTTTCTTCTCTCCCTTTCTGCCAATCATGGAATTGATGTCCCTCATATGCCTCTTTTATCTGAAAATAGCCTGTTGTGTCATCTTGCTTGATGGACTCCCAGGTCTGAGGTCAAATTAGCTAGTTTCTCGCTAAAGCAAAGATATCTGGGAGAGGCTAGCAGATGTCCTATCCCTGGGCAAAATACTGTAACAGGTGAAGGTGGTCTTTGCTGTCACTTCGCGTACCTCATCAGGCCTCTTACAGCCTTCATTCCTTGATCACTCAAAACTCTCAAGCTGACCCCTCAGGAATAGTGTCCATCTACTTCAGCCTGGCTTGTCATCCCTCAGCAGCATCTTGAGTGTTTGACCTAACACAATCCCTTTTCTGTCCAACCAGAGGCAGATATATGGTGAAGTTAAAAGGCATACACTTCAGGGCCCTGAGAGGGGTCTACTAATGTGTTCGTAGTGTCATGTATATATTTATTGAATTCTCCTAAGATGTTGTAACCATTATGGGTTAGAGCTTCTGTCTCTTTGCACATCAACATTCCCTCCTTTACATTTCCTCTGTGGTCAGAGAGCACTGGAGCATTTGGGGATCCAGATAAAGGGTTCACTTGGGTATATATTTAGTTTGAATTTAGTGGGCTACATTTATGTGATTCGTAGAGACTTCCATGAATAGTTCTTACTGTTATAGCTGTCTGGCATAGGAATTATTTCCAGGAATACACCTACCACTCTCTGTGCCAGTCTCCCTGTATCTGACCCAAAGGTGCAAGGCTAGAATCTATATCAATATAGAAATGTGGTCTCTATCACCTGGCACTGGAAGTAGCTAGGTTTCTCCCAGACTAGTTGGAGGAAAATCCTTCCAATCATTGGATGAGTAAGCCGGTAAGCAAAAGATTCAGTTCTAATTAATGCCAAGTCAAAAGACAAATGCCAAGTCTATCTCTGTTTCCTGTCAGAGATAGAGTTGATAATGCAGGGTACACGGAATCATACACTTTTAATGGAAATTTTAAAGTAGAATTGTTCTTCTGTACAATTCTAGAAAGACAAATTCTTGTCTTTTTAGGAAGCAACCTGTAATAGTAGTGCAAAAAATAAATGTCTGTTTTATGCATCTCAACTATCAATTAGAAAATAACCAAATTTTGATCAACCATGCTATGAAAAAGACAGAATTATGTTTATATTTTCTCTATTGAAAATATTACAAATATTATTATTATGCAAAGAGATAAGCAACAAGTATGCAAGTTACAAATATAGGAAAAAAGTATTATAGATGTATGTTAAGCAATTCATAAAATCTTTCCTGGATTTTGTGACATTTATGACTATTCAACTTTCTTCAAATGTATAATTTGTTGCACTTTCTTTTCTCATTTTGAATAAATATTTACTTTTCTATTCACTTGGCATTCATAACTTTTGCATTCATAACTATTTCTTTGTGTTAAAGAGAGTCCTCAAAATTGTATAAGCTTCAGGTGCCACAAAAACCATATCCATCTCCAACTCCAACTCTATATATCTTATCATCAGAAAATTAATGTTAAGGCAGTAACAAGCATTTTATGTAACCCTTTGTAGTAGTTTTATGTTGAGGTACTAGCCTCTGCTACGTACCCATTCCAAAGCGTCTTCTACAACCTAACTCTATGAAATGGACAGAAACTCTATGAAAAGGGGACTGCATGACCCCACCCTCTGGTTGTACCCTCTGTCCCACAGCTGGCAGTGAAATAGAAGTTAGTCAATAAAGGACCCTCTGTGGGTACAAGAGAGACTTTGAAAGAGTTCATGGAGCCATGCTTGTTAGAACTGGAATGAGCAAAGAGAGGAGAGAGAAATGAAGCAGATGCTCTGATAGAAGGATATATGTCACATGAACAGAGAAAAGAGAGAGAGAGAGAGAGAGAAACAGAGAGAGAGAAATTGATTTATTCCTTTTCAACTCCCAGTTCTCAATACCCTGTCGAGACCCATGGAACTATATGCAACTTTATAATACCACTGCTCCACATCTCTCATTTATTGGGATTTCAGTGGCTTTCTGTTCCTGGCAACGAAAAAAAAGTCCTGAAAAATCATCCTTCTGAATGAATTTGTATTTTATTGGAGGACTTTGGAAAATAATAGCTATGATTAATTGAATGTCAGCCAAACTACTGAATACCTAGCACTATCCCTAATCTTCACAATACCCCCAGGAGGTAGTTATGGACATTTTGCAAGTGAGAAAATGGCCTTGGAGAAGGTGAGTAACTTGATAAACCTCATGTAACTAGAAACCAAACCTGGATTGGAACTCAGCTTTGTCTGACTCCAAACTGTGCTTTCTTTCTGTTATACCATACTGCCTGACAATGTCTAAAGCCAAAGGAATTAATTTCTGCTGATGGAGTTTTAGACATGATTTTGAACACATGATTGTTGGATGTTAGAAGTCATAGAGATTATCTAATTCAAGCTCTCATTTTTACATTAAGGTTATTGAGGTCTTAGAATTGATGTAGCTGAAAGTTCCAGAATAAGTATCAAGAACTTGGGTCTCTTCTCATCCTTCCATTAAATTTTACTATTCTGATAGTGTAAGGGAAGCCCAAACATAACCTAATACCATTTCTGCTTGAATAAAAACTATTTGGTAAATTCACATGTGATAATTCACCTTTTTTATTCCAAAAGAAAACATTAATAAAATATTAATTCCTTTAAAAAGGAGTTTAAACTTTATTTCATGTGTTCATTCATTTTAAAGGATTTACTCTTTATGTCATTTCATTTACTCAAAAAAGAGAAAAATGCCAGTAGCACTTATCATTATTAAGCACCTGCTGAGTTTTACATATATCATTTCTGATCCATACACAATATAGTATCATATTTATAGGGACAATGAAACTTAGATAAATTACGTAACTTATATAAGGTCACCCCAATGATAAGCGGCAAAACAGAATTTAACCCAGGTCTTGTTGACTACAAATAGCAAATATTTTACCAATTTTGTTGAATTTTAACATATATAAGATTTGGAATGGGCATTTAGACATGGCTTATATTATACCCTTGTTATTTTGTGTTTCTTTTCTTACTATCTGTGAAATGATTATGGCTTGCCATTGAAGTAAATGATCTGGTCAATAGCTTTTAAATATTCCTTGAACAGAAACCTTGGTACTTAAATGCTCAGGGCTGTGAATTTTCTCATGGAGCAGGAATAGCCTTTGAAGAGAAGACACATTATAAGGAAAACAATTCACCTGACCAGAGCATTAAAATTTAAGAGCCATTTCTGTATTTTAAACTGAGGTTCAAGGATTTAGAAGACTTACTTAAGCCCCAGAAAGAAAAAATCTTAGGAATTCTACCATCCTGAATAATGCATCATCCAAATATAAACCAGAATTTATTATGAAATTCTGATATTTTTGAAATGCCTCTTTCTAAAAATTGCTCCTTGGCTATGTTATGGTTGATTACACTGATATTGATTTTTGTTCTGTCTTGAATAAACAGAGGTTATGAAAGGTAATATTCTTTATCTAGACTTTTTCACTCAGGATTCTATCAGAAGGAAAGTAGACAGTAGAATGGCCAATAGCCATTATTACGTGAGATGAAACAAATATAAATTTAGCACAGTGCCTGGCATACAGTAAAAGTTCAATGAGTGTTAGCAATTGCTATATTTATTATTGGCTATAGAAAGATGCCAGAGAAGCCATCAGAGATGTGGATGACCTCCTAAAACGAACATAGCATTTTTTCAAATGTTTATGAGACATCTGAGTCTGCTAGGCTAGTGGTGAAAAAAAGCTGCTTTATGTAGCTACAAGATAGGATTTGGGTCACACCTGGCTTTGAGCCAGCCATGTCAGAGCCCTTGTCGATTACAGCGGAAGTTTGATCTGACCTGCTGATGTGACATTGCTGACACCACAGTGCAGCCAGTGCCACCTGCAATGTATCAGCACTTTTCTTCTTGCAATTGCCACATATCTCTAATAAATATCCAATTTCTCACTCTGGGAGGCACTTTCTTTTCTCCTTTTCTTGAACATAGGGCCTCAGTTTAGGTTCTAGTGCTGTGTGATAACTATTCTTTTGAGTGTTACAGCAGATGAGCGGGCTCACATCATTTTCCACTTGCAGTTATTTAAAAGGAGAAATTGGCAGCCAAACACTGTCAACACAGCCACATTGCTCCCAATTATTTTAACTATAAAGAGTGAAAAAAAAATCCGTTCAATATCCAGGCAATTATTTTCCACTAGGGTTCACAACCTTTGAAAGGCAGTTTGCCAAGGTCCTGAATATCACCATCTGGAGGGTGATGGCTAAATGCTGACTCTCATTATGAAGTAGCAGCAATGGAAGCGCACTGACCTTGGATGATTCCTGAAGGAAGTTAGTGACGAAAGGTAGAGGCAGCTATGATTTTGCTGTTAATTGAATAAGCAGTTGGTTGCAGTGATGGTTGTATCCAACTCATGTGCCAGTGAAAATTGGCATGCGTGAAAATTTGATTCATCTTCAGATGCTTTCTCTGACAGCAGCCATTCATGAGTTTCTCAATAATGTCAATTTCGCACCCCCAGTCACTGGACAAATTAGGACATCTAGATTACACATTCCACATTTGAGGCTAAGTTTCCTGCTCTTTTCGTGGATACATTGGAATTATGGAGACAGAGCTAAGACAACAAACAATCACAAATGTGAACTAATATAACTACCCAGGCAAATGCTTTAGGAAAAGGAGCACTGCTTTAGAACATCACCAATTAGCCATCCTAATTTCTACCCTAAACTCACCCAGTGCCTACTTCACTTCCTGTCCCACTCCCCACAGGGCAGGGAAGGAGTTTTGGAAGCTTTAAATCTTCATTGTGAATGGAATCACGTGGCAGAAATTGCTACCAAGTGGCAGAAATTGCTATATAGCCAATGCAGCTAATACGTATTGTGCTTAGTGATAAAATTAGAAACCTAGTTTTCAGCTATGCATTACAGCTATTCAACTGGGTATTAATTCAGCTAGGTATTACCATGAGACTAAGCTCTGGCCAGTGAAATATATGCAGAAATGCTGGAAATAACTTTGGAAAGGGACATCTTTGCTTTTCCCCTTTCTGCCATCTACTCCCTGGAACATTGATGCAGTAACTGGAACTCTAGCAGCCTTCTTTGGCCATGAGGATAAGGGCCATACCCCAAAGATGGGCAAGCAGTGATCTGGAAGGAGCCTGGGTCCGTCAAGACTTTGTGGAGTCTTCCTATCAGTCTTCTGCCCCCATCTTTATTCTTCCTTTATGTAAGGTTCAAATATATTTCTATCTTGTTTAAGTTACACAGTCAAAACTAATCTTGATAGAGATCGTAGTGGACTCTACAGAAGTTTTTTTAAACACTATATTTATTAGCTATTGTCTTCCCCTTTATGATTCTGCAGAAACCTATGTACTTTTTGCATGCAATAAATATTTAATGAGTAAATGAATCTTAACCATCCTAGGACAGTTTTGTGCTGTATCTATGGAACTGAAAAAATTGATTTCAAAATTTGTTTGCTTCACTAAGGAGCTTGCCAAGCTGATTAAAATTGTTGTCTTAACTTTTAAAAAATCATTTTTTCTATTTTTTAAGTGCTCAAAAGTTTGCATGTTGAGAGGGGCCATAATGTGTTAATTATGATATATGTCATGGTTGTAAGATCATATCTAAATGGAGTATTGACTTCAAACAAAGAAAAAAACTAAGAGAGAGTTTATTTATCATGTTATAGTTTCATAAGAAGGCCGCAGATAAAAATGTGGCTTTGTAAATTGAACAGGCTTATCACTCAGTTTGGGATAATGCCTCACACATCTTCAACAAGGCACAGTGCTATTTAAGGGTAAAGAGTTAGTATGGACACAGATAGCTTTGCAAGCATTCTTTTTAATACACTTTTTAAAGAAAAGTGCTCTTTTATAAAGTATAATTAGCCATATATGAATTAGCCATATGGAGCTTCGCCCATTCAAATGGCTCATTATTTGCAGGAAATACACATGATCAAAATATTTCCATAAAAAACCCCATCTCTTCTCACCACTCAATGCCCATCTACTTTACTGTACTATTTATCTCCTTTCTTTTAGGGATAAACTTCATGAAAGATCAGTCTAACTCACTCTGTATCCTTACTTTCACAGGGTTTCTCTGATCTAATTTTTCTTTACCAACCTTCGGCATTTGCCACTGTATTCAATATGTTCCCCGAAGCTCTCTTCACTCTCAGTTTCCCTAAGAGTGCTTGTCCTGGTTCTCCCAACTTAGTAGCCACCTCTCATTCTCATTCGCTTGTGTCTTTTCTTCCACCATGCCTGAAATATTGTTTTTCTTAGGATTCTATCTTGAGATTTCTTTCTCACTTGGCATACCATCTATTTTCTTATGACTCATAATTGTACATTCTATTTCCTGAAATTTAAAGTTGTACTTCTGTGATTGTTAAAAAAAAGAATCCACAAATCTAAGACTGAACTCATCCACCTCCAATGTCAAGCTGTTACCTCCTCCTTCTCCTCCAACAGCACTCTCTCTTCTGGGTGGTAGCATCATCGTTTTCCTTCTCTATTTCTCTTTGCCTTGGAAAAGTCATTCATCCTTTAAGATTAACTTCGAGCCACACATCTGTTTGGAAATGTTCCTGACTTTAATGGGGGTTTTTCCTTTTCTGTACTTTTGTTCTTTGCCCCCATAACACCAAGGTCTTACTTCTGTTTAATATCTTCACCTTGTGCTGTCATTATTAAATTCTTTATAAATCATCCTCACTCTACTGTTACTTCCTTTTGAGCTGGGCTTTGGGTTGTTTATCTCCGTGTCTTTAGGATCTACCAAATGAGCTCAGGAAATACTTTTGAATAAATGAATGAACGTTTCCTCAACCTTTGCAAATGGAGCCAAGTTTGGATACATTATTCACTGATTTCATCCCATTTTTCATTTGCTAGGCTTTAATCATCTGCTATCTCAACTAGTCTTTCTTTTTCATAAGTTAAATTCCTATTAATTTTAGAGACTGTTTTACATAAAAGAAATACAAAAGTGTATAGGAAAGAATTGCAGAAGAATTGCACTAGTAGTATTTTCTTGTTTCCCCATAATTGAACGCAAAGAACACAACTGTCTCCCAGGTTGTGAGGGAGAAATACATATCAGATTCCAATACCAAATTCCTTTTATAGGGTAATTGTGATTAGAAACCTAGCCTACTTATTGGGTCTGACATTAGGATTAATTCTAGTCTAGGCAATTAATCTACAGCCTGCTACCACTAAATATTTGTTGAATGACTTTATGCACAAATGACTTCATCCATTATGTCAGGTTGAGATAGGATGTGCACTAGCTCATAACTCATGGTAATCATGAATAGCTGACATTTCCTGAGAGCATAAATTGTGCCATGCATTGTTTTCTATGTACTATCTCATTTAATCCTCATAACAACTTTATAAGATAGATTTATTATTATTATTGTTATCATTTAACAAGTGGGGGAACTGAGCCATGGGAAGGTTTAGTAAATTGTCTAGAATATCACCACTAGCAAGCAGTAGAACTGAAACCTAAGTCCAGCAGTCTGGCTCCAGCCTGCATGCTCTTACGTTACCTGCAATAGCTGCTCTGTGATAGACAGAGGGGCTCCAAACATATTTTAAAAGTAAATTTTCATAACCAGATATGTTTCCCTAAAATACAAGGGTCATGGGTAATCTAGATAATTATTCCTTGACATTTTTTCAGGGTATAAAAATAGTGATATTGAAAAATCCACAACCACAATTGAATGAACAATAAATAAAGGCTCTTTACTATTTTCTAAAATGTCCAGTAATTTTATTTGACAGCAGTTGATACATGGTGTTAAAAATATTTCTTCAATCTCAGGCCCCACTGGCTATACTTTATTGTTTAGTGTCAGGCCACTTCCACTTTCGCTATATTTCACAGCTTTGTGGACTGTCGTTTTTACCTTTATCCTGTCATTACCCTCTCAGTTTCTACTTTTCATTCTCTTGCAGTTGATCCACTGGGGTAAATCTACTGCTTCCTTACTCTTTTGCATTTTACATGCTCTCACGTTTTTATGAAACCTCTCTAAAGGATAATCTGTATATCACCACACGCATGACTTACGTATTAGAGTATACAGCAAAAATTTATACTCTGCAAAAGCTGTTAAAACCTATTTAGCATATCAGACTAGGGACTGTTTATTATGAGGTATCTTGGTGTTCTTTTTCAATATCCTCGAGCTCTTTTTTAGCTTCTAAAACCAATAATTATAATAAAAAATTCCTCTCATACCCAGATAAATCCAAAAGAGAATTATTTCACTATCTAGGCAGAAAAAACATTAACTTTTTAGAGGTTGGCATTCGAAAAATCAACACTGGAAAGATGTTTAGTTAAGAAGTGCAAAAATTATTGGTTGCAGTATAAAAAGTTATCTGTTGATTACTGTACCTTACAGTAATCTCATTTGAAAGGAGAAAACACATAAACCATATCTGTAATTAAAATGCAAGCTCACTCATTTATCAGTGCTTAGGGAAGATTGATCCCCTCAATAGACTCTCTTCCTATGTGAAAAGTAACACTTTCACTGATTCAGCAGTTCAAAAGCTCTATAAAATAGAATATCTTCCAGATTAAAAAAAAGGATGATGTCAGTATTTGCAAATATATATAACTCGAAGTTTTTAAAATATTTAAGTAGTTATATTTGTTTGATAATCTATAATCATTTTACTTACTGATCAAGCAAGACAGTTTAGGGTTTATGTTCACTCCACACAGTTTTGTAACACGACCAACTTTAATATGGGAAAATGACCCAACAGGTCACAATATACTTCCATCGAAGTAATACATGTTGGGTGGGGTCTTTGCAGGCCACTCCTAATTAGCAATACAAATGGCTAAATTAAAGCTGGCCCTGGTACTCTTAACAAAATGCTAATTTAGCCTTCAGTTCAGCTCAAATTTTTTTCTGTAGAGGAAAAAATATATAGTGAAATGATTTCCTTTTACCTATTCAGTCTCAACAAAGAATGTCTGTAACCTATGGAAAATAACATCATATCGTGTTGTCTAGGAAAAAAGAAACCAGATTTTTCTAAAAGTAAATTACAGTTTGAGTTAGGTAGCTTTATGCAATAGAAATGTTGCTTGGGATAATGACAGTTTTGGCTGGCTGCCTTGTTTGATGCCCCCAGAAGTGGTTTCCACTGAGACTATTAAATAAAAGCATTGATGTGATATGGAACTCCAGTCAGTAGTGCTCCTTGGATGAGGATTAGTTGATTCTTTGATTTATTTTGGCATTTCATTTTACACCTCTTTTTGAAATCAATTCATGGCAGTGTGGTCAGTCAACTTCCATCTATAAACTACTCAGTGTACTTCTACTTTGAGATACTTTATATGTATTCTGACTAGTCTTACATCATCTCAAACTTTACTAAAAATAAATGAATCAAGGGCTTTAAATGCAGAGGGGGGAAACTGGAGGGGTCTGTGGATAAGCAGAAGAAAATGAAATTTCCATTTCCATTGTTGTCGTTGTCATCATCATCATCATCATCAATAAATATATTTATTAAGTTCACACATGCACTTGCCATTTTCTGCTTTTTCTTCAGTATAGTTTCAGTTGAAGGTATACATATTTGAGAATTCTTAAAAACATGCTAATTTAGACCATCTCATCGATAAACAGTACTAAGAAAATTGGATATTCACATGCAAAATAATAAAACGAGATCCCTGTCTTAGACCACTTATAAAAATTAACTCAAAATAGATCAAAGACTTAAATGTAAGACCTGAAACCATAAAACTACTAGAAAAAACATAAGGAAAAACGTCTTGACGTGGGTCTTGGCAATGATTTTTTGGATATAACACCCAAAGCACAAGCAACAAAATAAAAAATAAACAAGTGGGACTACAACGAACTAAAAAGCTTCTGCACAGCAAAAGAAATGGTCAAAAAAAAGAGAAGTCAGCCTTACGAATGGGCAAAAAGATTTGCAAATCACACATATGATAAAGGGTTAATAACCAAAATATGCAAGGAACTCATACAACTCAATAGCAACAAAACAAACCAATTAAAAAATGAGCAAAGAAGCTGAATCGAAATTTTTCCAAAGAAGATATTCAAATGGCCAAAAGGTATGTGAAAGGGTGCTCAACATCACTAATCATCAGGGAAATGCAAATCAAAACCACAATGAGACATCACCTCACACCTGTTAGGATGACTATCATCAAAAAGACAAGAGATAATGAGTGCTGGCAAGAATGTGAAGAAAACAGAATTCAATTGTGCACTGTTGATGGAAATTTACATTGGTGCAGCCACTATGGAAAACGGTATGGAGGTTCCTTCAAAAATTAAAAATAGAACTACCATAAGATCCAACAATTCCACTTCTGCGTATACGTCCAAAGGAAATGAAATCACTGTATTGAAGAGACATCTGCACTCTCATGTCCATTGCAGCATTATTTACAATAGGCAAGACAAGGAAATAAATTAAGTATCTATTGACAGATGAATGGTAAAATGTGATACATACATGCAATTAAATACTATTCAGCCATAAAAAAGAAGGAAATTCTGCCATGTGTGATAACATGGATGTACCTTGAAGGCATTATGCTAATTGAAGTAAGTCAGACAGAGAATGACAAATATTGTACGCTCTTTCTTATTTGTGGACTCTAAAAAACAAAACTCTTAGAAACAGAGTTCCTATTGGTGGTTGTCAGGGGCAGAGTGTCAGGGGTGGGGGATTTCGGTGAAGTGGTCAAAAGGTATAAACTTCCAGTTATAGCATAGATAAGTTCTGGGGGTGTAATGTACAGCATGATGATTATAGTTAACAATACCGTGCATTGCATATTTAAAAGTTGCTAATAGAGTAGATCTTAAAAGTCCTCATTACAAGGAAAGCAAATTTGTAACTATGTGAGGTGATGGATGTTAACTAAACTTATTGTGGTAATCATTTCACAAAATATACATATATCAAATCTTTAAATGTATACAAGGTTATACGTCTATATCTCAATAAAACGGGAAAAAAGGAGAAATATTCTGTTTGTTACAAATAATACTTTTAAAATACTCAAGAGTATTGTATGTCACCCCTTCCTAGTTATTCCCATCTATGAATGAATACATATGTAGCTTCTTCACCATTTTTTGTCATCACTCTGACATCATTCACATATAAATTTTTGAGAAATTTGGACTTCCAAGCAACAAATTTTAATTAAATAGTCTTCTCTGGGAAAAAAAACCCCTGCCAATTTAAATCTAGCCTAATTCCTTTCCTTCTTAAAAAGCAGCAGATAATGTGGTAGACTACACTGGCACTCTCACAAAATCTGTCTGACATAAAGTAGGAAATCTCATTGTCTCATAAACAGAGAAAATATAAAACATTAAACTTAGCATATTTTCTATTGTCAAATATTCCTGTCTTTATAATTAGAGTGAAACACACTCTTTCTTGGCTGCATTTGGTTGTTGTTTCTTAAAATTAAAGTGAACCAATAAGGCAGAAAACTTCTGGGATATATATGGCTTAAGAGATCTTTTTTTTTTTAAAGATTTTATGTTTTTCCTTTTTCTCCCCAAAGCGCCCTGGTACATAGTTGTATATTCTTCGTTGTGGGCCCTTCTAGCTGTGGCATGTGGGATGCTGCTTCAGCGTGGTTTGATGAGCAGTGCCATGTCCGCGCCCAGGATTCGAACCAACGAAACACTAGGCCGCCTGCAGCGGAGCGCACGAACTTAACCACTTGGCCACGGGGCCAGCTCTTTAACTGACCTTTTTATTTTATAAAACAAAACTATGCTTCATCATGTGTTCAACATCATGGTACTCAGTAATAGGTTAAGAACTAAATCTCTGAGGAATTTGCAAACTTTGTTGGGAAACAAGAATCTGGTCATCAATCTAGTTTTCAATAAGTGCTAAAATGTGATGGGGAGACCAAAAGTGTCATAGAAATTCAGTGGAAAGAGATCAGATTTAAACTAGACCTTGAAGCTTAGGTAGAGTTTGAAAGACGACAGAGATACCCAAAGGTATTCCAGCTGGAGCAAAGGGAGAGAAACACAGTAGAACACAGGCCGGTTGGTAGGACTGCAAAGGCACATGGCTTAGGGAGCATTGGTAATCCAGGTTGTATACTAAAGCTGTATTTTACAGAGATTTTCTCACGTGAAACAGTAAGTCATATGACTTCTAGGCATGCCCAATGCTGAGGATCAATTTCACAGTCATCAGTTAACCAGCCTAGGGCAAGGGCAAACACCTCAGAACTTTGTAAGCATCACGGTGCGCAGTAATATCAACAAGAAATAGAACTGCAGTGGTTCTTCTAACTCATTTTAGATTTAGTCTTTTTCATAATTGGAGGCTGTACAACATTATTATGGAAGAATTATCTATAGTTCTACTGGAACAAAGGGTAGCTGAGTCCAGACTTGTCATGATCTATGGCCTGGCTCACATACAAAAAGAGAGTTGTCTCCCAACTTGAGTCTCTATCTGGCCATTTCCAATGGAAGAAAGGATTTTGAAGGCATAATATTTATTTGTAGATTGTGCTTGACTTAATTAATCCCAGGCACCAGACTGTACATTCATATGAACATGACAATACCTTGTAAAGACCATCTGTGAGGAATGTGCCTAGGTAGAGGTGTCCAGTATGAAGGGCTATTCTCTAAAATAACAAGCTGGGATGGGCCTGCCACATCAAAATGTAAAGCTAGGAAACAGAGTCAAAATTTAAAGTTTTTGGACCTGTAGACAATAATTACATGAAGCTGGAGGGACTGGCAGAAATCAGGTTGGGAAAGGAGTCATCAACATGAGTTGCCAAGAACTGATTCTAATTTGTAGGAAGTACGCAGAGAAGATCATTCTTGTCTGTTTTCAAATGTTTACATTTTTCGTCTGCTTTATGGCCTTTCTCTGCCAATTGCTACCCCTGCTGTCCCAGTATAGTAGAAAGGAAAGACACAGATGCACTGGAGATTCAGACAGGACAGTGTTCTACCTGCCACTTGCCACTTGTGTGACCTTATCCTCTCTGAGTCTCAGTTTTTTCTTCTGCAAAATGGGAATGATAATGCTTACTTTTTTTGTGAGGATTCATTGAGGGAGCACATATAAAATATCTGATACAGAGCGAGACGCAGTGATCACACGCTGGGAGCTATTTTACCTCCCTACTTCTGTCCTTCCTGCCCTCTTCCCCTACTTTATTTCTTCTCCCTATCTCTCTTTTCTTTGCCTCCTTCCTCTTATTCTTTATTCATTATCTATTGAAAAATATATTTAAACCACTTCCCATTTGTCAAGTACTATGCTTGATACTGGGGATAAACTGGTGCCTCAAAGTAGAAAAATGATCCCTGCCCTCATCAGCTTACCATCCAATAAAAGAGACAAACATTAATCAAAGTAGGACACAGTGAATGCAAAAAATTATATCTGTCAAGTATAAAGCAGAAGTACGTGGTATAATGAGAGTGAATAATAGGACTATTACCATCTTTTCTTTTTTCCCTTTCTACAGATATAAACAGAAAAATAACCTATAGTACAATAGAACCTAGAAATTTAATAGATAATGTAAATGTTTATGTGTTGGTGGGTTGATCTTGAAAGTGTATGAATGTTGGTACTTTGGCATTTTGAGATTCTGGAATCAGGAAGTCAAACAAGAGGCATCACAACCTAACATATTTCTAGTTCATATTTGTGTTATATGCTTTTTTTTTGGGATGAGTAGTTGTTTTAGTAGACTTTCATAGGTTTACACTTCCTTTGATTAAACAAACAGGAATTCCTTTGTTCCTTTGGAGGAAAAATGTACTTTGGAGTTAAAAATAATGGGTTTCCCAGAAACCCTATGTTCAATCACATTACAACCATTCAATAAAAAATAAGGCTTCTTCCCCCATAGGAGTTTCATCGTAATGAATAGAGCTGAGGCAGCTTCACAGTATGGGATGCCCTGTAGCGGCTGAAGCCTTTCCCAGGCCCTGCGACTTGGACAGAATAGAGAACTCAAAGTCCCCATCTACATAAGAACTCTTGCCACGAAGTGACAAAAGTCAGCGGTCCCAAACAGCAAGACACTCTTTTATTGGATAATAATTCTCCTCTTGTTAATCCTAGAAGGGATGGGTTCTTCACAGGGGGCCTTGGAGTCTGGGATAAAATTAACTTTTTATTAAAGGACTGTGCCCAGGAAATCTCTTTTCCTCACTTGCCCTGCCTGCCAAGGCTGGGGATTTTGGGTCCTGTCAGTGTGTTTATGTCACATAAACATAATCTAGTGTAACATTTCCTCTCATTATATTAAGTGACTATTTTATGGACAAAACTGGAAGAGAAAAATAAAATACAGCTATTCTCCATAACAGAGAATTTGGAATTAACTGCTTCACAAAATACAACAGTCAAGCGTGGTCATTTCTGAAGTCACCCTTAGTGCAGATTATTCAGCTGTGGTGATGGTTGCACTGAGAGTTCACCTTCATGTAATAAACCACACACACACACACTCATTATCTCTTCTCCCACTACCCATCACCAAACAAACAAAAGAGAAACTTCTCTTGACTCCACTTCCTTCTCTAGCTACCTCCCTATTTCTCTCCTTCCCTTTATAGCAACATTCCTCGAAAGTATTTCCATCTCTAGTTAATCTCTTTTCATTGTCTCTCCATTGCATTCCAGTTAGACTTCTTCCCCACCTCTTCACCAAAACTGCTCCTTTGAAGGTCCTCTAAGTTGCTAAATCTGAAGGTCAGTTCACAGCGTTGATCTTACTTGACCCAATCATAGCGTTTGACACAGCTGACCACAAGCTCCTCTGTGAAATACTTTCTTCACTTGGCTTTAGGACCCTGCGTTCTCCTGGTTATCCTCCTACCTCACTGGCCTCTGCTTCTCAGTCTCCACATTGCATCCAACTCCTTTGCACTGGAGTCCCCCAGCTCTCAGCGCCACTTCTCCTCTACATTCATACTCACTCCTTTGGCGATTGCATCCAGTGACCGGCTTTCTACCACTTATACTCGGATGATGCCCAAATGCATCATCCAGGCTAGGTCTTTCCCTTGGATTCCAGACTTGCATATCCAACTGCCTATGTGTCATGTCCATTAGATGTCTGGTAAGCATCTTAACATTACCATGTCCAAAATTCCACTTCTAATCCTCCCCTCCAGTTCTGTTGCTCCCTGTCTCTCTCAGCTTAGTTGAGGTTAGAATCATTCTCCAAAATTTCTCAGGCCCCAAACCTCAGAGCCATTCTAGATTTCTTTCTCTTACACTCACTGTCCAATCTGGCAGGAAACCATGTCAGCTGAACATCTGAAATATACTTACTGTCCAACCTCTTCTCTATATTTCCTCTGCCAACAGCTTGGTTTGAGCCACCATGTTCTCTCCTGGATTTTTGTAATAGCCTCCTGATTGGTGTCCCTGCTTCTGCCTTGTCCCTCACCTTCCAGTTTAGTCTAGTAGCCAGAGAGATCTTGTTAAACCAGATGTTAGAAATGTCTTACAGCTGTTACTTCTCTACTTAAACCTTTGCATTGGCTTCCAGTCTCGCTGTGAATAAAACCAAAGTCACTGGAATGGTCTACAAGGCCCATCACTATCTGATGCCCAGTTGAGTAAGTTCCCGACCTCGTTCTGCACTAGCACCACTCACTGGCCTCCTTATGCTCCTCATAGACCCCAGCAATGATCATGCCTCAGGGCTTTTGCATTTGCCTGGAATTCTCTTTCCCTGGATACCCAAGGCCCACGCCCTCACAGCCTTTACGTCTTTACTTAAATGCCATCTCAATGTGGATTTTCCTAACCAGCCTACTTAAAATTTCAACATATACTCCTCTTCCCAACATCCTTTATACTCATTTCTGTTTTCTTTTTCTCTATATCCTGCATCACCCTTTAACATACCATGCATTTTACTTATTTTGCCTATATCTGTCCTCCTCACCCCTTCCTCCCACTAAAATGCAAGCTCCACGAAGGCAAAAGTTCTTGTCTTTTTCTTCACTGCTGTATTCCTATAGCTTGGAACAGTGCTTGGCATGTAGAGGTGGTCAATAAATATTTCTTAATTGGATAAATGTGATTGTCAGAAATAAGACTTGTTATTTGTGACTCTGAAATGCATCCACACCCTGCTTGATGTGTTTCTACTTTCCTGCCTACTCCCTTCTGCTTCTCGTGTACTGTTGCAGTGTCCTGCCCCTCACCGGATGGCTTGTAGGCAAAGATGACGGTGGGGGTTATGCAAACAGGATGATGTCACTGGACAGGGTTGGCACGCTGGTGCCTCTGCTTGTTTGTGCAACTATGTGGTTCTCCCTCTTGACCCTTAGGCCACCCGAATAGCGAATAGTGATACCTGGAAACAACTAAACGCTGAGTGTCAGAACCTCTCTGGAAGTTATTTGTGGATGTCTTTCCTTTATGAGGGTAGTACATGAAAAAGTAATAGAACTATCTTTGTGTATATGCATGTTTTTATTTAAAAGAGAATAAAGCAAATTTAAAATTCATTCTAAAGGAGGTATTTTTCTGCATGCCCTAGATTTGCATAATATATTAGCTCTTAATCAACAAGCATCAGGACACTTGTTTATTGTCTATCATTGAAAATAAATAATATTTCCATGTTTTGATAAAAATTATCATTGAAAAAAGGAACATTTTCTAATGCCAGAATCACGTAGGAAGATTTGTGGTGTGATTTACAAGGCGCTCAGGAGATCAGGAGGCATCTAGCAGTGATTTGACTAGAACGTCTACTGGCAGTTGGTAAAAAAGGCTTAAGAGATGGGCACTAGGAAAGACCCTTTAAGCTCTTCCCCTCCACAACACTGGTGCAGAGGCCCAAGAATCCTGCTGTTTAGGCAAAGGATGCTCTGGGGAATTATTTACTGGAGGATATTCCCAAAATAAAAAATTGTATAGTCTCCTACCCTCATTTTATTTATTTGCCTCTAAGGAGAAAAAAATGGGCCTGCGAAATAAACTCGACTTACACAAATTCCATGCTACAAAGAAGCACATTATTGCATTCTTCAAGTACATTATTCAAGTAGTTTTAGAGAGAAAGATAGCGGTGATTTATGACCAAGTTTTCATATAAATCATAATTACTAAACCAGAATATTGATCCAAAAATAAAATCAGGGGCAACCCACATCATAAATTTTAATATTTTATATTCATTATAAATATTTCAAGTAAATATTAGGTCTAAACTATACAGAGTGACTACAGACTCACATTCTTTATAAACCAAAATATAGCAAGCTGCAAAATCAGATTACTGACCTGGAAACATTTTAGTTCAAAGACAAAATTAAACACCTATTTCAATGTGTGTATCTAAGGCATAAACATATAAAAAAAGGAGAATTAAATTTTTTTGCAATGTTATTCACTGTGATTCAAAATTGATGACAAGCGGAAAGAAAACAATATCAATGCTTCCTGGTATTCTGCATGGTGCCTGTTGCATGTTTTTATGTTGTGTCTTGTGTTGCATTTTTCTTGTCTAGAAAGTGAGAATGTAATGTGATATTACAAGTGAATATCTAGTTATGCCCACTACTGCATTTGTCAGCTCATAGACCCATTTCTCATAAGTTAAGACTGTAATATAGTGCCACTCTATGTGTAATGTAACCATGATGAGGTTCTCTAAAGTATCTGGAAGAAAAGTAATGCAGAGGGGGCACCTGTTGGAAGAGAGGATTGACTATGTAGAGTCTGCTTTTGGATCCATCACTGAGTTATTTCATCTGCAAAAAATCTTTTTTTTTCATATTCAGGATCTGGTATTGGCATACAGGAGGCAAGACTGCCCTTCCTCTTGCTCAGTCTTATAAAAGATCTTTTTTGAGAGTATTAACTCCAGGAAATATAGACAAAAGTATTTTCAGAAAGATCTAGGTAGCTCTATTTTTAAAATCATAACCAGGCTTAAGTCTCATTCCTGAATTTTTTTTTTCCTTCAAGGATTATGTTATGGAATAAAGATGGAGGCTTGAAACAAAGACTGAGCATGACAGACATGGTTTTCAGACTCTCAAAGATGAAGACAATGAATTACTCCTTGCTATCTGTGGGATCTCCAGGGCCCGGGAAGACTTCCATCCATAGAGCAAGGTTTGGTAAATTATAGCCCTTGGCAAATTTGGTCATCCTCGTGTTCTTGTACAGCCTGCAGGCCAAGAACAGTTCTTAAATTTTTAAATGGTTGAAAAACATCAAAAGAAGTTTTCAAGACAAGTGAAAATGGTAGGAAATTCAAATTTCAGTGTCTATAAATGAAGTTTTATTGGGACTCACACATGTTCCTTTGTTTACTTTCTATGACTGTTTTATGCTTCAACAGCAGAGTTGATTAGTTGGACAGAGACTTACTACCTGCAAAGGTGACAATATTTGCTATCTGCTACCGTATAGAAAACGTTTGTGGACTCCTGGTCTAACTTACATAACTCTTCCCTAAAATTGACAGGTAAGTCATTTGCAATTTTGTACATTAGATATAAACTCAGGGATAAATATGTATGTTACATGGTATAGCTTTGGTTTCTGCAGCCCCAGCTTATAGGAAAGCCATGCTTACCAGTGTACTTGACTGAACCTAAGATTCAGGAATGCGTCCTCAGCGTTGCAGTCGGGATTCAGCCTCATAGTCCAAACTAGATGCTGGATGCTTTCCACATTTCCATCCTTGCAACACCGATCTGTCTACTATTATTTTACTTTAAAAAATATAATTAATATTATAATTGCTGATTAATACAATAAATAATAGTATAATTAAATAGATGAACCTTAATAACGAGATACTTTTGAAAGAAGTAAACTGTTTTAAAAAGGTGAAGTGTTTTAAAAGCTTCAATCCTTATTTCACTAAATCTAAGGATTATGTGTTTATGAGACCTTAGTCTTACGAAAACACCTTGATTAGAATATTGCTTATTATGATTTACTGTTTAATCTTTATGTAGAATCCAGATATTATGTGGGATTCTAGAAATGCAAACATGTTTGATGTAAAGACCCTCCAGGGGGTCCCTGGAGACTTGCCCCTGGGGACTACTGTCTTGAGCTTTGCTAGAAAGAAAGTTTTCTAACTGCTTTCTGCTTAATGTACAGGAGTGTGTGCGGGGTGGAGGGGAATGGTTAATCCTTTCACTCTCTTGAATAGGATCTCTGAGATCTATGAAATCTTTTTTCTTTTCCCCACAATGGACTCAGAGGAAAGGCAGAAATAGATTCCAATAAGACAACTCCTGACCACCAAGGAAGAGGTTCTCTTCTCATCAGAATGGTACCACTTTTACTTTTTCTTAGAAGGAGAGAATTCTAAAAAAATTGGCTTGATCAGAATGTTCCTTAGAAACTGCTTTTTCAAAGAGCTCTCTCCCTTATGCAGAACAAAACATATTTTATCAAGATCCAAATAAAGCTGTGGAGTACAAACTTAACTGTTTTTGTGACAGCAGATATGGAGCTGATGCTGTAATGTTGAATGAAAGCAGATTCTGCAGTGATAAATAGCTCATAGAGCAGGTGTTGGCTACTCTTCAATTTGGATATTTCTGTCTTCAGCTGTGTGATTATGCATTTATCTCAGAGTTCCAAATTCTGTCAACTACCACTGTAGCATCTGATACCACCATATTAGACTTTCTAATGCCACAAGTGCTCTGCACACATTGTCACATGATCGTCCCTGTAGATGTAATCTGATGAGTCAGAGGTATTTGTAGGACTTGGCCAGATGCCTGCATCAGTTCGTATACTGGACCACGGTCTATTGGTATATTGGTCTAATGACTCTGAAGAATCCTCAGAGCTTACATGAGCTTGGTGCTTATGTAAGTGTCCAATTATTAACAACCAAATCTGGAAGAGTGATATTGCGTGTACTGGAGGGAGTCTCATCTTTCTCCCAGTCTTGGTTTAGACATACACAGAAACTTTACCTTTATCAGCACTCATCTATGTTGCTACCTTGGGCCTTGCCTCTGAGCCTTAAAGTTTACCAGAGTCTACCCCAAATAACCACCTAGAGATACTTAAGCTCTACCCAGAGTATGTAACTTCCTGTGTGGCTGAAGTTGGCTTGTATTGTAAAACCTCCGACTTCTTAAAATGAAAGCTGGTAGGAATAGAATGAAAAATATTAACCAATCTGCTACAGTTCTCATTATCTAAGAGGGAAATTCACATGTCCTGCTACAATATTCCAGGAGTGCTTGTTGTACATGTTTTTTTGATTAATCTTTGTCTCCTTGAAAATAACTTCTACTTACCTGTAGTTGCTTAAGCCACGAGGCCCGAGGCACTGAAATGAGTGTGCTAACTCGAACTTCGTGAGACGCATTTTAGCAAAGATGAACTTGCTATATTTGAAGCCCCCAGGTGTGAGCCTCCTCCACGCTTGCATGCACACAGAGTTAAATCCTTTGTACAAAATTAGGCCTTGTCTTGACAGAGGCTTTCTAGTTAATCAGCAGTATCACTTGTCCATTCAGGTGATGATGAAGTACTCCATTTTCTTATTACATCTATTTTACTAAATAAAGGCTCTATTTGGAGATGGTCCCCATTATCCCAATGGCTCAAGTAAGAAGCCAGAGAAACATTCAAAAAAAAAAAGAGAAAGACGAGGTCATTTTATACAAGCTGCAATGGAATCATCTGTGTTTATCCCACCGATCCCAGCATCACTCCATCTGCATTTCAGCTCTCAGACCTCAAGTCCACTGAATCTCTGAAGTGCTATTTCCACTTCCGATTTCTTTTTCTTCTTAAAGAAAATTCAAAGGGATTTAACTTTTTGATTATTCAGAGTTCTCACCCTCTGTTTTATTGAAGTTTCTGTACTAGAACTTGCTTTGTCATAACTGGGCTAATGTGATCTGGTCATCTGTGTCAAATTTTCATGCTCCTTAATCATCTTTTCTCTTTGAGCACAGAATGTCCTAATTATGTTATACATATTCAAATTGTACATATTTATTATATGCCAGTTATAATATTATTTAAATACTTTAAATAATTATTACTTTTGCTAAGTATCTTAGAAAACAGAACTTTCACATTTGTTTTGGACGTTTTCTTCTTGCATTGACTATAAAAATGCCATCAGCATCTTTCCAATTAGTTCTGTTGATGTTATCCCTTTTCACACAGTATAAAATACTTCTGAGTTCCACTGACATCTTTCCACACTGTACCCCACAGGAGTCTCTAGGACACTCATCATTATTAGTGTGTCCTCTTGCTGACTTGTTTAAGAAATGTCAACTAGTACAGGAAGTTGATAGTAGATTAAAGTTCCTCCTCCATCTCCATTTGCAGTGTCATCATCAGAGAAAGCAAATCAACAATTGTAGGACTTCATTTATTCATCAACCATGCACTGAATGACAGGCACTCTGCTTGGCGCTTGATACAAAACTTGGGTTGGATTGCAAAGCGGGGAGGAAGTAATTTCCTCAGTTAGCTGCTCCACTTTCGGAATTGATTAAAAGTTAGAATTTAACAGATTTTTTCGGTGAAAAATTTCAATTATATGCAGTTTTTATGGCAGATATTGGTGTTTTCTTTTTCCGCAGTCATACTCCTTCTTTCCTAAAGAAGTCCAATTTTGCTTAGGTATGGGCTAGAGTTTTTCTTTGAAAAAATGGCATCCAACCAGTGTTTCATGAGCTAAATCAATCTGTTGTATAATTCAGTCCTGCATCTCATTTGTCCTTGCCATTGTTTGGTTTAGCGATGGACAAGTGAAGCAGTTGGATAGTTGGGGAGTCTGCTGGAAGTCCCTGACACAGGGGAAGACTGACTCTTCTTTATTCATTTGAAAGTTGTTCCATGAAGACATGATACCTACAGCTGCTATAGTCATCTTAAAACCCTAAATAGGGATGTCACCAACATACCAAATGAAGACAGAGCAGAAAAGTGGAACAAACATTATTAAGCTACTGAATCAACCAGGGAAATGCTTAACTCCAGAATTCTTGTTAAGAGAGACAATAAATGACTATTTCTTTAAGTACTTTTAGCTGGGCATTGTGTTATATATAGCTAAAAAATCTTAACTGATATATGTTACAAACATGTTCCCCATTCAAATAATCCTGAGTCATTGCTTCATTTCTGGTCTTCTCTCAGCTGTAGCTGTATAATGTTACAAAAGAAAGAGTACTGTGTCTTTTAATATTCATTAAAATGACTGATCAGTAGGATGAGTTTTTATACTATTAGCAGAGAGTTGCAGGAATTTTTGGCTGGTTTCATGGAATCTTTGTACTTTTTGTCTATATTGGTATCTTATAGAAAGAACAGCAGACCATGGGAATCTTAACCCACTTTACATTATATTTCAATTGACTGTCCTAGATTTTAACTTACTCTCTATTCTATCAATTAGGAAAGGTGACCATTATTGAAAATCTATCTGAAAGATTACTGATTTTTAATTTTAAATGTTCTGATAATATAATTTATTGTGTGCAGCAACAGATGTATTATTACTCTCATATTTGTTAATGTTGTCTTTTATTCCTCCATATATCTCTGAGGGAAATAACTGATGTAATGAAAACAATATTCACTTAGAGAAAACATACAGAAAACTTGCGAAATTATGCTTATGTTCCTTAACTTGGAAAAAGAAAAATGAGGGAAGATTACTATTACATTGATGGAATGTATTACTTTAAGTTATGATAACTTATGTTCTAGCATAGCTTGAGATTATATTTTGAAAATGAGGCAATAAACTACAATCAAAGCTAATTTATATTCATTACTTTATGTAGAATTTTATCATTTGCTTTTAAACAGTATCTTTTCTATTGCACTATTATCTACTTAAAGTTTGTGCCTTTTTTGGGAGCTTCATTTAATTATCTCTAAGTTAGTATTAGTTGCTTAGTTAGCCTAATTATGTTATTTTGACATAAATAAAACCCTTTCATATGGACATTCAGCAAAGGATATTTCCACGTATGGCATTAAAAACAATCCTCAGTTTCTGATATAAAACCAGGATTCACCTACTCTCCCTGTTTTTTTCTGAGCACTACTGCTGACAGATAGGCTTCTTGATATTCAGCAATGAAAATGTGAATATTTATGACCAAAGGATAGAGACAAATTATGAAGACCGAACTCATTTATGTACATATGATAGTTTGATAAAAATGGAATAGAAAGAAGTTTAGTAACTTTCTACTAAAATCATAATGCTTGCTCCTTCATTTTATAGAGGTGAATATGGAAATTATTTATTCGTTACTGATGCATTTTAAATATTTGTAACAGAAATGTCACCAGATGACAGTGCAGGTAAAGAATTGTGCTTACAGAGGGAATGCGTTTAGTTAGAGCAAGATCATCCTGCTTCTTCCCCTCATCTTGCTGATTCCTCTGACTCTCAAAGCCTTCCTCCCTGATAATAATAGAATCTGGAAGCATTATGGCTGGAAGGGATTTTACAATCCATGTATGTCACCTCTACACATCCCACGGTTCTATCCAGGGACGAGGAAACTGAGACACAGAAATCCAAGGCTCCTCAATTACTGAGTAGCAGCAGAGGACCTGGAACTCCTAATTTCAGTCCAGTACTCTGAAATGCACAGTCCTGGACAGCCTCAACTCTTTAGGGACCATGCATCCCATCCGAATGCTACTTTGAAATAAATCTCCTTTGGAGTACTGCTTATTAGATAGCTTGAGATGCACTATACATGAATAGGTTGTTCAGAATGTGAAATTAATCTTAGTGTTGGACATGAACTATGGGATTTCACCTTAAAGCACTAACCAGCGTGGCATTACCAATAGCCCAAAAGCTACACCAACACTTATTAGTACCATGTTAGTATATCCGTCAGGGGCCTCAAGACCATAGGGGACCTGCTCCTCTTAATCTAATGTTTGGACATTTACTAACTATATCTGAATGACTTGTCAGTGCCTTAAATCCATTTTATCTAAAATTAAACTCATCACTATTCCTGACGACCTTATTTCTTCATTCAATAAATATTTATTGAGTACTTCTTTGTGTCAGGTTGGGCTTTGAAATGAAGGGATTTCACAACAGTGGATAAAAAAGACAAATCCCCTTCTCTCAAGGAGCTTAGACAGTATTGGATTAGATTGAAAATAAATTAATATTTAATATAATGAAAGGCAGCAATAAAGACTTTGCAAATGAAGCAAAGTGATTAGAGAGGTGATGGGCTGGGGAAAAATATGGACTGGGTGGCCAAAGAAGGCCTCCCTAATGTGACATTTCATGAAAGATTCCATGTATGTGGCACTTAGCACGTGTTATTTTGCCTCGTAATTTGCTTTATTCATTCATCAAATATTTGTTATGTGCCCTCTGCTGTAAGGCACATGGCCTGGTATTATACCTGATGAAACAGTCACAAGCTGTTGCCCTAGTGGGGCTCACAGTCCAGTATCACAGGTACAACACGTGTATGTAGTAATAGCTAAAAAAGGGCAGATACCGGTAAATGTAGGAGAGAAATATTAGTAAAGTGCCAGGGAGTTCAGAAGATAGAAAGAAAGGGAAGAGAATGCTTGTTTGTATTATTCTTGTCTTCCCAGTCACATATTAAGGAGAGGGAGATGATATATTTTTCTTCTTCATATCTCAACTTCCTAGCACAGTGCCTTCCCTGCTTGAGCCTTGTTTGGCCTATGGAAGTTTCTTGGAGATGATGACTATTCTTTTCTGAATGTTATTTCTTCCATCGCTTAGTGACTGCTCTCCTTTAAATTGTCCCATACGAGACAACTATTCACATGTAAATGCGTCATTTCTAAAACTAAGTGCAGCGTTCTCTTTTCATTTTCTTATCTATGTCTACCCAATTTAAACCCTCTCCGACTTCTTCCTGTGTCTTAATCTATCAGTAGCCACATGATGAGGGGATGCTTTGCCCCATCAATCTATGTTGGTCTCAGGGGCACATGAGCAATATATGTTTAAATGAACAAATGAATAAATGAAAGGACCTCTTTCTGGGTATTGAATTTAGTATTATTTAAATCAGTTATGAAATGGACTTTTCATGACTAAAGGAAGCAGAGAAATAGAGAAAATCTTAAGTTTGGAAAGAAGATTTTAAAAGAAATGTACAACTTGGACCAATGGTTATTCTTATCGGTGCAACACAACTTGCTCTTCTAGTGCTTGGTTAGGTAGCCACTTTTTTAAAGCAGGCAAAAAAAATAATTAAAAGAATGAAAATAGTTATGTGCATAAAATATGCTGTCTATGCGTTTAAGTACATGCAGGATCGTCTTCTTTTGTGATCTCTTTCAAATCCCAAGTGTTTCATTTTAAAAGGGATCATTTCAGTTCCTCTTTCAGTCCAAAGATTAAACCATTTTAATTTTCTGAGGGAAGAAGCCCCGAAAGCCATATAGAAGTTTTTAATCCTGCCCTAATAGAAGCCAAATTCTCCAAAATGCCTGCCTCTGAGGTAAACAGAATCCATTAAAAAGTAGTTATTAAGCCCTGTGAACAGAAAACAATATTAGAAGCCTAAAAATGATAGCTTTGGGGCAAAGAAACTCATTGGAAGTAGAGTATAGAAACAGGAACAGAAAAGGGAGAGGGATCCTTTGGTATAAAAAAAAGATTATGATGAAAAATATAACTAATTAGCATTTTCATTGTTTCTTTCAATAAAAATCTCAAGAAACTTTACGGGACAAGTAGGGTGATAAAATGAAGCCTCAGGGTAGGCTACCAGATGGAATAATATATACAGGATGGAAATATATACAAATATGGAAACTTCACTGTTTATGTAAGCTGTGTAACTGCCTAATGACGTTGTCTGAATATATTCTCTACCACTTTTAGTACTTTTGAGGGGCTTAATGTCTAAGTGCAATATGAATTTTTTAGAAAGTACTGTTACTTTACTAGTCTAATTTTCAAGTTGAGTACAATTAGATCAAGTTTCAGAAGTTTTTATGTTGCGAACTAAAACACACACACACCTCCCCCCAAAACTGGACTTTTGTATTCACAATATGCCCTTGATAAGAAGGAATATATACATATATATGTACATTGTGTGTGTGTGTATTATATATTTGACATGCAGTATAAGAGGCATAGATATGAAAGTTTTATATATGTGTACACACACACACACATATATACATGGTATAAGAGTTTTGGGGAATGAAAAGAACATGTATATATATATATATATATTTGTAGTAATAAGTCCTATGCAATTGAATGGAATAGGGAATTGGAAAAGCACCATACTTACTTAGCAGCTGGTATAAATGTAAGTGATGTTCTTGTTAAGGTCAAATTCCCTTAACCATCTTAGAGTTAATGTTCAAGAATCATAATGAAGTTTAAATGTATCTCATGCTAACACAGCGCATGTGTTCTGTTCAGATAAGGCTTATTTTCAATAAACATAGTGAAGGATCAGCCTCGGTCTCAATTCACTAAAGCCGTATATTGCACTGACAGTTCAACAAAAATGGCTCACAAATTAATGATTATATTTCCAATAAAATATGTAGATGGAACACTGATTAAGCTATATGGACTACAGATTAGTTTCATGCTTCCTAAAATAACATTTGCTATACATATTGTTACTGACCTAGAAATATGCTTAAATCTTCTTTTAAAACATAAGCCTACATTAGTCAACTTAGGAATTAAAGAATTCATTCGTATAGAAATCTTTTCCTACAGAATCCTGTCTTTGGAGTATCTTAGCACGTTGAAAGCAAAAATGAAAGTACTAAGATCACGTAAAACAACTGGAGGTGATGTCCCAAAGACTGACAGACCTCATCTAATTTATGCTCTTGATGTTTCTGGAAGTAGGGGTTCCTAAATTCTATCTTCTGGATATTCAAATTTCTGTAAGTTAAAGTAACATTTAGATCAGCATTGGATCCTTTACATATATTTGAGTTCTCACCATCAATTATAGATGGTCATGGAAACTCAACTCAGTAGCAGACCCACATCCCTCCTTAACAGTTTCACAAAGACTAGTTGGATAGAGAGTCTTTGGGACTCATAAGTGGTCTGTTTCACCTTATTTTCCTAATTCTTTCCTAGATCTTATCAGTTTCTTGATTTATTGGCTTACTCTTCCCTGACTGATTCATTCCAAGGTGAATGACTACTCACAGACCCTCTGGTGTCAGTCATGTAAATATTGTATATTTCCATTTATCACAGATGTTCTCTTGGTAGCACTGTCTCTACTGCCACTAATACCAATTCTCAAAAAAAAAAAAAAAGGAAAATTCTACTGGGCCCAATACCTGTAACCTCTGTCTTTATTCAGTTCCAAAGACTTTGTTATAGTCACCCTCTGCTCTTAACTCTTGGCAGCCTTGATCACTTCCAGTGTTTCTGAGATAAGAATAACATTTGTCAGCTTAGTGTGATCATGCGCTTGCTAGATTTTTCCATAGTGATTACTCATTGGATTAACAGAATGCTCAATCAGGATTCAACTATACTAGTTAAGATTTTGTGATCTCAAGCTCTGTCCTTCAACAACAGAGCAAATTTGATTACTTCATACAAGACCTTTAATAGAAGGTACCATTCTTAGTTCTTACGTAGATTGTGGTCACCCAGTCTCCTCTGTTCTCCTTTCAGTCCTGCATCATCAAACAGTTGGATTTGTAATCATTTTAGTCATCATATTTTGAAATAGCAAGAGATACAAGGGAAGGAAATGTTGTATGAAAACTTGAAAATAAGCCTGATTACCATGGCAAATATATGTACGGTATTTCTCAAGAGAAATGTAAATCATTGATCAAGAATTTTGCTCCCTTCTTAACTCATCTTTGATATCTTGAAGTACACCTATCTTCAAATGAATCAGGTTATAATATTCAATACACTATTAAAAAATATGAGTTTGTGGCCAATGTAGAATTCCTATATTCTAAAATGAATGAACGTAATGTTAAGTCAGAGACAGAAAATACTACAGGTAATTCTACAACCTAGAAAGAGTAACAATCCATTCAATTTAAAGACATCTAGAAACTAAAGTCAGTGAAGTTAAATTCAACGATGCAGAGCTGAGCATGGTGGGACTAAATGATGCCTAGACTGCAATTAAACAAAATGAAATACATCCAAAATGTGTTTTCAGTTAATGATAAAGTTCCATTTAATTGCAAAAAGGAAAGGGAAGCATTTAAAACAAGACTCCACAAAAAAAATCAAAGAAAATCCTTTCAACATCCGCAATAGAAAAGCACCTGGCCAAAACAATTCAATGCAACAATCATTTATTGAGCATCTCTAAATGCTAGACTGTTTTTGGTGCTGAGAATAGAAAAATGAGTAAGTGGATGCTATAGTCAGATAACTTACAAGCTAGTCAAGGTGACACCGCTATATAGCTCATTATAATACTATGATAAATGAGATCATTGAGAAATAAGCAAAGTGTTATGAGAGCACAATAACCTTTGAGGTCGTTCTCATTCCTGACGTCAACAGTTCTAGCTGCATGCATATAGACCTGAGATGGAAATAGGTATGTGGCAGATGGGAAGTCTTTCTATGTTTCATTCTTATACATATTCTAGAGACTCAGACATATGCTGCATATAAGCATGCATCCACCATAGAAAAACAGTAGAAACTCAATAAAGAATCATAAAGTTAAAAACTCAAGGAGTTAGCAAGCTTCAGTGGGGTGAACAAGAGTTGAACAATTTTGTATTGACTAACTTGGTAGACAAAAAAGTTGTGATTGATGAAAGACTTGTAAGAAAAGAGATAAGAAAATAAAGTCATATTTTCAAAAATAGCTGCAGGTAGGAGAAGTTTGGTTTTTTTTTCCCCGAAACTGCTAGCAAGGCTGGCATAAGATGAAGTTTTAGTAAACAATCATTGTAAAAATTCTTTGGAATTGCCTTTCAAAGTGATGTACATTGAAGGTATATTTATTTTGAAATCAATTTTATTATAAAGGCATACCTTACTATTTTACCTTCTTGAGAAAAGAACCCTCCCCCTACATAGCCACCTCTAGTGGACTATAAGGAAAATGCAGTCATATTAAATTTGAAGTCCTTAGGCCTTGTGGGCACATGTGGTTGACCATGAAGCTAGAAGAAGTTTATGAAACTGTACAACTAGAAAGATATACCAATAAATTACGTTTAGGGTATGGCTGTATTTTTTTAATAGCAGTAGGGAAAATTTAATAACTGGAGGGATCAGGATATTTGTCCGAAAATATTTCTCCAAGAAAATTCTCAGACACGTAGAATATAACTGGGTCTACTAATGGCTTTCTCTCAGGAAATTCTAGATAAAATTTAACGTATTTCAACTTGCACTCATACATCCAATCCTTAATTTATTCTTCTATTAATTTACATTGATTGAACTCATAGAAAGCCTCCGGATACACAGAGAAGGTTTTTCAAAGACTTTAAATCAAGTGTCTCAGATTCACAGGTAAAGAGTATATTACAGGATTAAGTAAGATACATAAAATGCTTTTGGCTCTCATTAGAGCGGCACCTAGATTAGGCTGGCCTGTGGCAGGTCATTTAAGTAAAGCTTTTTATAAGCATTACCTGTGTTGACTTTTGAAGGAGAAATTAGACTTAGGCATGGAGGAAAGCATAGTAAACATTCAAAACCTCCACGTGGTTCAGGATGCTTGGAGTATAGATTGGGAAAGGCAGATGATATTAGATGTTGTCCCTAGGTCATGGACGGCATTTTATGCCATAACGAGGACTTGGATTTTATTTTTTAGGCTGTGAGGAACCACTTAAAGATTTACAGCAAGGGAATGACATAATAAGATCTACATTTTGGTAAGCTCCTTCTAGCTGCAGTGCAAAGGATTGACTAAAGCAGGGCAAGACTAGACAGGAGACCAGCAAGGAAGTTGATGAAGCATTTAAGAGAGAAATAATGACGTGGAGAAGGAGGATGTGTTTGAGATCTGTAGAATTAATGCTATTTGGTAACCAAATAGAAATGGCGGCTGAAGAAACTCAATGTACCAGTGATGACTCCCAGATTTCTGGTTGGTCAACTGGTTAGATGGAGATGCTTATCATCCATATGGGAAGAAGAGAAGAGAAGCAGATTTTGAGAGAAATAAAGTGAATTTAATTTTGAGCATGCTAGGTTTGGGGAAGTTTTGAAACATCCAGTTTGAGATAACTAGAATGCTATTATATTTCTAGATCTGGAGCTGAAGAGAAGGATCTTGTGTTAGTTTTCTAGGGTTGCCATACCAAAATACTAGACTGGATGACTTAACAAACACAAATTCATTTCTTGTAGTTCTGGAGTCTCAGTCCAAGATCGAGGTTCTGAAGTCTTTCTCCTTAGATTGCAGATGGCCGACTTCTCCCTGTGTCCTCTGGGCATGCGTGCCCTCGTGTCTCTCTGTGTGTCCAAATTTCCTCTTCTTATAAGGACGTCAGTCAGATTGGATGAGTTTGGAACAAGTGTTTTAACTTAATCATCTTTTAAAGGCTCTATGTCTGAATATAGTGACATTATGAGGTGGTTAGGGCTTCAGCATATGAATTTTGGAGGGAGGCAATTCAGCCCATAACAGATCTGATCCGAAGATAGATTTGCAACTCATTGACTATACGTGGTAATTTAAGAAGCTTAACAATAGACAGGATCACCGTGGGAGAATGTAAAAACCTACAGTTGGCTCTCAGGATTATACCTGGAAAATGAAATCCAGGGAACTCTATATGAGTATGAAAAACGATACAACTAGTCTGGATGGAACAGGAAGTTGGAAAACTTTTACACCAAAATGCAATATTATCTATGACTTTCTAAGCTTGAGAGGACTATGGTGTCAAAGAAACCCTTATACCTGATTAACATATCTTTATTTTTATAGGCAGTAGACTCATCTTTTGAAACAGATTCCATTAGGAGTGGATGTGAATTTTTACCGTCACTTTTTATTATCGTTGCTGTTATTACATGTGTTCATGTACACCAGATTGGTTACAACGGAAAAAGGATGATTCACAGAAGGTTCAGTATGGGATGAGATCTGAAAGCTTTCTCCGAGCTTCTTATCAGTGCTGCAGACTTCACAATTCACGGAAGCCACCAGTGAAAAGACTTTGCCTCCAGTAGTTGCTATTTCTATATTCTACAACTAGAGAGGCTCAGAGTTGGGAAAATCATTAAAGTTTTCCTTGTCCTTTTGAAGTTGGAAACAGCAGTTCTAGACAACCTTCCAGTGGGGCTTCTTTGCATCTCCTTACCTGTGAAAGCCCAATAACAGGAATGTAGTCAAATAGCTTCTATTTTCCTATAGCCAGAGCACCAAGTCAGCAAACTGTGGAAACAATATTTTACCATATCCATTATTTTCTCTTCTAGTTCTATAAATTAATCCAAATTCCATTGAGAATAATATTCTAGCAGATTAGAAAAACTCATAGAGTCACTTCAGAAGCCAAATAAATGTAAGCTGTATATTTTTGTTTGTATGATAATTTGGGTGACCTTGGAGAAGGACGTGGATGAAACTCAAGAGATTTATTTGTACCTTATATAGAATTCTACTCTTGAATAATTCATTAGTATTTGCACCTCAGTTTTACGCATGTGAGATAATGAGTCTAGATCATCATTTTTCTCCTCTAGGAAATAAAGAAAGCTGAGTAACTCTGTTTATTAAATCCTATTTACTTGGTTCTGGCGAAGAATCATTTTGAATGTCTTAATATTTTACAATTATTATGCCTTCCCTAAAAGGAAAGAGATTTACCAATCTATTTATACATTGAACTAGAAAGAATGGACTGTTCAAGTTCTTCCCTGAGAAGAGCTGTTTAGAGATGGGATCATCTATAAAACACTTTATAAAGGAACTGATCAAATTTTGCAACTGGTCCTAGATAACAAAGAAAAATGCCAATGCAGTGAAAGACAAAAATGAAATGATTTGGTAGCTCTATCATCATAAATATCAACGAGCACTGTAATTTTAATGTTGCTGAAATTGGCAGTAGGGCATTATTGATTTTCTGTGTCATCTAATGGTTTCCTGCAAATATCTTTTATAAAAGTGCATTATATGTCTTCTTAATAATCTTTTCTCGAGTCATATACTATCAAATCCTGCACAGTATTATTCATTCAGCAGTAAGTTAGAGTCATCAAACATATTTCTATTAAAATTTTATTAGACTTGAACTAATATCCTGAAACTGATGTAACGTAATTTTACTATTCAACCAGCCACCTTGATTGTTTTATGTTAAGAAACATTTTTAAAAATCAGAAACACTTTCTAGAAGGACTATTAGAATTTATTAGAATTTTATTTTTTGGCATTGTTAATGCAGGGATAATTATTTTAAAGGTCTATTGTTATAATGACTTTCTTTTCTCAGGGAAATTCCCCTTCCCGCTCCCCACCAAGTTCTTTTCACTTGGGCAAAAAAGGTATTCTAAGATCATGACCTATGTGAAATGTATGTTAATTTTGTTCAATTCCCAGCTGCTTTACATCTTGACACAGAAGAATTACTGCATCACATGGTGTTGGAGAGAGAGAAGACAATTACTGAATTTGCTGTTATCATTGATGCATGAAATTTTTCAAGGAAGAAAATCCATTCATTTTCATAACATAGGCACACTGGTTAAATGTACAACTTCTTCCCATGAAAAATTTATCAAAACAACTTTTTCTCTAGTAAGCCATTATTTGAGAGTGCTTCAGTGAATTTTGATTTTATTTGGGGGATATAAAACATATTTTAATGTGTATATTCTTCCTTGGGGTCACTCAGGCATAGTGATAAACTTCTTAGTTACTGAGATATTTAAAGGCACTTTCTTTCTACTTCTATTTGGGGCTGTCAGTGACAGTAAGTTTACTTTGGTATCACACGTCATCTGTACCTTCTCACACCTGGGAAGAGGATTTGTGTTTCTTGTGAGGGAAAGAAGCGGAGGTCAAAGTGGAGTGACATGTCTGGCCAAGCTGTCTCTTTGTTCCATTTTTATTTCTTTCTTCTTTTTCTAAAGTTCAATAAAGAGACAAGTTTGGGCATGTTCATGTCTACCGAGTAGAGACAGAAATTGGATTACTGAGAGAAAGTTAGATATATTTAGTTGAAGAACTCTAATATTTTTAGATAAAATGAGAACCATGAGGTATTTCTTATGATCTCCTATTTTTCTATAGACTCCTTTTAGAAACTGAATATGGGCCCGGAGGCCCCTTAATCTCACCTAGGGTGGTGTTTCTGAGATTCCTATTACATACATGCATTAAGCTGACCCAGTTTGCTGCTTCTTAGATTTTTATATACATGCAGTATAGAGTTCATATTTTTCTTCTTTCATATTGCTGTAATTAACTGGAAACACAACTAAGATAGACACTGTGTTAACCCCAACCTAGATCCATGGATGGTTGCATGGATTCTGAGACCACTTTGAAGCTGTATGCAAAAGACTCTTGCATGGACCACAATTTGACCTAAATTGTGTTTGAACCTTAATTTTGAGGAAGCAAAGATTTGAACATTAAGCCACCAAAGACTTCAAAAGCCCCTGGAATTATGTTCTCGTCTTTATCAAGAATCCCAATACCCTTGTCTTTGACCAGCAAATAAAGTGGAACTTGCTCATCCCAATTCTAGAGGTAATATGCTAAGTGAAGAACTATCATCAGGAGGAGGGTATTTATATTTATTTTGTTTACTTGTTTGGTTGGTTTCCTATATTTTTTTGTAATTTTTTTTTTCCTTTCTCTCCCCAAAGCCCTCCGGTACACAGTTGTATATTCTTCATTGTGGGTCCTTCTAGTTGTAGCATGTGGGATGCTGCCTCAGCGTCATGTCCGCGCCCAGGATTCGAACCAACGAAACACTGGGCCACCTGCAGCAGAGCGCGTGAACTTAACCACTCGGCCACGGTTTCCTATTTCTATTCACAGAAATGTGAACACACCTTACAAAAAAGACTTTATATGTACATGCATCTGCACTTTTCTGGGGAGGTTCACAGATTTTACTAGAATCTTAAATGTCCCCCCAAATTAATAATCTTTGTAAATGGGCCACATTGCTCTAACTAGCAGCCATAATAAGTTTTCCTTATCAAATTTAAAATGAGAAATCAAAGCCTATGGTCTTTGCTATAGTAAGAGTCTTGCTCAACTAGGGGAAAGAGATGGTAAGCTTAAAATTCGTCTGCTAGTTTATGTCTAAGTAGTTGATTGTCTATTGAAGTTCAGCTTATGATGTATTTTTTCCTTATGAAGTCTTTTGCAGGACTTACATAGTCTTCTATCTCTTTCTATATTTCTGTCTCTTCCTCCCTCTCCTCCCACCCTTTCCTCAGTTGTTCTTTGTTTTTCCTTTTGAGGAGCTAAAAAGGACAATTTAGAGAATTGAGACCTATTGAATGAATTTGGCCCTAAAATTCCTTTACTATTAGTTTCCTAAGTATTGATATTTTTTTCCCTTGAATTACCCAGAGAACTACAAATAAGTATTAAGTAAAAAGAGACAGGTTAGGTGCCAGCCCTGTGGCCTAGTAGTTAAGTTTGGTGTGCTCCGTTTTGTGACCTGGGTTCAGTTCCTGGGTGTGGACCTACACCACTCGTTGGTGGTCACGTTATGGCAGTGACTCACATAAAAAATAGAGGAAGATTGGCACAAATGTTAGCTCAGGGTGAATTTTCCTCAAGCAAAAAGAGGAAGATTGGCAACAGATGTTAGTGCAGGGTGAATCTTCCTCAGCAAAAAAAAAAAAAAAGAGAGAGAGAGACAGATTGAAGCATTATCCTTTGATGAACTTTGATCTTGGATGGAATAGAGGGACTTAGTAGTTAAGAGGCTAACTGTTGCTGACTTAGCCCGGTGAACTTTGGTTGGGTCCAGATGGCAGGCACTGGGGATGTTTCTTCAAGAGCTTACCCATATCTCACACTTGGACAATGAACAAGGAAATGGGGACATTATCACTTGCACATATGCAAATTTATCCTTGAGTAAATGGGCAGGTAGGACTCCAATCTGAATTTCCTAAGGGTGACCTAAGGTATCATTTACATTTTGTGGCCCTGTTTTATCAGAATTTCATTAGTTAATGTTCTAGACTGCATATTCTTTAAGTAAAATAACTGCATCTTTTACCTTTGAATTTTTAGAAACTGCTTGGGTATCTGGCACATAGGTATTCAAAACTGACCAACTACATTTCCCAATCCTAAAAGGGTGAAAATTCACTTTTTCTCATTGTTGATTGTGGTCTTTCTGTTCATTCCTGATTTTCAATGCCATAGATCACAATGTCCTTTAAATTTGAAATGCTCCCCACTCCGCCCCAAAACTGGAATACTTAGAATTATGGTTTACAATCTACCAAACTGCCCCAATATTAAAAGTATTTCATGATATATAAAATGCTGGACTAGCAGTATGCACTCATGTGAATGCTTGTCAAAACCACTTGACCTTTTAAAATAAAATCCTGTCAAATTTCTGAGACTTGGACCCAATAATAAGTTTCTTAATAATTTTGTTCTTCCCTCAAGTATTATTTTCTGGTTGATTTGAAATTTTATTTTTCAAATCAAGAACTTAATATTTAGTCTATTCAGTTATTTGCAAAAATATGGATCATATTTGAAATAATATCTATAATTACTAATGGAACAATTGCAGATTTATACTTGATTGGGTGTTCGTGCTTATGGATGATTTTCCCATTGGTTATTTGAATAATTGTGCTTGTAAAATAAAAGACACAACCACAGAAAGATCCAATCTAGTTTGATCGTTGCAGAACTATTTGAAGAAAAAGAGATGGGTTGTGTGAGTCAATTATTGTAAAGAGAATGGAAAGTAAATGACTCCAGTGATTTCTTTTAGATTAGTAAAAGCAGCGGAGAAAACCTCCCAATTCCCCTTCTTCCTCCTTAACTAATTTTATGTTGGCTTTATTGCTAGCAAGTCCATAGGCATACACAACACCTTTCCTCCATAACCCGCAGGAATAAAAGCTGTTGACAATATGTGGAAGAAAATAAAGGACTTGAATCTGTTTTTGTGCTATACTAGGCATGCAACTCAGTAAAATAAAACTAGTTAATGAAGAATTAACTCAGCTCAAGATAATGTAAAGTGCATTGATACATCAAGTATAGTTGCACAAGTAAAACAAATTGCGCTTGGGTATTGCCTAGCAGATAGGTAGCTGTGTCACATTCGATTTAAATATCCGGTGTGTTTTTTAAATGTAGGGCTACAGAAAGACACAAATAATTATCAACTCATCAACCATCAACTCATAAAATCAGACTATTGCAGCAATTACTCAATAGTTTGTTTTATGATGATGATGCACAAAGGTTATTTCCCTCCTCCATCATCCCCTTAAATATCTACTTGCTTGCACTATAACCTGAGTGGCAAAAAAGTAGTTACATTATGAACTGGAGAGCCACTGCCATCCACACAAAACTCAACTTTTCTGGAAAGACTGTCAGCATTTTAGGTCACTGGGTTTTAAAATCTGGCTAATTGAAACATGGCTTCATGGATCTTGCAAAATAAAAAACAATAATCTGGAACAAATTATAATCAAGTATGATATTCAATACATTTGAAGATAGATATCTTTATAATTTCTCAGGGTATGAGGCCTGGGACTCTAGGATGCTAAATTGGTAAATATTCTGCTACTATTTGGTTTGAGAGTTATGGCAGAGTTTACCTCCAAATAGCTCTCCTATAGAGTTCCCTGGCTTAGAAGCATCACTGAATCACTGACGTGATAGCCAAGGCATCTGGAAAGTCATAGATGAAATGTGAAATCAAGGCTTTAGGGTTAGAAGCAGGAGTTCACGATTTCTATTTTCTCCCTAACATAACTGTCCCAGGCACATGGTGACTGCACTTCTACTTGAAAACCTACAGTGACAACTTTTAAATGCTGATGCTAAATATGCATTTCTTTGGCCTATATCTTCCTTTCTCTCATTTTTCTATTTTCCCGTCCTTCTTTCCTTTCCCCCTTCTCTTCTATTCAATAAGTTATTATAGAAATTCTATCACAAATATAGTAGTGTATTATATTCAAAATACAAAGATACAAATTTGCATTAGTCTCGTGAAGACTTGAGGCGTGTGTATAATGACTACATACAAAGCTGTTGATGATTGGTTTATAAACTATTTTGATCAAGGTAGGAGTATAAACAGGTTGGTACTTTGAATAAGCAAAAGTAGTTATTTTTAGAGCAAAACCATTCACGATACCAAGAAGGCTGAAGACCCAGTCAACCAACAAACAAAAAAACTCACGCACTAATGTAACAGTAGAAACTGCCTGAAATTATGTACTCATGATTCAAATTGTGTGTGTGTGTGCAAGCATGCCTGTGTATGCTTGCATGCAGGTGTCTATACTGGAAAGAAGCTTAGTATTGAAAAAAAGGCCATCACGCTAGGTCATCATAGGTCATGGAGACACTAACTCACATGTCTAGACTTCTGTTTTGCTATGAAAGACAGGGAAGAGGCTGAACCCCAAGCTTAAGAGATACTGCAAAGTGTGTGTTTTCATCACAACCTCTCTCATAGCCACATTGGCTTGGAATTTTATCCATGATGTAGTATTAAGTGAGAAATGTTACAGAGAAGTAAGCATGCATTTGTAATCATATACGTGTACGTAAACACATTTTTATGAGCATAGAGAAAAGTGAGGAAATATAGATATAGGTAGGTTAGCATTTCTACTTCAAGGAGATGAAACTGGAGAATGGTGGGGGTAAATGATTATATATCTGTTTTGCTCTTGTAATAAAAGTTGAGTAAATTTCAAAGGTAAAAGTTAAAAAAAAATTTTGCAGTTGTTCTTAAAGTTTGATTTATCAGAGATTAGCAAAATCATCATGAAATTGGAGGGCTGTTTTAACTGCTCTATTATTATAATTAAATAGAAAACATTTAAATATCAAGCAAGTAGGGAGGGCATAAAATCATTTTACGAAAAATCATACAATTATTTTGCTCTTTTTACTGTTAATTGGTGCAATTTGATCATAAACTGATGTCATTTGTAACCTCTCATTTTTGTTAATGTGGTTAATTGAGGAAGACTATTCCAGTAGTAAGAAAAGTAATGTGATTATTTCTCTAAGACAAGTACTTAAAAAGTGCTCCAAGAAATTAGAAGAGAAAGAAATTAAACTACTTCCAACATATCATGTACCATCATATGTCACAAACTTATCCTTCCAAGTCATATTACATGTCAGCTATCAGTCTAGAGGAACCTGCTCTTCCACAGGCTGAGGTCAGGCCCAGACGGTTTGGAGAGCTTCAGAGGATTCCTGATTATTAGGAAAAGAGTTCTAGTTATATACCTGGTTAGTCGCCCTTATAAACAAATGAAGTTGGGCCACCTGTTAAAACTTCTTCCTAGCCTGAAAGTATTCAGATGAATCAATGAGTTGACATGATTGCAAGTTAAAAGTCTTTGGAATCCACTGAAGAAAATGAAAACGTGTTAGAAATCAGGATCAAGTCCAGATCTTTAGTGTACCCTTACTTTCTGGCTTTAAATCTCTTTTTGTGGTTCTTTCGTTTTAGTGGATGATTTGGTGCATAGGGGCACTTTATTTAGGTGGTTGAGTTACTTGCAATAAGAAAGGTTCAGAGAATTTGAAGGATAATTTCATCTTCATTTAGGAACAAAATAAACGAAGAACAAATATTTCTATTTGATATGTAAGCTCAGTTTGTCTCTCCTCATATATTACAGATAGCAGACTTTTTTTTTTTTTCGTAAAGTGTGGCTATTACAGTGCCAAGCAATAGAAAAAGCCAATGTATAAAATTGTGTTGTAAAGAAAGAAATACAATCAGATCATTGAAGCATTGTCTTTTTGGGAGATATGCTGGGATATAGAAATAGCTTAGTTAGAACTTTCAGATAATCAAAATGATCATTGCTATAATGAGATTTTACCTGACTAAGAAGCAACATTACTCTAAATGTTTGGAGGTATTTGGAAGAAGATTATAATGCTTATTTAATTAACACGAAAAATGTATCGAGTATCTACCAATTCTCTCTATGGCAAACATTGTGTAGGAACGCAGGAGGAACACTATAGAACTATCTGAACAATGGACAAAAGCTTCAAGTCCAGTCACAGAGTAAATCATCCTTAAGAAATCCTTGATCACATTATTTCATTTTCTCAGGTATCATTCGGTTTAATGGTTTGAGGCGCCATCCACGGAAAGCTTGTGTAGATCTCATAGACCTCTTGCCTTCCTTTCTTCTTGTTCTGCTTGTGTTCCTCGCTCTAAGCCTCAGGAGCCCATGACCGTGAGTATCATTAGTAACAGCATCTTAGAATACTTTGTGTTCTAAAAAATAATTAACTGCTTCTTGACAGCAAAGTTTTAGACAAATAGAGGTTTTTGTGTTTGTATCTAGGAGCAATGCAGATGATTTTGGGGATTAGAGAGTCAACCCACTCTGTTCTCCACCCCACTTCCCTCAATATTATCTTAGGTTCAGGTATTATGTGCCCACTTGCCTTTATAAACTGTATTAAAGTTAAAATGCCTCATCCAAAATCATTTGAGAAAGCTTCTCAAAAATAGGATTTAAAGAAAGTGATACTTAACACTCCTTCTCTTACCCCTCTCCATTTCTAGGAATAAAGCTATTGGATGGTCCCTTTCTAGATGCTGGCTGGAAAAAAATTATATGATAGGAATGTATTTTTTACAAATACATCATTAAATCAACTCCAAGAGCACTGTATTCCTTGATTGAAACTACAGAGCTTGTTACAATGTAGTCTTCCTAAAAATCTTTAACAGCTATATTAATACAATTGATACCTTTGTATGCAAGCAAGCCATTCATATTATAATGATCTGTGTTTGCACAATAGCACATAATGGTTTTTCAAGGGCATGCTGGCAGCCCTATCCTAATCAATGATAATGGTATGGTTTGTGTTTTTATAGCAAATTAAGGCTAAACAAACTTAACATAAAAGTTATTTCTATCGAAATCCAACCAACTGGAAAGAAATAGGAGGTCATGATATATAGGGAAAAGAAATGATCCATTCTTAATTGAAGATTCCTTTTCACATTTACTTTTGTTTTATTTAGGGAAAAGACATTTTTCTTGATTAGGAAGCTTTCTTCACATGACCAGACATTGTTTCTCTTTTGAAAATTAAAAAATAAAGGATACATGCATTTTAGTCAGAAGACTGAATGTACAATGGTCATTGCTTTTAATTGGAAGGAAGACTTCAGGACTGATGAGAGTCAAAACTTGCTTTCCTTTTGGACACCACTTACCAAATTAAAAAAAAATAGTAGAATTTAAATCATATAATTAAAAGTATGCCATGCCCATATGTTGCAGTAAGGGGAAATGTCTATAACAAGTTTTGTTCCTTGTAACATAATATTTCAACCATGATTACCCATAATATCTCACCCACATGAAACCTATAGAATCTCTGAGAGGTGATAATTTTTCCTACTGATCTCTGAAGCAACTAGAAAATCCAAAAGTAGTACTTCTTGCTATATTTGCCTTGTGGAAATTCGTTTCCTGTTTAAATACAAATGACTCATTGGATTGACGTATAAAGGCAGTTGAAAATTTACTTACTATTTTCTCCTCATGGTGTGCAATCAACACTACAACATTTTAATCAAAGAAAAGTTTCACAATTGCAATTCAAATGTATGAGGCAACCTTGCATTTGCCAGTCATTTTCCGCTATTGTGCATACAGAATTTAAATACGTCACATAATTCCACACAGAAATACTTCTTTGCAGGTGGTGCCTTTGATATTATTGTCATGATTGTTGGATTAAGGTCTCTGATCAAGGAGACCACGTGGTTGTGTCGTCTATAGCAGTAGTTGTGACTCAGAGTCAAGGTGAGTAAAGAGTTTTAAAGAGGGAGGCTAACCCCTATCAGCTCTATTGTAGGATATATGGTAGCTCAGATCCACTTATCTCAGAGATATAGCCCAAAGATGTATGTTCTACGGACCTTTGCACAGAAGAAGATAAGGCAGGGCCAGAGGGAAACTGTGAAGTTTCTCAAGTTTGAATGATCTTTCTTTGAACCCTTTCCCTCCGTTGGTGGCATATTTACATCTTCTCCCTTTCTACTGTCTACCTCTGAATTTTAGACACCTGGGGCTTTTCTGGTTTATAAATCCCCAATCCTGGCAAAAATTACTGCTATAGACTAAATGTTTATGTCCTCCTAAAATTCATATGTTGAAACTCAATATCCAATGTTGACGGTATTTGGAAGTGGGGCCTTGAGGAGGTGATTAGGTCATAAGGATGGAACCCTCATCAATGGGATTAGTGCCCTTATAAAAGAGACCCCAGAGAGCTCCCCTTCTGCCATGTGAGGACACAGGGAAAAGATGGTCATTTATGAACCAGGAAGGAGTTTTTACCAGACACCAAATCTGCGAGTGCTTTGATCATGGATTTCTCAGCCTCCAGAACTGTGAGGAAGAAATGTCTGTTGTTTATAACCCACCCAGTTTATTCTATTTTTACTATAGCAGTCCAAACTAAGATGTTACTCATTCCTTTAGCCACATATTGAGGATTATTTCATGTAAAATCAGGAAAGTTCCAATCTTTGTACATACCTTCCCTCTCTTACTGGTGTTTAAGTTTGAAGGAAGGGTTCACTTTTGCTCATCTTTGTGTTTTTTCACTACTCAACACATTCCTGCTGTTATAGATCCATCCCACAATGCCTGTCATGTCTCCACAACTGTGGAATGAATATGTGTGTAAGGAGCACTCCTTCAGTTAAAACATTTTAATGACTTTTAACAGTATTTTAATGTAAGGCAGTAAGAGGATTATAATAATGATTGAGAGTGAATACTGGAGCAAAGGAAACATCAGTCCTTGGCGGGTTGGGACCCAGACACTGTCAAGTCATCACTGGCTGTTTGGAGGTAAAGAATCAGGACCTTTTTCTTTTAAGGTTTCCACATCAGAGTGTATGATGGTGCTGCTGATGTGGATAAATGATATAATTTCCACATAATATCAGGAAAAACAGCCAAGGTTGAAGATTAACCCCAAAAGACTGGTCAAATGAAGAGAGAATAATATAAGAAACAACAATTTTGTTATTTAAAATAATGCTAATTTAAATCACATATTTGATGAACTGCTTATCATTTATGACTAAGCCCCATGTTACCCAGTAGACATTATATGTATCATAAGTATTTGCCAGATTAACTTTGTTTGATTAAAGCAATGAAATCACTCATCTGGTTTCATGTTTTGGGGATCATTCTGCATAGAGGTCTGCATCCAAACCATGAGAGAGGACAAATATAGGAAATGTTCTAGGTGTTGAGGATAGAGCAGGAACAAAGCAGACAGTTTCCTGCTTGTTCGGATCTCACAACTATCACTACTGAAGCTCTTCCCCTTGAAAAAATTTTGTCTCTTGTCTGAAATGTCAAGAGCCCATGTGCAATTTTCTTCATGTTAGGCTGATTAGGTGTATTGATCAAATTCTCATGGAAATATGGATTAGGTATTAGGTTAATCAGTGTCCAAGCCAGTTAGCTTCTCTTAGTTCCAGAACAAGCTTAAAGTACGAGTATTAGCAAAATCCTTCAGAATGTGTTTTACTGGTCAAGAGTTAATATTAGCCTGTATAAATCTATCCACTATTGAAAATCAGCCATGAGGCAAAGCACATGCCTAATGAACTCAAATTAAGAGTAAAAATCTTCCTACCTACCAAGAGGCAGCTATAGACTCAAATAATGGCCAATACCATAAGAGCAGAGAAAATTTGATCTATGTGTTTATCAATGCTTGTTTTCACATCTGTTATGGGCAAAAATAATTTACTTCTAAGAATATATGTTTTTACGATAGTAGCCTACTCAATTTTTCAAAATGACCTTTCTGTATGAAAGATGAACAAGAATTCCTAGAATTAGCAGTATGAATGCATAGAACTCAGCTCCATTTCTATGCATTTCTGGTCCAGTAAAAACATATCCTCTTGCCACAAGGCTATAGTGCTTATTTCTCCTACATGACAAATTCCCAGAAAACAGAATTTTTTTTTCCCCTCTGTGCAAGCTCTGCTAAAGAGCTATTTCCCTCCACCTTTTTGGCAAAAAGTTTTCTTGGGATGTGAGTTTGCTGCATTTGCTTGTGTGGCCCAGAGGCCTCGTACCGTCTCAGCTGGATAGGTCCCTTGGAAAGAGAAATAGCGAACATATCACATTTTATGATGAGCCTGCCAGATTGTTGCTCCTCATATACACCTCTGAGTCGTTCCACATGAGGGACTCCCTAGGGTGAATGGGAGAATAAATGAGGTGTTCAAAGGAATAATAATTTTGTACAAGGTGAACGGATAAAGGAAAAGTGAGGAACATTCCTGCTTAGCCACAGGATAAGTCACACTAATTAGTCTGCATATGTCACAACTCCACAAATGGAAATGAAATTTATGAAAAGATAACCATAAAATGGATACACCTCATAGATAAATATCACTCAAATGCTACACTTCACAGCCTTTCCACATTGTATAAAATTACTTCATTATTTATGATCTTATTAAAATACATTATAGATACGCTTGGATATGAATTTTAAAAACTTAATCTCAGTATGCTCTATGTATTTAAAAATATAATGAAAGATCTATTTCTACCATCTTAAATTTAGACATTTGCTTTACAGTGACAAATTATGAAAGGAAATAGTTTTCTATGGTTCACTTGGTTAAATACGTACAGGTGAAGTCTGGTCTCCTGTAAATGTAAAGAGGCAGTGATGAGCATCATCTGAAAAAGCATGACACTCATTTGCCTTTAGAATATAGCCTTAAGTATTTTCTACATGTTCACATTCTGAATTTTGTTGGCTGAGAATATTAATAAAATTTGTATTTATAAGTATACCTCAACTGATGGCGGGAAAGCCAAACCAGTCAGGAAGAGACATACATGCTAGTCTGGAACTCCATTTGGTATTAAATACATGATACAGGTCATCTGTGAGTGGATAAAGAAGAGTTGATAGAATACCAAATGTTTCCCCCCTTTGTTAAAATACTTCTGCAAAAGCATGAACCAAATATTATTTTAAACAGATAGAAACCCAGGAAAGTTTGTGTTTTGAGCATGTGCAAACCAGGCATAGCTTTTCTTCTTTAATCTTGCTCTGAATATTTAGATTGATTAGATGAGATAAATAGACGTAGATATATAGATAGATAATCTCAATCATGATAGTAGGCAAATAATAGTGCTTGTGTTTAGGCTTTGTATAACTAGGATCTAGATGATTATTCACACTAAAGAGGCACATTTTTCCTCCTCTTTTTCTTTCTTCTAACACTCGATTAGTTGTGATTTTTTGTGCGTGTGGTAAAAAAAACACATAAAATTTACCATCTTAATCATTTTTAAGTATACAGTTCAATAGTGTTCTCTCCATTAAATTTTAAAGGTGCTTTAACAAAGTTCTGTGAGAAAGCTAGTAGGTCATGAACAATCTAGAATCTAGCATTAAATTGACTTTGTTTATGTACGTTTTCCTAGAAATACTTGAATATGAGAGTTTACCAGAAAGCTCAATGTTCCTTTAAGAAATGTATTTTTGTCATTAATATATTCTCCTTAAAATATTGATATATAAACAATTTTATCAACAGACTAGAGTTATATTTCTTGAAGATGTGCTTACATCAGCATTGTTTCTCTTGCATGCTGAAAGGAGTAATCACTACAGTATAATAATTATCTTTTTTTCCCAAGGAGTAATTAGGAATGCAACCCTGAATAAGTAACGGTGTGTAAATTACTGCTGGAGTCCCAAGGATCCAGTAGCTCACACATTCTTCTTTTCAAAAGTTTTTTTCTTTGATTATTATGCCTCATTTATGCTATCAAATATAGGATTCATCCCTTTTTTATAGCTGACGCTGCTTGTTTTGGAGTAAAGTAACTGACGTTTATTGACTTCCTGGGGGGAAAAGTAATTTAAAGAATTTAAAAATTATTCTCCCTCTAGAAAAAAATTCAAAATGTCTTCTACATAAATATAAAAATGGATTACCATGTATAACTTGTGAATTTACAGAAAAAATTTCAACCATGATGACTATTACAAATATGGTCGGGGAGACATTTTGTGTTTTAGGTACTTCTTTTATTAATCCATTTAATGAGTTTTTCAATAGGTGACACATACATATAATATCATGTTCAAAAAAGAACAAAAGTAAGTGTATATAATGATAAGTGAATATTTCTATTTAATCTCTTCCCCTGTAATCATTGCGACTATTTCTTGTGTATCCTTTTAAGGAAAGTTATTTATACACAAGATTATATGCATGTATGTGTGTTTATCCATATCCAAAGCTACATCTATATTTATATCTATATATATTTATCTTTCTGTCCTAATGATTTTATAATACACAATTGTGCACTTTGCTGTTTTGCTTGACATTATATCAGTATATATTGTGCTGTCTCATTCTTTTTAAACATTGCATAGTATTCCATTGTATCTAACGACTTGGATGTTCATTACATACATTATCTGAAATGTATCGAATAATTCAATATCCCAATGAACATTTACGTGGTTTCTAATCTTTTGCTATTATAACCACTACAATCAATATCCTTATACATATGTTACTTCACAGATGGCCCATATGTCTGCAGAATACATTTCTAGAATTAGTACTGCTGAGTCAAAGATTCTGTGAATTATACATTATGACTGCTATTTCCAAATCACTCTCCATATAAATTGTACCATTCAACATGCCAACCGCAATGGATATAAGCATCTATTACTCTTCAATTCACAGAGTGTTTTATGCTGAAAGTACTGTATCTCCAAATACCTGCTTAATTAGATATGAACATGATATTTTGCATTCTGTAAAATAACACATTTTTTTCTAATTGACACTATCAAATGCCTTGCATTCTTGGAGTCATCCTAGGATTTGAAGAAACAATCAAGCAAAACTTATTAAAACTGGCTGAAGAACCACATGAGAGATTTCAACTACCCCTGACTCCATAATAAAACAATACAACTTATTGGAAAGGGGCATTAAAACAATTGCTAATAATGAATATTTGGTGAGTATAATCCTATAAGCAGCACTGTAGAGAGAACTCAGAATTGAACATGGTCTGAGTACGTTTAAGTCACAATGTAAAGTTGGGTAGAGACAATATAAACAAAAATACGCCTTGTTAAGTCTACTGCTTGTTAGCTTTCCCCTAGCAAAGTTAATGACTCCCTCTTCCATTTTCCCATAGTGCCCTATTTACGCTATACCCCTTCTCACTGTGAACTGTGTTTATCTATTGAGCTTACAGCAATTATTTTGGATTATGGGACTTTGAGATCAGGAACTCAAGTTTTTGTGTATCCCCAATATGTAGCATAACACTTGCTACATAGTAGGTGTGTAACTGTTGCTTGTTTTATGAATAAATAGATGCTGAGCAACATCTCTTTTTATCCTCATAAATCTATGATGTAATTAATACAATTGTTTTAGATGAGCTAATTGGCATCTATAAAGGATTGCTCATTCTAGGTCACATAGCTAGTTAGTTGCAAAGGCAGAATTCTTATCTTAAGACATTCTGACACCAAACCCAAGCTTTGGATGAAAGGTGAGATACTGCCTGATAAGGAACACATGAACTAAGGAAGGTGTCTCTCAGGCCCAAAACAGACCACTGAGTGGCCCTTTATCTAAGTCTTGCAGGATCACTGAGATTTGTCACTGAGATGAAACCTTTTCTTTATTGAGCTTTGACTATTCCACTGTCCTGGGGGGTTCTTCTCCATGATGAATGATTGTAAAGAGTGTGAATTCCTCCCACCACCTCTGTTCTTGTCGTCACCAAAAATACACCCTCTATAGACTAAAAGCTTTCCTGCTAAGAGAAAGAAGATGCGGTAAAAATTGTAATAACAAGATGAGAAAATTAGAAAGGTTCTGGAAAACTTAAAAGCTGCTTTTCTTTTGTGGTATCTAGATATCTCAGTTTCTTCCTCTCTCCAAGCTCAACTCACGCCTCATTACATCTCTCCAGCAGAAAGAGCTGAAATTAGAGTTGAGATGGACAACGGTTTTGAGGTGGTGAACCTTCCAAATACCAAACTTAGGAGGTAGCCCATGGAGTCCAATAGAGATACTTCATTTCCATTTACCCCAAATGTAATCTAATTAAGATCATTTTCAGAAATGACCTCAAGGTCCAGTCTCCTGAACAACACAAGGAAAGCTGGGCTTCTGATTAGTCATCTCTACTATCATGGTCTCTACATTATGGTTAATAATGGGTCTTTCCATTTTTTTTTTTAATCACTGAGGAACATGGACAGCTGAGGTCAGGAGGCATGAGGGCATCTAGAGCAGAATCACATTGTCCCTTTTCCCTTCCCATATTATCTTCTTTCCTACTCGGATCCATGTTCCATAGGCTGCACTACCGGCAACAGAGGGCTTTGGGGTAATTTGGGAAGTAGAGAGGCAATTTCCTTTACACCAAAATGAACAAATTATCAATTTCTTCAATTAGCTGGATTGAAACATATTATTCACCCAAAATAGGTAGATAAAGTCAGAAATGTGTAAGGTGTTCATGGGTACCAAATGTTTTCCTTTTGGGAAGACTTAAACAAAAATATTTATTTTAAGATGAAGGAAAATGTGCCTTGAATAATTGATTGGCTTAAAATTATTTATGAACTCAAATTTAAATTCAGTAAAAGGAAATGGGATACTAATGAGAAGCAGAATGATGTAGATTTATCATTCATTAATTCAACAGGTACTTTTTGAATACCTATAATGTGCCCAGCAGTTAGGTGGAGACAGAGGAATAAACAAACCAGACAAAAATTCTTGCCTTCTTGGGGTTTATTTTCCACTGGATGAAAGAAGATCTAAGTAGGATATGGTGAACTTGATTCAAATCATAACTTCAAAACAGACGCACTATATGAATCACCTAACCTCATTTTCAAACCTGGTATTTATCTCAGTCCTACACAGTATTATTATAAAATAGTGGATATGAAAGCACTATACAAAGCCTATCAAGCTCTACCAACTAACAGAATAATATTCATTTTGTATCATTCATTATAGGCCTGTAGGTCACAGCACTATGAGATATCTGAATCAACAGTTGATTCTGAATTCTCAGCCACATTGATAATTCATGTTAACTCTATTCAATGAAAATGTCTAGCTGTGTGACCATCAAAATAACTAGATGACAGATCCATATGAAATGCACTGGCATTCCCTTTTCCCCCATGAAAGTGTGGCATGGTTGTAGGTGAACCAGACTAGAATATCACTATTAGAAGAAATCTTGAATAAATTCTACAGACCAAGAAGGTTTAAAAATATTTATGACTCCCAAAATCCTGACGATTTTCATTACTCTTTTAAAAATTCACACTCAATATATGAAACATTAGTCAAGTGAAGTTCTGGTGATCCACTTCTCTTTGTTTGATTTTTATGGACTCGTAAACAGGAGGCTTATACAACCGAAGACCAATGCTGATTAATTTCCTTTATTTCTCAATGAAATATCTTTGCTCTTTGGAGAAAAGATAATTTATTAGATTTGTCTCTCTCTCTTCCCAGTCCCTCTCTTTCTGTCTCTCTTTCTCTCCAAAATTTACTTAAAGTAAGCATTCTTGGTATATTCTATTGTTTACCTATTGAACATTATTGTCTTACTTATTTTAGAAGATTTTTTTTCTTGTCTGTAACGAATTTCAATTTTTGACTATCTCCATATTACAAAAAATGGCAAAGCATTTTTAAAAAAGCCTATCAGTGCTAATGTGCAAGTAATGATGCATTTCATAGATAATAACATAGACCTACATGAAAAACATACCAAGGCTACACATCTTGATTATAACTGAGAAAGGAAGTCTTATTTTCAGTTCTAGTCCCTAATTCTGCCACTAATTAGTTATATGTCCTTGGGAGAGTCCCTTAATTGTAGGCTCACTTTCCTCAACTTTTAAATGAGAGGTTAGGATTAGTGTTTCTTGAAGATCTTTTCTCCCAGTCTATGAGTCTACAAAATGACTTGTTTGTATAATAGGTGCATTTCAATTTGCTAAGAAAAAACTTCATTAATACAATTAGATGGCTTACTAATTTTTAATTACATTAACATCTCCTAATAAAAATTGGCTTCTCAGAAATTAAAATAAAGTTTACAGTGACTTTGTTGTATAAGTTAAGTTATAAGAACCACAGTAGTCGTTTATAAGAAACGCTATTCTAGTTGGAACAAATGGGTGAGTTACGTTTTAGGGTTGCTATAGCAGACTGTATATATAGTGTGCATGGAACTCTAATTCTTCAAGGCTTTCGGTTACTCTAATCTACATGGATTTTTGTTATTTTAAAAGGCTTAAGGAAAATATCAAATTCGAAATTTAAAATCACCCAAAAGTCATTAATCCATACTGGAGGCACGGAGCTAACACAGTGGCCCAGCTCCTTTCCTCTTGCACTGAGGTGTCCTTTCCAGTTTTGCACTGAGTTCCTCTCTGCTCATGCCTGTTCACGTGTGTTGCTCCATCAGGATCCCTCTTCTCTCTCTCTCCATCTTGCTATGACTGTGCTCTTGCTTTTTACCCCCTTGGCTATCTCCTCGCACTCTTCTCTATTTTGATATCTTTCTCTTAATATATACTCCTTTATTTTCTTCTTCTTTACTTCTACTTGCTACCCTGCATTTGGTTTTCACTGCCATTTCCAAGGCACCTCATGGTTAAGCTCCCATTTCTCTTTATTATCTTTTTAATTCCTCCTCTGTCTTCTTTTTCTGATCTGCACTATACAAACTCATTCATCCCAATCTGTGACTATCATTACCTTTACTTATTTATTCTTTTAATGGTGACTTTATGGGTCCTCTCCTACGTGCCATTAGGCTTTTCTGTCTTTCTCTGTGGGGACAATATGTTAGAGAACAAAACAAGTATTTAGGAGGGAAGAAAAAGAAATTTTTTTACCACCTCCTTTGTTAAAAGTATGAAATCATTCACCCTCTTACTCATTCAATAAAAAATAAAAAGCAACTAACTACCATTGCTAGTATCACAATTGAATATTAAACAGACTTGAACATGACTGCATAAGCAAAGCAAGACACTTGTATGCACCTACATACATATATTTATACACATGAACCATATCCATATCTATACATATATTTATACACATGAACCATATCCATATCTATTTTGCATGTGTAAGTCTACACATATCACACATGCGCGAATAAAATTTATACTTTCTGGTCAATGTTACCACTAAATTTATTAAAAGTTGTGAGTATATTTCCATGCTAAGTCAGCCTAAAATTATAAATACAATATAGTAGCCACACACACACATATAGACAGAGTTGAATGTTAAAACAAATGCAAAATTACAACAAAGTTACTCTGACAGATATTTTAAAAAGTGCATTAACAGTATCGTACTCAGCAGCAATTAGGCATGAATGGTAAGCCATTCATGTAAATGAAAATTATTAGCTTTTTGTTCCACACCCAAATCTGTCAACAAATTCTTGCCTTCTTAAATTGACTAGAAACAATAAAAAGCCTTATTTTCAATATGGTTACAAATTAATTAGATTACTTTCCTAACAAAACATTAATGTGTTTGTAAAGGGAGAGGGGAGGATGAGAGGAATCTTGGAGTGTGGGATGCACAGAAGACAAGGAGTTTTATCAGCCATAAAATAAAAACGATGACATGTGGTCCGTGGGTTGTTGTGGAATGGCAGTATAGATAGGGACTGTCCACGGTGATATATTCTTCTTGCCTAAAAGTCACAGCAATTGTGATTTAATTCTTTGAAGGTTCCATTCTTACACCTGTAGCCAGGCACAGAGAGCCGGGTTAAAGGCAGTCAGGCAGCCCGGGGCTGGGACAGTGAAAGCAAACCCTATGACCTGAAGGTTGATATGATGTGTAACTTAAGGCAAATTATGATCACAAGCTTTTAAATTCACACATATTCAATCAATGGTGAGAGTCACTGTGCACAAAAGTAGGTCTGAAAACAGAAAAAAACTTAAATCATACTGGAAGTCAAGTTCAAGACCTGACAGTACAGAGATTATGACTTCATGATAATACTTCAGATGAAATACTCTCAACCTACTATCATTTTCAGCGAACACTTTATCATTTAGGCTTTTTCTTAAAACTCTGTATATCTGAGAAATGGATCTGAAAGTTTAAGAAGAAAAAGGCTCTTTGAGTTGTCTTTATATAAGATCAAACACACTTGAGTAAATAAAATCAAGAGGGAAGGTTCAAAAACCAAAGTGAGGCTTATATTTTGGTTAGCAGAAAATGCACGTTTCTTATTGTTGACTCTCTAAAGAAACATGATCTGCACTAATTCAGTATTGAATTTCTTCACTGAGATTAAAACAAAATTATTTATTTCTTCTCCCCACTCGTGGAATATTTGTAGATTTCTTTGCATTTTGCTTTAAATAGCTTCTTCATTTAGAAACTGAGCTCTAGGGTATTTTTTCTTCCCATAAAGTGGAAGCTATGTGGCTATTCATATAATCTTGAGGTGGGAAAGGTCTTTCACTGCATGTTGGTGTGGATAGAAATCAGAGAGAAGGTTGATGAGAGATCTGACTGTATACAAAACAAATGTAAATATGAGAGTTGAGACAGAAAAGAAATAACAATAATCAAAATTGAAAGACAGATATCTAATTTTAAATGTCACAATCAACAAAATCAGTAATAGAGAAATTAGTGTTTTAAAAAGATGTCTTTGGGCATGATTACATCTAAGAGTGAAACAAGTCTGAGATATTAGGAACAGGCAAAGTAAGGAGCTGTAATTCTAGGAGAGGACCTAGGCAGGAGTCAGACCATGGAGATCAAAGATGCCAAGGCCATAGCATGGGGGTTGTGTGGTGAATGCTTTTTAAATTTCTTTTCATTGCTCATTCAGAAAAAGACAGTCATTTACCGGGCTGTTAAATGGGTCACATATGGTTGCAGGAAGAAAATTTTGGGTCAGATTGTCAGAGGCAAATGTCTCCAGCAGATCTCAGTTTAATTTCCTACTACCACATTTTCATCCTTCTGAAGAGAAGTGATTTCATGGTCCAGATACACAAAACAGATAACACAGCTACATCCTGGTGGCGGATGCCTACTTGATGGTATCTATTTTCTTACCTCACTAAATGTGAGGGCTTCCAATTCCTCCTAACATAGAGGGAAAAATAGAACTTGCTAAGTGTCCACTGAATTCATGGCTTTATAAAAACAAATGTTAAGATATCTGGCCTTTGGACACATAACCCTATATTAACCTGCCATCTATCATACGGTTATCCATTGGATTCATAACCCCATGTTAACATGCCATTTATCATGTGGCCAGCTGATAGGCAGATTTTATAGCAATGGGGTTCAGGGCTACAGTTCTGTTCAATCTCTTCATTTAGTTGTGAGGACTAGAATTACTTCTGAACTGATATCTGTTTTACTAAACCAATTTCCTGAGTCATTTAACAGCATATGACAAAGGCCCTCCTGAATGCAGATGATTGCAGTAGACAAAAAGAGAGATTAAAGGCAGATATAGGACACATACAAAGTTTACAAAGAGGCAGAAGAACATCACAGGGGAAAAAACAAACTAGCAGCACGTAAAATAGAACTGTGATTCCATTCAATGAATATTGTCTATCATGGTCCAGACACTGTTGACAAATGTCAATACAAATGTGGCCAAAACAGAATCTGATTTAGCCTATACCTTTAGACAGGACAAAATTCCAGCCAGCAAACACAACCCTGTGGGTTTAGAAGAATTATCAACAAAGGTTATTTCTAGTCTGGGATATATTAAGAGAAGGGATAAATATTAGACATACAAATAATTTCTGTAGAAGCCCTTGCTCTTAAATAAAAATGTTCTTAATTATCTTTCAAAGACAGGACCTGGCTTCTGATAGTAATGAGAATTTACCAGTAAACGAACTTAAAGCCATCATGAAATTATTAAGTGAATTTTTGTGATGTGTACATCCTTATCTTTGTGGGAAAAATAAACATTTTCTGCCTACAAGGAACATTTAATCTATTTGAGATGAAACTAGATGCTGTCATCGTGTCTAGAAATAAAATCTTTGCTAATGATTTCTTTGCTTTGATATATTTTATGGTAATGTTATTTTGTATTATAGAAATTCAATATGGTCATTTCCTGGTACTTTGTTCTTTTCCAGAGGTTTGGAAATTGATTTTTAAATCATTTATCTTAGGAGTTTCCTTGGTAAAGTTAACAGGTCTATAATTTATAGTGTCTACCTTTCTAGAATCATCAGATTTTATTTGGTAGTAGAGTTTGGCTGGAATCTCTGGGCCTCAGAAATGGACTAAGTTTTAGTTTGTGACTGATATATTTTCCAGTAGATCTGCCAACAGGAATGTGCCTGAAATGGATGGCTTTCCCATGTATAATGGTCATCTGATACTCTTATCATATTCTCTTTCTCTATATATAATATTCTGAAATTCCTGTCCTAGCCTTTAAATATTACCCTAAATTCTCACACGTGGTATGTTGTGTCCCTACAGAGATTTCATTCAGTTTCTTAAGAACTAGGATATAAGTTAGTTAATCTTTAAATATATCTCACTTTGAAAACATATATACTTTCATCAAAGTTCATTTTGAATTGTTTTTTGTTGAGACAGCATGAGAAAATAAGCTTAGATTACTTATGCTTTTCCTAATAATATTTCTTGAAAATTTAATAATAATAACATATACAACAAATAATATTGATATCATATGATAAAATAATTTTATTTTAAATATTCCTTGAATTCATATCATTAAAAATGACTATGCCATGTAAACATTCTCTATTTTTAAGAGTAGGTGGCAATAATTTTTCTGTTTGATTCATGGTTAAAGTAAATTTTTCCATAAGCCATTCTTGAACAATTAATTGTGTGTATATAATACAGAATATGAAGTATATTTAAAATAAATTGTGAAAAAAGTTATTGTGATCCTTATTTGCCAGTCTTCCAAGCATGACTGGTCTTTAAAAGGACTTTGGCATCTAATATGTTAAAACGATTTCCTCAAAAGCCTGAAATAGTGTGAGTCATTTATTCTCTTAAAACTCCTCATAGACATTTAAAATGAACAGTATATAGTTTAAGATATAAATATCTATTACTTTGATCAAATTATACACACCTGTGGCAACAGAGCTTGCTTGTAAAATTGACTATTACATATTTCTAAGTTAATAGCTCTGAGAAATATTTGGAAGTTTCAATACTATATGATAAAGTTAACTTCACAAATTAGAATATTTATTATTCTATGTTGACATTCACAAATTGCAGCCTATTATATAAAGTCTACTTTTATATTTTATTCTTACTATGTTAATGTCACTCACTAGATTAAAACTGCATTCTCATGGCTAATATTGTTAGTTCCTTACTTAGGCACAAAAAAATATTTATATGTGGAATACAGGATGACTTTAGAAGATAGTGCCTTATTCTGTAAAAGATTCAAATATATATTGCTCTGAATTTATTATTCAATTACCAAATTTTTTTTTCACAATACTATGTGCAAAGCTTGGTTCAGTTGTACCTGGAAGGATTTGTGTGACCGATCTTATGAAATAACATGCTTTGGAAGCTGGAGGGTGCCATACAATGAAAGTTATTATTATTGTAGAGTTGGAATTTTTATTACAGAAATTCTGATACATTTGTGGAAAAAGCATGTGATTTTGGTATCACAAAATATTATTAAAGTCCTAGTCATTCTAGAAACGTAATCTTGGCAAATCACTTAACCTCTTTGAGATCCAGTTTTTTAATCTGCAATGACTGCTTCATAGAGAGATGGTTATATTTAAATAGATAATGTATGTGAAAATGTTTGTAAACTCTGAGGTAGTTTATAAATGGTCCTTATTATAATAAAACACTCTTCCCAGCTTAAACAGGTGGCATATCTAACAGAAAAGAAAAAAAAAACCTGTTAAACTGCACTGAAACATCTTTATTTCTCTTTAAAGTATTTAACGAAAGCCACGTAGTATATTTTATATAATGAAAATTTTATATAAAAAGATATTTTATAAAAGATAAAAATTTTATACATAAAATACTACATTTATACATGTTATATATTATATATAATTTTTATACAACAAAATTATATTTTTATTATATAAAAGGAGAGATGTGGATGCAGATTTCTCTTTGAGCGCAAGATCAGTGTCTTTGATTGTGGGATGTATTTGTGATATAAATAGGGAAAGGGTTAAAAAAAAAAACCTGGCAATAGTCAGCTCTCATAAAGATATAGAGAAAAAGAAGGACCTTAGAAAGAGGCTTGCAACAGCAAACATCCAGAAATATTTTAATTAGATTCTGATTCAATAATAGTTTTGTCATGTGAACTTGAACTAGGCATCAAAATCCCAGCCATCGTAAGGACCAGGAAGTTCTAAGAGCTCTCATCCTGTGAGGAAATGACAATGGCTGGTTTTCCAGTATACACGCAAGTAGGTGAATACGAGAATGCTGAGCTTTTCTTTCTTTCTTTTTCATTATCTTTTATCTTTAAGTTTCCTAACACAGAACACTGGTTATTCTTTCCAGGAAATTTTTATAATTGGATTTTTAAGTATCCAACGTGAAAAAAAAAAGAAAAATGCTTAGAAAAACTTTAATAAGATTCTCACTTTAAAAGGAAATCCATTTCAGTGATGTAATAATGACATTAATAGTGCCTGTATTTCATTTCATGACTTTGCATGGATATTAAGCAGTGACACTTTGAAGTTTTATCCATCAGCCCATTGCATCTGGGGGGCATTTCTCCTGGCGTGCCCAGGCAGAAGTCCAATTAAAGTTAGTAGGAGTCAGGTACCCAGAGGAAAAGAGAGGCAGATACTTGGAGAAAATGTCCATTATCAATGTGATTTACAGAAGGTCACAGATGAGTTTGGTCTCTAAAAGCATGCCAGTGGGGGAAAGCTTGGCTGGAAATCTTCTTGCCTGCCTATCTCCAGGGACTCCAGAGGGCACAGGGCCTTTTGGAGTAGCCATTCCATAAAGACTATCTTGTTTCATTTTCCCCATGTGTTCTCCTTGGATTCAACATTATAGGATTAGCTGGGGGCTGCCAAATGACAGTCCCTGAATGAACTGATGCCAGATCTACACAGAGTCTAGGTAATTGGATCTGCTGGGTTAACTAAGCAGCTGGCCTAAACGAAGCCCTGAGGACTTCAATCAGATTCCATTTTAATTCTCTGGATAATTAGGTAGCTATATTGGCTTTAGAAATAGCATTCCTCAACTATCTCCCTTTCCCTTGCCTTCACTCTATAATCCCCCTATGAGAAATGCACCCCATGTAGCAAAAATGCAAATCATTTCACCAACTTGGTCCTCAGCTAGAGCTCTCCAATGCCTGGACAATATCTTTCAGAGCAAGAAGCCAAAGGAAGATGTTATACCATGAGCTATCAGTAATAACCAAATTCACAAAACAACTAACATAAAACTTTTCCTCTTATAAAACATTTTTGAAGAATTTGCATTAAAACTTTAGCCCGTTCTCTTTGGAAATATACATTTATACAAATATAAATCATTTAAATATATGGAACTATATAATGTTGATAAACAAGATTTACAATGCCTCTTATGTTTATGATGTATTTTTATGCAACACAACCATTTAATGAAAGGGTTCAAGAAGCCTATTGACATTTACTTTTCTTCTTACCCTATATTTATTAAGCCTGAATATAACATTCACATTAACATCAAACACACGTAAAATATGAAATTGCTGGAGAGGAATGATGACATATTTTAGTACTTTGATAGTGGTGCCAACATTTCATTTAGGATATTTATATGTGTCATCTAAAAAGGACAATAAATTTCAGTGAAGGCTCAATATATTACAAGACTTTTCATCAACACACTCCACAGGGTAGACTAAAACCACAGAGGGAAGGAAGAAATACTGTTGAATAATCAATCTTTGAAAGCATTCAATGTTATTAAAAAAGCTACACTTAAAATATCCATAAGTCTAAAAAATGAATGTGTGGGAAGTAGTGTGATGCATATGCGTGGATATGAGAGTTATATGGAACATTTACCTTTCTTTCTATTTTTCAGTATTAAGATTATTAGGTAAACAAAAAAATAAAAAAATACAATGGGACATTAGTGATGCTAAGGCTTTGACACAAACTCCCCCTGCTGGTAGACAAATCTCTTTGTGTGAAGTGTTTGTTAGTTTCCAGCTACAGCACTTGTTGGCTGGCACAGAATAATTCCCCACACAGCCCTAACACACAAGCAAACAAGGCAGACAAACTTTTCAGTTTTAAGGATGGATGAGTTGAATTAGATACATTCATTACTCTTATCTGCTACTGAAGATTGGAATGGAGTTTGCTTACATTTCCCCTATCCTGAGTTTGCACTGATTTTAGTGTCTCATATTTCAGCATGATAGACAAATATTGACCTGAGTATATAAAAAACCACTATGCTCATGGTGTTGTCAATGACCAACAGCAATAGTAAGAATAGGGGAAATCCAGCTCTTTTCCCAGGGGATTGAGTTGCACTGCTCCCTGTTAGAGCTGGAAGAATTATATTTTAAAGTCAAAGGAGAGAGGTCCACAGTTGCACTTTTCGTATCTTCTGGAAGGAATCATTTTATTGATTATCAAAGACCAGGTTTACTGATTCTTAAACTTTGTTCTTTGGTACTTAAAAATGGACCATATTGAAAGGAGAAATTCCCTAAGAGTCCACAGTAAAGGAAGACCTGATTCTGTTCTCTTCCAGAGTTCTTCTTTTTCATTTGCATTTGCTCTGTGAATAAAGTCAGAAAAATTGATAAAATTTTCTATCTTGCACTGCCAAGATGGAGATCTCTTCCCCAAATCAATGCCATCAAAGCTGATGTAGTCTCTCTCTCTAGGCTTTATTCAGTTATACCAAGCTGTGTGTGCATGCTAGCATTTGAAGTTCTTTCAGGCATAAATGAGGCACCAAAGGGAAACCGTTCTATAAAATTCATTCTGGGAAAATGAGCTGAAAAACACTCACAGCAGATTATCACTAAAGAGGAACCTGGCAAAGTGACAACCTGTATATTTTTGTTTTTCAATTTTATGTCACTCTCTCTCTCTCTCAACACACACACACACACACACACAAATACTCACACCAGACACACTCACACCCCACAAGCCCCCTCTCTCAATGGTGAATACGACTTCAAATAATCTATACATCTTTGATACATTTTTTTTTTTTTGAGGAAGATTAGCCCTGAGCTAATTACTGCCAATCCTCCTCTTTTTGCTGAGGAAGACTGGCCCTGAGCTAACATCCATGCCCATCTTCCTCTGCTTTATCCGTGGGATGCCTACCACAGCATGGTGTCCCAAGCGGTGCCATGTCCCCACCTGGGATCTGAACCGGTGAACCCCGGGCCGTGGAGAAGGGGAACTTGCGAACTTAACCGCTGTGCCACGGGGCTGGCCCCCGACACTTTTAATGGTCTCTTTCATTTCTATACAAGCCCAAAGCATGTATGAAGCACCCACTGGGTGTAAGTACTCTTTTGATTTCCAGACAGAACTTTCCATTTTGCAGTAGAGGGAAGTATGCAAGCCTCCTCATTATGAAAGCACTATTTACAAATAGGACCTATTATTCTCCAAATCTTAGGGAGAAAATTACTTATCATCACATTGAGAACTATACATATATCAGCTCTACCCCTCTCCTAAGGGGTAATATCATATTCTGTCCAAAGGATTTTTTTGGGATCTGTATGAAATGTAAACCTCGAGAGAACAAACTTGATAGTTGGTAAAGGAAATATCTAGTTATTAGCTAGGTAAAGAATCCAAATTCCTCCCCAGATGTTAGGGAAAATGCTCCATTTTGCAAATTAGTTTTCTACTGCATCTATTATAGAACATGGCAAACACAGATGTCCCTCAGTTGGCTTGTGGTTCAGTGTGTCTTACAGATCCCAAATGTCTGGAATCTTAGATAGGGTGCTAGTCATGGAGAGTCCACATTGGAGATGTTTTACAACTCTTAATTACTTTGTTTCAGATTTAAATAGTAAAATGGTAAAGATAAAAACAGTGTGTGAACATGTAGGAAAAAATCCCTTTACTAGCACATCTAAGAAATTCTTAGGAAAGATCCTAATCATAAATTTACCTATCAAACTTTTTCTCTGACCTTGACTTCACTGTAGCCACTTTATTTCTCCTCCACCACTTAAGACAATATTATCTAACATCTCAGTTTTAATGCATTTTTTTTCCTGATTTGTCTTTACTGTTTCCTGTATCAGTTGTGTTTGTGTTTTTGAAGAATGGGGTCTGTTCCAGTGTTTGCTTCTTTATACTTTATTTTAGTTTTGAGGCAGGTATTCCACTGGGTCTTCATTTTCAAACTCTCAGCAGAAGTTACCCAGGAGCTAATCTCTTCAAACTAGGTCCTGGAACTCTGTGATGGCTATCATACACCCGGGACTATTGATAGGGAGAAAGACACTTGAAGCATTTCAATCATCTTAAGAAATTTGAAGAACACATTTCCCAACTCTGACTTAGTAAAAAATGCACCATAGATGGATTTCTTTTTCACCTAAACAGTGATTAGATCAAGTTAATCTACTTATCCACACACAAAATAGGCACCAGAATGACTGGAGAAATTGTGGCTTTAGGTTAATGCTTATATCAGAAATGGGCAGAAATGAAATCTTTTCTGTGTTTGTACAGTATTGTTGATGACCAATGAAAGGATTATACTAGAGTTGTCTTTCACTCCTTAATTGGATGACTGCTGTGAAATAATTGAGAAATGAAAAACTTTTGAATAAGCATAGTACTTTTCAATCCGTTATCTATTTTGAGTCTGGTTATAACCCTGTGCCCTGGCAGGACAGGTATTATCATCATCATCAATGTATTTCAGACTCAAAGAGGTTTTGGATTTATCCAGCAAGTAAAAAGCAGATGGGGAGCATGATCTTCAGACATAATGTCTGGACTCTTTTTACTACCCTCATCAATTTCTTCTTTAATTCTACTCTTCTTGATAAGGCCATGGAAAGAAAATGAAAGCTAGGTTCCAGGTTATGAAGAGCCAATTCAAGAACTCCTGAGTCTCATCAGAATTTAGCAAATATTTATTGGCACTTATTGCAGGTTTTGAAATGTGATTTAACTATGAATCAAATCTAGTCATTCACTTAGTCTAGACTGTATGTTCCTCAAGGGCAGACACCAGCGCTTACTCATCTTTGGCTCAGAGAGTAGAGAAAAGTGCTGGCATGGGACGACGGTAGCTTAAGAATGCCTGTTGAATGAAATTAAATGGTGGATTTTTGAATCTGGATGGATTGCCTTCTCTCTCCAGTTAGTTTACATAATGGAGCCACAAAGATGAAATTTATAAGAGCCAGTTTTCCTGCTCATAGTTCTGCAAGTCCCTGACTGTAGGTTATCGATTTGTCAGAGAGTGTACAGGCACAGAGTTGAAAAGTCATGATATTACTTGGTGGATTATGGGGAGTAAGCCGTCAATTTAGGAATCCTGCAAAATACTTATTCCTCGATACTTTTTTTTTTTTTTAACCTAAATGATGTTCTTGGTAGTTTATTTCACAGATCTTCACAGACAGCTCTTCAATGCATGGATTCATGTCATCAACACATTTTGCTAAGACCCACTTAGTTCCATTATTACATAGGCAGAGCTTCAAATACATGGGAACTCAATCTCTTCACAGTGGAAAAAGGACAGCTTCATTTGGTAAGAAGGAGAACATTGGCAAACACAGCAAAAAAATTCTAGTTAATCACAAATTTTAACCACTATCTAGTTGACATGTGCCTGCTGTGGTAATTGCTTCATTACTTAATTATGCAAAAAAAATAGCATTCACAGCAAACATAGCTCATGAAGCACTATTAAAATACAAAGAAACATGTTCTCAACTCTTTAGTGAAAACATAAATATTTCATAATGAGGAAGAGCTCTTATTACATAATAGGAATGAAGATTTTGCTGCTAGCTTGAGTTCTCTCTTTCATTAAACCTCTGTAATACTCTTATGCACCATGATTTCTGCTGTCTGTGGTTATAATCTTGGATCTTATCCTGACTCCCACCATACCAAGTAAGATGTTTTAGGGCATTGTTAGAAATGCCTTCTCAAACAGTAATCTCTGACCATCATATATTTAAGTAAAAGAGTAAATGAATAAGCAAGTGAACAAATAAACCCACCAATCAAGAGAATAACTGTGGAATTAGAGGTGAGGCACAGGAACCATTTTACTCAGACATAAGACAGAAGCTTCTGGAATAGGAAGACCACAGCAGTACTTTAGAGCTTAGCAATAGTGCTCTTGGTCCAGGAATTATTTTTAATAAACATACCTATCCCTGGGCAAGCAAATGAATATTGTCGTTAGAAGTCTTCCCATTTCATTGCTTTAAATGTTTTTGAAATTCTTTAAAAATTGTTCTTGGAGAGTTTAAGACTCACCCAAGACATTCAGTTTCATTATTTTCCTGCTTTTTTTTTCTTAAACTCAAAAACAATATTCTCCCCCTGCAATTATCCACAACATCTGTAGCTCTTAAGGTTGGATGGTTTAAAAATTCAAAGGTACACCTGAAGGTCAAATATTTGCAATTGTTGAAGACATTCCAAAGAAAGTTTTTGTCACCCTGAATATAATTTGTTTAAAAAGGACTCTCAAGTATCATAAAAGATGTAAGCATCCTGGCATAAATACATGTGCTGCAGAATGTCTATTCTGAAGGGAGTAACAAACACTCATCTGATCAGATGGGCTCTATTTTCCATCTTTTACATTTTAGCAAACAATCTCATCTTTCCTTTATATCTACCAATATTTGTGTGGTTCTTACGATGTTCTCAGCATTTTTCTGCATCTCAGGATAGAGAGAAGGAAATAAGGCATTGTCCTTGCTCTCAAACTTTATATCAAGCACTAATATACTTGACAAGTTGCAGTAGCACCCATAGACAATGCTGAGTCCTCTGAATGGGTCCCAAGATGAAGTATGTTGATTCCTATCCTAGCCAATTGAATGTTTAGTACTGTTATTTTATTCATTCATTTATCTGTTACATCAGACAGTTTTTGAATATCAATATATCTATGGATGACCTGCTCTAGACTCTAGGGCTATAGTTGTGTACAAGACAGACAATTTATAAAACAAGAAACTGAAATGTCATGACTATTTTCAGAAGGAAAGTAAAAGGTATTAGATTCTCACCAGCAGGAGAATCTAACCTGGTTTGAGGTATTGGGAAAGACCTTGCTAAGGAAACGATGTCAATAATTAGATTTTAAGGGTCAATGGAAATCATCCGAGTGAAGAAGAGGTAAGAATATTTCAGGAAAAGGGAACAGCATGATGTGGCTGAGAAGTGAGGAAGAGGTGGTATGAGGTAGTTCTGCAGCAATTCTGAAATTGCTGACATCCAGATCTCTAGGTGGGGGAGTAGCCTAAGGTGAGGATGGACTGGGGGGCAGGGAGAGTCATGGGGCTCTCATCATGACTTTGGACATTTCTCTAAGGTCGTGGGAAGTTATTACAGGGTTTTAGATAGGGATGTAACATTGTCACGTTTGTAATTTTAAAATTTCACTTTGACTGCAAAATGGAGAATAGAAAGGAGGTGGGCAAGAGAAAACATAAAGCTCTCTTAGGAGTTACTGCAAGTGTCAGGTGAGAAATGATGGTGGCAGTACTTACACCAAGAAATGGATGGCTTTGAGAGCTAACTGGTGGTACATTTAGTAGATTTGGTGATGGATAGGATGTAGCAAGTGAGTTGAAGGGGGTCACAAGTATAATACCCAGGGTTCTGGGTTGGCTATTGAATGTATGGTTGGTACCAATTCCTGTGCTAAAGAACATGGTGAATGAAGCAGTTCGAAGTCGGTCTTACTAAGTATGAAATGTATTTGAGACATTCGCGTAGAGATGACAAGGAAGCAGTCTCTAGAACTGTCAAATAATACTATCCAGTCTTTGGGCAGAATTTTAGCGTGTTCATAGCATGTTTCCTCACTTAAACCTAAAAACAAAATTTTGCTGTAAGAAAGCATTATAATAAGTATTATTATTCAATTAATATTTGTTGCTTGTTGAATATTCCTATTTTGTGAATAAAGCAATCAAGGCTCAAAGAGTTGAAAAGCATTTCTTGCCCAAGGTTGGAATACAAGTCCAGAATCTGTACCTCTAAATTTTATAGTCTATTCTTCAGATCAGTATTACATTTTCTAAAATGAAAAGATTGTACAAATGTCAAAGATCATGGTGATCCTTATTAGGTTGTACTTGGAAAGTTGACCTCATTTTCATAACCACATCTTTCACGCATTTAATAAAATTGATTTTCTTTATACTCACATAGCTTCAAAATACTTGCCAGATGCTCAGATTTGAACTCCTTGCTATCCTACCCAATTTATAATTTGATGTATGCTCTAAACAACATAATAAGGTCAGGCTTATAAGTTCACTTAACCATAATGCAAAAGTTGCCATTTTGTAAGAAGAGACTACTAAACTTTCTTGTTTATATACCATGTGATGAATTCAGACTAGCAAAATGGTTGAGAATATAGTCTTTGGAATTGGATTCTCTGGGTTCCAATATTGCGCCTACAGTTTGCAAATAATCTTGATAAAGCACCTAAATGTTCTTAACTCCAGTCTCCTCATCTGTAAAATAGGAAATAAGGACACTCATGAGTTTTGGGGGAGAATTAATTGAGATAATCTCAATAAATATGTGTTTACTTCAGTTTGGCTCTCATTACTGTCTGAATAGGCCAGCTCTGTCCTAGGAAACAGCACGTTTTTTTCTTCCAAACGTTTATTGCCCTTTCTTGATCATCCATAGGTGCCAGCATTAGACTTGGTTTCTCTCTGTATACACACACTGGAGATTCTAGTTGTGCCTCAGGATCATGGTCCATACTTGAAAAGTGATTTTCTCTGCATTGATAAATAGCCTTCTCAAATGGACTAATCTCTTTGGACTGACCTGCCAAGTTTACCTAAACAGAAACTTTATAACCAGTAGCATTGTTCTCCTTTGAACAGCCCTATGAAAGAGCAGCCAGGTACAAGAGCAACAGTGAACAAATTGGCAATTAACTTAAAATGAAAGACAGTCATCCTTAACTCTACCTCCTCTCAATTTCTCTTTCCTCTGAGAACGAAAAGAGACATTTCTCTCAATACTTGAAATGGCAATAAATCATGATTTTATTTGTGTGATTTACAATGGATAATCAAGCCTGTAACTGTGCTGTTACCAATGGAATTATTTCTCTTGTAGCTTGGCTAACAGTATGAGAATTGCTGCAGGTTTTAAAGTCTCTCCTTATGCCAAGATTGGCGATTCACCCTAATTCAGCGAGAGAAAGTGGGTTCTGGTTAGTCATGGGAGAATCTTGGTGTCTGCTTGAAAATAGACTCTAGGTAAGCAATCAGATAGATGGTGTGTCTAACACAGAGTCCTTGTAAGTTCAAAAGCTACATCTAAAGGTAGCAGAGCAGGATATTAACCGCAGCTCTTCACTGTGTGATCTGTGGCAAGCTACCTAACCTTTTCATGCCCATATTTCTTGATCTGTGAGACGGTAGATAACATCTTGTGATTTTGTAAGTATTTAGTGGGTTAATTTATGTAGCATGTATATTATGTAGACGCAATAAATATATCACAATTACTATTACTTAGCAAAATAAAATGAATAAAATAAAACAGACGTGGGAAATTTTGGTCAAGTATAATTTCTTTTCTCATCTTGTAATGAAAAGGAAAGACCTCTATATGCCAGTAGTAAAGATATATTCAGAATATTCCTCTCACTTTTCAAATAATTCTAGAAAGAGACACTTTCTTGTTCTGTACGTTGTGTACTTCACCTCTCTAAAGAAAGTAGTAAGTATCATTTATAGGTTGTTGTCTCTGGCTTTAAAAATTCATTTCTTTTAAGTGCTTTCAATTTCTTAGATGCAAGGTGTATACAAATGCAAGACAGAATTATTTATTTTCTGGAAGTATGCCCTTGTTCCCACTGTTCAGCATGTGTGCATATATACTGCTGAGATTACATCCTAATGATAGTAAATAGCAGAATTATGAGATGCTCTGTACCATCTTTTTTTTTTTAGAAATAGAAAATTGGTAGACTTTAATAGCAGATGCTGCATTATGAATATAATTTACTGGAACTGCTCTTCTCTAATCATATAGAAACCACGTTAGGTCCTAGAGAGGTTATAAAAATATATAGAAACCCATTTATCCTCCAAGAAAATTAAGGTCTTACTTAGAGTAATGACAAGAACCTGAAAGTGAGTTGGGAGCCCTGACTCATGAATTGAGACAGTGTCCTAATGATTTCATTTTGTGAATCCACAACATACTGATTACATGAATAAAATGAGGACAATGCTTAGCACATAGGGTATCTATCATTTTAATCTTTCTCTGTTATTCCGTAGTAAGAATTTTCAATATAGAATTTGTACATTTGTGTAATGAAGAGTTTATAATTCTCATTTCTAGGTTAAATTGAAAATAATGAAATATTTGGACTTACATTTTTTAAATAAACTGATAAAATAAATTATTCATATATAAAATTAATTTTCCATGTTTTCTATTTATAGGTATAAAAGACAATATATGCAATTAATATATAATCCAAACAACAGTCATTCCTTTCTTGTATTGTCCTGAATTCTAACTCCATAAAATAATTTAATATGCTGTTCTAAAAAGCACTGCATTAAGTAGACTATACAATTTTATTTCTTGCCAGAGGAAAGCTCTAATGTAGATTTTTCTGTGTATCCTCCTAAAAAGTGAAAAATACTCATATAAAAGCTTGCATTTTTAACGTGGTCTTTCATATTTGCATTATTTTAAGCCTTTGCAAAGTAATGACTTTCAATAACTTTAGACACTAGTTTTGATTTTAAAAACCACTGGCTCTCAAATGGAAACATTGTGACTGTCTGAATGCTGGGCTACTTCATACATTATATTCATATTTTTAGTTCTAAACAAATATCACAGTATTTCCCCCCAAAATGTTGGCTAGACAACGACTCAGTAGTCAAAGATTGTAAGAACATTTAAATATTCAAAAGCAGTATTTTATGATACCCTATATCTGATTTAATGCCATATGAATGAAAAAATGATAAAAATATTAACTTAATAAAGTTTTCAGACGTTTCTTAAGATAATAGGTGTTCATTTCATTTTGTACCAACAGCTTTGGAAACAGTTGTTAGAAATACACCTAGTATCTTTTAAACTGCAGCTCCTTAAGGCTAATGTGATCACTAAGCCAAAGATTTTCTAATTTACGTATTCAGTTAGCAGATATAGTTAGCACTATTCTCATAACATTAACAGACTCATCCACCTAATTTCAATTTCTTCCCTGAAATACAGTTGTAGTCTGCTTCTGGCAAGAATAATTTTCATATTAACACAGCGATAAATGAAAACGCAAAGCTTTAACTTAGACATTTTAAAACTCATGTGATTTATCCAAGAAAACCATATTGTGAAAAGTATATTAGAACAATAGCCTTTAAGCGAGATAACCACAATTCTCATTCTTCCAGTAGTTTGGGAATTCCCTAATGATATAAGCAATAGAAAGAAATTTTATTAGTATTATATGTATATTTCTATTTAATATATTTTTCTAATAGTTAATTTATAAAAATACTCTTAATAAATTGTTATCAAATTAAAAGATCTGAGCTTTTGGTATAACAGTTTCCCTACCATTCATGTCTGATGGAATGACCTTGGTTGAATCATAGTTGGATACTTTTATAACTAGAGCAATGAAAATTGACACCCAAAATTTTGGATAGTTTGGGGAAAAAAATGAAACTTTTTGCAAACAACTTTAACTCTTCAAATCACTATGCACTAACATTCTGTCTCATATTTCTTTTTTTAAGGAACTCCAGTGCCTTTGATCATTTCCAACATGTTAATGAATTTGTATTAGTCAAAGAGTAACTGTCTCAGTGTACTGGGGTCATTAATGCATGAGTCTGTCACATCGTTATGAAAGTATCTTGCTAATTGCATATCTACACATGGTTCAGTGCTAAGCATGGCAAAACAACTTTCTTGGGAACTTCCCCCTTAATGAGAGAAATGCCAAGATTGTATGCTCATCTTTATCTTCCTTAAATGCCAGTGCTAGGACTTCTTTCCTTTGGTGCACTCATTCCTAGGTCTTTAATTATGATATCTTTACTGATGACACCCAAATTTAGAATTCCAGCCCCAACTTCTCCCCTGAACTCCAGATTCGTATATCCAACAGCCTAATTAACATTTCCATTTAGACGCTCAATTGACATCTCAAACTTCATATGTTCAAAACCAAACTTAATTTCCAACCATCTGTTCCACCACAGTTCCATTATTCCAGTTGTTCACACTAGAAACTTTAGAATCCTTCCTTACTTCTCCTCTCTCACACGTACCACAGTCCATCCAACAGCCTCCAAATATATCTAGAATCTTGTCCAGTCTAACCGTGTCACCTATTCGCCTAATGTCAGCCGACACAGCTCTCACCTGTACTATTGCAATAGCCTTCTAACTAACTTGAAGCTTCCATCCTGACCCCTTACACTCTGTTCATCATTCAGCAGGCAGAGCAATTCATTTGAAATACATCTGACTAGTTAATTTCCACCTCACTCAAAGTAAAGTCAAAAGTTCTACGCATGGCTTACAAGGTCTACATCACTTGCTTTGTGTCCTGTCTCCCAAACCCAATTCATCTTGTGCTCCTTGCTTATCACAGACCAAGCAACTGAGACTTCTTTCAGATACTCACACAGGCTGAGCAGTTTCCTGCCTCAGGCCTCTTGAACTTATTTCTTCTCCTTTGAAAGTTCTTCTTACAGATATGCACATGGTTCTTTCTTTTGGTTTATTTAAACCATTCCTGAAATGACACCTTATCAGCCAGCTCTTCCGTGAGCTCCTGTATCACTCACTCCCTTTCCCTGACCATTGTTATTAATAGCTTCATCATAATAGTCATCACCTATTTACTCTCTTCATCCTCTGACTAGAATATAAGTCCCTGAGTTCTGGGACTTTGTTTTTTCACTGTAGTTTCATTAGCACATAAGAACAGCACCTGGCACAATGTAGGAACACAATAAAAATTTATTGAATTAATTCAGAAAAGTTGCATGAAGTGATCGTGTGGAGAATGTGGTAAATGTGGATTTAATTACAGAAGTTTCCTGGGGTGCTATATATTTATGTAGTGGCTGGAAGTGGGCACTTGGGCTTACGGAATATGCTCCTTCGATAGCCACGAGAATTCCTAGGCACATAAGGGAAATAATTTTTCCCCCTATGGACATGGTTAGTTCTGATTTTATTAATGTATTTTTATTTATGACAGATATATGCCAAGGGAAATGGCATTCTTAGCCCCTTCATTTACAGATCTGCAGGTGTATCTTGTCTCAAATCCTGACATTTACCTGGAGAAACAATCATTAGAAACTTAAAAATGACCTCAGAGGAGATTTCCTGTGAGAACAGTCACAGCTGGTTGGCAGCATCACAGCTAACATTGCCTCAGTGTCTGGTAATGTACATATTCCCTTGATCCTTGGACTGTGGAATGTCTACACTGACTTGCCCCTCTGTGTCTGATGCAGTAACTCTGCAAGTACCTGGGCTCTACCTGTAAGGTTACCTGATTGCTCAGAAAATAGCATGGATATTTGGTGTGCAGATTTGTTTGATTTTATATCTTTTGCTTTCTTCTCACTGTTCTTAACTCATGAAAGGAGATAATCAAAACCTCTGTTTCTATTATTTGAGGTCTTTGTTTACTTTTTTTTTTTTCAGGAAGATCAGCCCTAAGCTAACATCTGCCGCCAATCCTCCTCTTTTTGCTGAGGAAGACTGGCCCTGAGCTAACATCCGTGCCCATCTTCCTCTACTTTATATGTGGAACGCCTACCACAGCATGGCTGGCCAAGCGGTGCCATGTCCACACCCTGGATCCGAACCCGTGAACCCCGGGCCGCCGAAGTGGAATGTGCACACTTAACAGCTGCATCACCGGGCCGGCCCTGTTTACTTCTTTTTAATGCATCAGTGTCTCATAGTCTGGTTTTTCTTCTTTCCATATCTTTGTATATTTGCTGCCATATGCTGCTATATTTCCTCATGCCGTGCCAAAGATTCCTTAGAACCAATGTGTGCATTTTCTATATCAAACTTTCTGGCCTAACAAACTTTTTTCCTTAATTTCTCAAATTACTAATTATTGTAGATTTATTGAAATCCTAACATAGGATTCCTTAAGGACCTCCTAGGAAAGGTGATGGAAACAGTAATTATTACGTGTCTGCTAATAAATGGATGGTTTCTTCACCTATTTATAATAAATTAATAGATTGTTTTAATATTATACGTAATGTATTATAAATGCATTTTCACAGTGGCTATTCACAATTCTATAAGCATTAACATCTTTGATTAAACTATTGGGCCATTGTCATAATCTTCCTGCCTTAAACTGTAGTACAGACCAGAACATATCACTTTAACTCAATAGAAGATGTTAGCTCACGAGAAGCTTATAAGTTTGACTGCTAGAAAGACATTGACAAGTGAATCAAATTAAAGAACAATTCTTTTAGAACGGAAATAAACTATAGTGGGTAACATTTAATAGGAACTTTACTCTTCAAACTAGGCATTTATTTGAAAAATTGACGTAAATCAACATTATAAAATCATATTGTAACCTTTTAAATCAAATATCTCTTTGCTAAAATAAACATTCCTCCTTTATCCGTTTTCAAAATAATCATTGAAAGTAGGATGCTATTATAAGTTTATTTGCCCTTCTCTTCAACTAGATGAAAAGCTCTTGAAGGTTAGGAACTTTCTTCTCTGTGTTCCCGTAATAAGTACAATGCTGGACACATTGTAGATATTTAATAAGGGTTTGTGGAAACAGTGAATTCAATTTCCAGTTCCATCCAGGTTCCTGCTGTACTAAGTGCTTACTTGAAGTTATATTGGAATATAATAGCCTTGTGGTGTATGATGAAAATCATGCTGTATACAAATGGGAGTCGATGTTGACCAACTCTGGATGAAATATTAGACAAACTCAAAGAGACTGAGACTTTGTGTACTGCATATCACAGCACTGGAGGGGAACTTAGGGATCATGAGAAAATAGGCATGAGGTTTTCTTTAGAAGTTTCTTTATAGCAATATATTTCTCTAGTGTCCTACCCTTTTCAAAGCATATTTACTGTGAGTCTCATTTGAACTCCCAAACAACATTATGAGCTGCATAGGGCAGAAACCATAGTCTCCCTTTTAAAAACAGGAAGAAAACTTTTCAAAGAGAAAGTTAATGATTTGCCTTAGGTCACACAGCAAATAAGCTTTCGAATCTTGAATACAACTGCATCTTAATGTGCAGTGCAGACTACTGTAACATTTATTTTCAAATAAATTCCAGTATTCCAGAAGAGACTGGTGTCATTAATTATGGACTGATTTAGAGATATGTCATCTTTTTGGCTATTATTGGTGGAATCAAATAGCGTTGATTGATGATAGCACTTATACCACAGTGCTATCCATGTATATCATGCAAAACTCATTAACTTCAGGAATCACCTTGGTTAGTACCACCTAACTATGATTACTCTTTTGTTTTTCAGATGTACATTGCAATATATTTCTAATTCTGTGTAGATTACATCATGTTTATGATTACTCTTTTAACCCGTGTTTCATTAGAAATATCTACAGTAACATACACGATGAAAATTGGTGGTTACTTTTATGAATCTTTTTACACCTTAAAAGGATTATATGATACTTGAAAAAAGAGGTCATGCCCTTTCTTTTATGTATTCTCCACTAGAATGCTTAATTACAAAGTAGGTTTTCAATAAACTTTTTGTTACATATCTGGAACGTTAACATACTCTTCTTAGAGTTCATTTTTCTATGCGGAAACAAAAACGGATTTTTGTTTTTACAAACTATTTATAAAACAATAAAATACAAAATGCAAAAAAAGTAAATGATTAAATATTAATGCAAACCACACATTCTTAATAGGGATCTTAAATTTAAAACAAAAGCTATGAGAAGTACAAACATTGTTAGACTAATTGAAAATAGGTTCTTGTTTTAGATTGAAAATGTCACAAAATTTAGAGCATACCATTGTCTTTTCATATGTCTTTACCTACATATTTAAAATTACACTCTCCCAAAGTAGTTTGAGAAAGGTAGTTTAAAACTTCTCTTTTTCAATTTGCAAGGTTGGGACAAAATATTGAGGATTTATCATAATCAGTGATAGTAAACTGTAAAACTGGAATAAGCAATGAATCCAAAATTTTTCAAGTTTCTTCTATCCTTGTTTTTGTCTGACACATCAGGATTCCTCAAATTTACCATAAGAAAGTTATTCCCATGAAGTTTTCAGTCAGATTTCACAATTCAAAAAGCTTAGGGGCCAGCTCTGTGGCCGAGTGGTTACGTTTGCGTGCTGTTTCCGTGGCCCGGGGTTCACTGGTTTGGATCCTGGGCACAGACCTACACACTGCTCATCAAGTCATGCTGTGGCAGCATCCCACATAGACAAACTAGAATGACTTACAACCAGGATATACAACTGTGTGCTGGGGCTTTGGGGATAAAGAAAAAAAAAAGGGGAAGATTGGCAATAGATGTTAGCTCAGGGCCAATGTTCCTCACCAAAAAGTGTACCTTAAAAAAAAAAAAAAAGCTTAATTGGATATGCTTCTGAATATGCCTTATTCCAGTAATCTTTTAATTTCTCCATGATTTCTATTTTTTCCACAAGTAAAATAAATTTTTCTCCCTCACATATAGTATGAAATAATGGACCCTTACCTTGGGACTTTTCCATTTGAATTGAATGAATTACTGTATCTCAGATTAGAAAAAGGAAGGACACGAGAAATAAATTGAAATATTGATTGTATATGGAACACTGCAACGTAAGTTTGAAATCTGTAATAAAGTTCTAAAGTATATTCTTATTTCACATTTGAATTAAACTTAAAATTATGTGATAGTACATAACATTTTTGCAAAGCTTAGAGAAAAATTCAGAGATGTGAAAATTGGAATGGAGACTGCATGCAATGCCTTTAATGAGATCATTACATTTTTCTGTTAATAGCAGTTGCCTTGCTTTGCTATTTTACTATGTTTTTCATTTTTTTTCTGCCAATTACTTACCCTGCTTCATTGGTTCTAAGTGATGCAATACACTAAATCACTTGATCTTAGACATCACTTATGAGGGCTACTCTTCAGTTAATTTTATGGCAGCTATATACTATAGTTAGATGTTAACACCATACAATGTGGGCCAAGTCTCATTCTATTTCCCCTCCAGAAATGAATCACATAATAGGCAAAATTGCAATTAGATGCTTTGAGATATACATTAATGAGTGATTTTCTCAGTGGTGAACCTCATAAATTTAATCAAAACTTGTGTTGATTCTTTTACAATATAATCAAAACTGCTTTTGAAAAGCATGACTATTTGCTCCTTCTATCATTAAATATATTGTTAGATAATGTCATCTTCTATTTTTACATTTTAATTTCTCATGGAAAATATCGGATTGGCTTTCTCCTCCCTCATGGGTTATTAATAATTTCATGCATTAACTGTTTAATAGCGACATTATTAAATACGAGAAAATAATGACAATATGTGCTAAATATGAGTCTCCCAAAAGAATGTAGTTATTTTTGTTGTTTTTCTTTCTGGTGGAAAAATGGCTGGAGATCTCAAAAGTCTGGAGATGCTCAAAATTGGGAAAGCTGCACCATAATTAATGTGTTCTCTTGGTAGAAGAATCCATGAAACAAATTTATCTTGAGACCAGAATATACTGAAACTCCTGTCTAATTGCTTTCAGGCTTAGTTAGAATGTGATTTAACACAGCAAGCGGAATGATATGTAAGAATGTCTTATATTTGATGTCAAATTTAAATCCTGGAAGCTTAATTGAACATAGTTAGAAGGTAGAGTTAAGAGCCTATTGAACATTTCATCTTTCATTTTCTCATCATCAACCATTTTACACACCACCACCCAGAATAACTTTGCTAAAAAACATAGTGATTGCTTCACAGAATTCTCAAAAACTCTACATTTGTTCACTGCTTATTAGACAAACATTTGCATCAACCAAAATTTTCCAACTTTTTTTAGCCAATCTAAATCTTACACTTTGAGCACACTGGCTGGTACTAATTCCTGAACATTCCTTGGGCTTTGCTCCCTCCATAACTTGGCGCATGTTCTTCTATAAGCCTAGAATTGCTTCCCCTCCATTCTGATCATTTCACACTTTTGTAGTTCTTCAGGACCCATGTAAATTCTCACCTGCTCCATGAAGCTTTCTGTAGCTCCTTCCTCTGAACATCTTAAAAAAGGATTGCTTTTGTAATTAATTTGACAGTTTAAACCATGTGTTTCATGCTATCTTTTTAATTCAAGAAATATTATTGAATATCTTCCATATGCTGAGCTCAGTGCTGTAGGGCTGCGGTGCTCAAAGTGTGGTCAGAGGAACAGAAGTGTTATTTAAAATGCGGAATCGGGCAGGCCCTGTGGCTGAGTGGTTAAGTTTGCACGCTCGCTGCAGTGGCCCAGGGTTTCGCCGGCTTGGATCCTGGGTGTGGACCTAGCAGCACTCATCAAGCCATGCTGAGGCGGTGTCCCACATAGCAGAACTAGAAGGACCTACAACTAGAATATACAACTATGTACTGGGGGTACTTCAGGGAAAGGAGAACAAAAGGAAAGATTGGTAACAAATCTCAGCTCAGGGTCAATCTTTAAAAAAAACAAAAAAGAAGAAAAGAAAAGAAAATGCAGAATCTCAGAACCCCCACCTAAAACTACTGAGCCGGAATCGAATCTTCAGGGTAACAAGATCCCTAGGTGATTAAAGTTGGAGAAGCACTGTTCGGGAGGATACAAATATGAGCAAACCATAATACTTGCCCTTATTGGGTTCACTGGCTAATAGCAGAACATTAAGTAATGAAGGCAGAGAGAAAGTGAGGTTCCTGAGAGGAGTATAAACAAAGTGTCGAGGGCAGGGGCATGTCAAAGGGAGAGAAGATCACAGCCAAATACAATTGTAACTATTAACACCTTGAAGTATCATTAATAATAATAAATATTTATTTGCTGATTCTTGTGTATATACTTGGTCTAGTGCTAAGCATTTAACATGCCTTGTTTCCAGTCTCCACAATGATCATGTTATGTAGATATCAGTATCCTAATTTCACATATTAAAAAAAAAAAGGTTCAAAAGGTTATATACTAACCAACTATTGTCCAGGTCAGGATTTAAATCCATGTCTATTTTCTGTGTTCCTTCAATTTGCTGACATTCTCCTGTGTAATCATTTATATCATTACTCACTTTTCCACTGAATATATGTTCTCTTGAACTTGATTGCAAAGCCTTTTAAGTCTTCAACTTTATGCTTCTTTGTTTCTGCTACAGAACTGATTGAATACACTAAATAAATATTTCAATGAAATCTGAAAATTAGCAATTCTCCAAAGAAGAAGTTTTTCAAGTTTGGCAATATAGGGCATACATTGGTTTGGCCAAAAATGTCTAGATCTTGGTTTTAGCCAAAAAAGTCTAGATATAAAGGAAGGAAGTCTAAAATGTGTATGTGATGTGTGTGTGTGTATGTGTGTGTGTGTAGGAAAAGAAAGAGTTACTTTAAAGCCTGAGAGAATAAAATAATGGCATTAGCTTCAGTGTTCCATGTTTCTGATATAACCCCCTGAATACGCTGAGAAGTTAGGATATGTTTTATATATGCATTTATCTGTTTATTTATTAATAGAAATGATGAGACTGTATATATAATAATTTTGCATGGATTATTGGATTATTAATTAATTAATTGAATTACCTAGTAATCCTGGGTAAATAATCTTTGGGTAAAAAGGCTCACGGGTCCCATAGAAAACCTGTCATACCTATTTTGAAGTAGCATCAGGCTCTCTCTCTTAAAAAAGAATCCTGTAAATGCAAATATATTAGTCTTCATGCATCTCTAAACTTTGAAGTTCATGAATTCACATTAAACCATTCGTCTAGAGAGATTTAACATATGTTGAGTTCTTTTAAAACAAACTCAGACACATCAGTTCTAGGTTGTTCAAAACCCAATATCACAGGGCAACAAACCATTTGCTTAAGTAGAGGATTATTTTGGAATAAGTTGTATTTTTCTTTTTCTTATAATCTAGTGAAACTTACAGTGTATTGTGAGACTTTCCATCATAAGTTGGTCAGGTCATAATGAATTAATGAAAAAAAGAAAAGAGCCTTTGAAAAACAAGGCAGTTTTATCCTACAAAAAAAAAAAAAAAAGAAAAAAAGTCATCCTTTCATTTTTTTTTTAATAAAGTCGAATTCCAGTCTTCACATAAGTATCAGAGGTAGCAGGATGCTTTCAGAAACGATGAACAAAAGAGGAAGGAACTCCACTCATACCACTCCTGGACTTTCTGCCTTCATCAGTCAATGGCAATTGTAAATGGAGATACTGAAATCTATTCCTTTAAACTTGTTTTCTTCTTGGATTAAGCCATTCAATGTAGTCTATGTTCTTCTTTTTATTCAGTCTCAGAATGTGTTTTTCTATTACCAACTGTCTACGAGTTTTGAATTATTTGTACCGGGTGACAACAAAATTCAACTTCGTTTTTTATTAGGAAAAACAACGTAACATTTAATATCACTATTACTTTATAAAAGAAATAACGTTGTGTAATAAAGAGCAGATCTTAAAACTGAAAAAATATTTTAATGAAAAGCTCACTTCAGTGTCCAGATTGTTTAATATTGCCCCCATGATAAGTAAAATATTTATCACAGACTTCAGAGTGTACTGACCTGTATTTGGGAGTCTCTGAGTTAAACAATATAGGCAGGTGCATTGTCCCCAGAGTCACCGCAAACATTTGGCACTTTATCCTTCAATGTATTTCACAGAAGCACAAATGAAAGGTTATGGCGTGACTTGGCAGAACAGGAGAGAGAGCCAAGGTGACAGGCTATCTTAGAGTTATGTTAAAAATCACTTTTTGGGACCAACCCGATGGCGCAGCGGTTAAGTGCACACATTCTGCTTCGGTGGCCCAGGGCACGGCTGTTTGGATCCTGGGTGAGGACATGGCACTGCTTGGCCAGCCATGTTGTGGTAGGCGTCCCACATATAATATAGAGGAAGATGGGCACGGATGTTAGCTCAGGGCCAGTCTTCCTCAGCAAAAAAAGGAGGATTGGCAGCAGATGTTAGCTCAGGGCTGATCTTCCTCAAAAAAAAAAAAAAAAAATCACTTTTTTATTTTACCCAAAATGAGTCTGGGTTTGCCCAGGATCTGGACTCTTGTATACCAGGGTTTTCACTTGCCCAATACCATCCAACTTATTTGTATCAGACCTTATGACTTACCATATCAGTTTTTCCTCTTCTTACCAGTGGAGAGAAGTGGACTAATTCTTAAAACCATGAGTTTTTACACATTTCTGGACAATAAATTGATAAAAACTCACTTATTTTTCCCCCAAAATTTAAATTCTTTTGTATTGGGATGTTTCAAGGAAAAATACTTGGTAGGAATCTTTGTTCTTCTATATTAATACCACAAAATTTTATCATGTCTAGTTTTCCTGGATTTAGTTTTGTTCCTTCATTTACTCAAAATATATGAACAAAATAAATTAACTGAACTCTTACTTCTAGTACTACTAGGTACCGTGCTGAGGTATAGCAGTGAACAAGAGCAGCATGGGCCCTGCCCTCAACTCCAAAACGGTCCTCATGGTGCCTACCTGAGCTCCAGATTACATCCTTTCATGGACTAGACGTGATGCATTGTCAATGAATGAAAATTACTGAGTGCCTCTTAGGAGTAAAAGAGGTTTTTTTGCAAGAATTCTGCCAGTTTTTCATATGACAGAATAAATAACAGCATTCAAATGAAAAACTCATGATATCAATTTTTAAATATTGCTCAATTGAGATTATTTGCTTTTTATAATTAATAGGCTCAATTCTGTACTTATAAAACTATTCTTCAGAATCTCTTTTGAGGTAATATGAAGTTTTTTTCATGTAATTAGAAAATGTTAATTTTTAAGACATTAGAAGAAGCATACTCATATTGCCTAAATATTAGCTTTATGAATAAAGTCACAACATGAGTGTATTTATACTCAAAACAAATCCTTTCAGCCTTCTCTTTCCCACATATTATCTTGAATAGGCAGATAAGAATCTTGCTTTTGTATTTACGTTTCGCAAATTCATAATTCGATGTTCAGTTTTCAAAAGATCACAAGAAGCCAAGAACAGTAATGACAACAAGAAAAATAAAATTAAGGCTTCCTGACTCCTGGGCTAATGTTCTTTAAGGAACCACATCATGTGACTATATTCTGGTTGTTTAGTGTCCGTTGCCATTGTTACAAATTCTATTTCATGCCTGCAAATTACATTTTCTAAGTTTGCATGCACAGAATACTATTTAGTACACCAGTCATCAGTTTTCTGATTTCTTAAATTCATGCATGAACAGCTAGCTGCTTCATTTCAACTACACACATAGTGTATATGAAGTTACACATCTTAAATATTTATATTTTAAAGCTTATTAAGGATGTTTACCCTCATGAAACATCCATATATCCTTAGTCAATAGGCCAGGTAATGTTAGAGTAAAAAGTTTAGTCATGTTTTCATTTCCTATTATGATAACTATTTCATTCTTTAGTTTTCTAACAAACATTTAAGATAAGAGAATCTAAACTAATAATTACTTTCAACTTCTGGGATTCTTTTCACAGATCTTCCTTAAAATCTCTAATGTGAGAATAGAGGACATCAGAAAGACTTTGTTTATGTCTTTTTTAACTGATGTCTCTTGCCTGAAATAGAGCAAGGTGTTGCTCACTGAAGTTTATTTATACTAATAAACTATAACTGAAAGGTCATTCTTACTTAGTGTAAATCAATCACTAATGTGATAATTAGAGAAAGTATATACTAGGAGGAAGACAATAAAAGCTTACATTTTTTTCTAAAATAATTTTATCTTTTCCTTATGAAACAATGGCAGTCTTAAAAAATGCTAAATGTGAATTATATTAATAGTTGATAAACTTCTATAATAAATAAGACATTTATAATTAGAGACCATAAAGTTAATACAGCTGTAATTCAGTTCGGAGACTCAGTGAGAAGCTATTCTTTTTGAAGGGATATTGTTTTAGACAGAAGACAATTAGATTAATGGTCACTGAGAAAGAGTTTAGATGATGTCTACATCATCTGCAGACTTTTTAGGCTTTTATGAATGCAATCTTCGGTATCTAAAATTCAAATGGAAAATATTTTACATGTAAGTATGGAATTATGTTTTATAGAAGAAACACTTGAATCCTATTTGACTCATATTTTGATTCTAGTTTCAAGTTGAGAAAGCAGATAAATTGGCTTAAAGCAGTTTCATTCCAAAAATCTAGAACACGCATTCATCACAATTTCACTATAAGGCATCATGCTGTAGCACAAAGTTTGGCAGAGAATTGGCATTTTAGATGTTATCTAGAAGAATGCAATTACTAGGAGCACCTTGCAGTACCTGTTTCATGTATAACACACTCCCAGGTCATAGCCTAAGGGCAGTATGACAGTGAAGCTCTGGAATATAAGTCTCCACGTGGCACACCTGAAATTAAGATGCATATATCTTGTCTTCTAAACATGACATTTAGGTTGCCGGTGGGGTTAATATGCAATGATTAATTTGATCATTGAAGTTAGTTAATTCATTTTTTAAATAATTAACCCTATGATCAGTTGCATGCACAAATATAGCTGTTGTGCTCAGATGTTTGGAAAATACAGCAGATAAAGTGGAGCTAAAAATCAGAAAGGGCTGAGAATCAAGGATGCTGGGTGGAACTAAGAACAGGAAGGACTAAGAAGGCGATTAGGCCTTAGGGTCTGAAGGACACTCAAGGGTCACCATCCTGAGAAACACAAGCTACAGTCTTACCTATCTCTCACACACACACACACACACACACGTCTGAAACAAAGTTTCACAAGTCTTTTATCTTTATTTACCCTAATTAGAGGAGATGCAGGATATATTCTATTTTATTTCATTAAAAAATATTATTGGTCCCTATAAAGTAAACAGATTTCACTTCACCAATGAGCTGTAACGTGTAGCTGGGAAAAAAAGTGACTAATTTTAATGAATGGTTCTTAATATGGAGTACTTAGATAGGTTTGAAGAGCTTTTTAAAGCCATGAAATTATTTGAGGAGATGGTCCATTTCCATTGATTCTCACACGGATTCATGACATCCTCTCAGGACAATAAAAGCTAAAATATATAGCTATTTACAGTTAAACCAGTACATAATACATATATACCATACTAACACCTTTTTATGTGTTGTCTCATTTTCTCCTTACAACAGCCTTTTCGGGTTGGTACAAGTTGTATCCAAATTTTCTAGTTGCAGAAATTAATGCTCAGTGGGAGAAAATGATTTTTCCTTTGATGACTTAGTTAGTAAATGGGAAATAGTATTTTAATACAGGCAGTTTGACTCCAGAACTTCTTTTTTTCAAGCTTGTGAAATCCAGTAAAATTAACTTCTTTCTTTCCTTCCAAGGAAAAGATTTATTCATGACTTGCTCCGTGCCATATACTGAGAACATAAAAGTAACTAAGACTGTCCTGATACCCTTTATAGTCCAGTGAAGGATAAACAGAAGTCAAGGCTGAGGGACATTTCCAAACCACAAAAAGAGGCAGAAAAGCAGAAATAGACACAAGGTGACCATGAAACTAAGACAAATTCTTCTTTAAACAATTATGTCTTTTGTAAGTTTCATGTTAGAGCAGGAAATAATGCTAGATTTGGCAGGTTCAAAATATGTAATCTAGAAATCTCCTGCACTTTAAATATCTTGAAATTTTTGGTATTAGACTCATACGTTGCACATTGAGTCACCTTGGCAGATCCTTGCTTAGGCTAAGGTGTATTCCCTTGAATGTTTCCCTGTTAATCCTAGGGTTACTGTTTGCAATATGAGATCAATTGCTGGTTGTTGCAACCTATCCAGAAATCTGCCAAGTCACGGGTAGTGTCCTGATTATGGAAAAAGGACACAGGTGGTGCAGACTTGCATTTCTCTAACACAAAATGAATTGTAGCAAAGGTCAAATTCTCCAGGTCTGGGTGTAACTCATGAAATACACAACATGCCTGTCAACTTCTCTACAGTAAATGTAATAAAGATTCAGAATTACAGCGAAACAGAGAACTCTTCACAAAAAGTCATTCAAGGCTAAATTCCTTATTACAATGGACAACAGAACTCAATCTATTAGGCTAAGGACTTACTTTCCTTTTTCCATTTCACATAAATTTAAATAGAAACATCTTTGCAACAGATGGTGGCTAATGTTGGTTATAATTATTAGGAATATGTGAAATGTAGGTGAAGAATCTCACAGTAATTGATTCAAGTTAGTGTTATCTGCTGAAATGTTTGAAAACATTTCAAGGAAACATCAAATTATTATGTGGAAATCAAGAGTCAATATGGGAAGCCACAACGAGTCTCAATTATTCTGTAATTCTCTTTAGGAATCGTCTTTATAGTCAGTTATGAGCCATATGGGAAAATACGTCTGCTTGATTTACAGTCCCTTTATAACCTTTGTCTACTTTTGATCCTTGATTTATACACCATACTTTGCTTATTGAAAATTTGGTTGTTTCTGAAACTGATCTTTAGAGAAGAAAACTTACTATCATTTAAAAATATTCTATAAGCTCTGTAGGCAATTCCAAAGGAAGTTTCCAGAAACACTGTCAATAAAGCCAGCATTTCTAGAGAAAATATGAAGCCTCCTAAAAGATTGCTTTGAAGGGAAAGCACTTATTTGGATATGTAAATTCTGATAATGTTGATAAAATTTCTTCTATGACAACATCACGTTGTAAAACACTTAAAATAATAAGGGTTCCCAAGTGAACATTTATGTAATACAAACAGGGGAACAGAGGGAATGTTTGGGTGTGGGTTCAGATGAGGTTCTACCAACTCCAAGACTGGGATCATATCTCCTGGCCCATTGTCCATCAAGTGAGTGATGATGCTTCTCTCATTCTGTGGATGTCTCCAGATACTTCCAGCATAATATGGCCAAAACATAACCTTAAACCTGTTCTTCCCATTCTTTTTCCTCTCAATAAATATACCCAGTTGCTGAAACCAGAAATCTGGGATTATTCCCTTTTTCTAACTATATAACTCTGAATCATCAGCAATTTATCTACAAAATATTATCTCCAATCCAGCAATTTCTTTCATGTCTATTTTTATAAGCCTTCAGATCATTGCATCTGTTACCTCCTAACCTATTTCTCCTTTTCCACCTCCTTTCCACAAACCATTCTTCACACAGTAGCAAAGGGATCCTCTTACCGGGTAAATCTAAGCATGGTGCCCTCTTGTAATGATCCTTTCAATTGCAGTTTATTTCACTTAGAATGAAATCTAAAGTCTTGGCCATGCCCTCTTTGGCCTTGAATGCTTCATTCCCCGCCCTCCTCCCATTTTTCGCTCCAAAATCATTTGAGCTCCAGCTGCACTGGTCCTTTGAGTTCTTTGAACAAGAGAAGCTTTTTCTTGTCCCTCTGAATGTGAACTTCTCATTGGTTATGTAGAGATTCCCGTGATTCACATTAGCTGACATACTCTGTTGGAGAGCCCATTCTTCATCATCCTATTTTAAGTCTGTCCTTCTAGTTACCCTCTACTCTATTTGTTTATTTGCTTCCTAGCACTTATTAGATTATATTTTTTATCTATCCCTCAATACTAGAAAGTAAACTTCACAATGACAAAAGTCATATCAATCTATTTTATCATCATGTAACCAAAACACAGAATCTGGCACATATTAGATACTAACGCATTTGTTGAATGACTACTGTTGTTTCTTATCTATATTATTGTAAAGGATAAATCACCCCCTATTCTGTGCTGTGGCTACCTCCTTACTCTTTATCTGTCACCAGATTCATCTTCACAAAACTTACTAGAGTGTATTATCACTTTGTTTTCTGTAAACTATTTATGTTTCCCCTAACATAAAGAATAAAGTCAGAGGCATTCAGATGAGAGTGACATTCAAGACCCTATAAGGTTACCCAGGATTATCTCCATTATATTACACTTTCTCATCAATAATGCACCTCATGTTTCAGCCATGCCCCAAACTAACTTCTTAAACAACATAATAGTATCCCAGATATTTCTCATCATTAGCCTTGAAAGCGTGTTTACTTCAACTCAGTGAAAAACTCAACTTATCTGATTGATGCAGAACCAAATTCCAATAAGTAAGATTTTCAAGTCAAGGCAATTCCAGTCATATTAACATGTTATCATTGAACATCAAGTAGCTTCAAAGCAAAGGAATCCATCTTGAGAGGGGGAAATGGTTCCTTTAGAAAAGGAGCCCTTATAGTTCGATGCAGTTTCAGATCATGACATGAAACTATAATACTAGGAAACCAAAGCCCTGGAGAAGAAGTTATTTGTCACATTTTACTCTCTCTTATTTTCTAGTACAATAGCAGGGCAGTTAAAAAGGTGATTTATGTAGAACTAAATTCTGGTAACCACAGGCAGGATTTATAGGAGAAATACCAAAGGAAACAGCAATAAACATCTTGGAGAAGATCTTGACTATTGGGAAGAAACAAGAACACTTTAGCATCTTGTCACTCTGAGATGGGGTTGCCCTTATCAAATAAGGATGCATCCAAGAAAGCTAAAACAAATGCCATCTCCCCCAGAAGACAATGGGCATATTGCGTTGGAAGGGAGAGTGTTTCTTGTTATTTATTTGTCCTTTAAAAGAGTAATACATTGGACCTCTTCACTAGCATTATCTTCCTGGGCTAGGCTAACGAACACTTGCTATGTAAAAACATCTTATAATTAGGCCATTTGGTCTTCAGAAACTGAGTCACTCTCAATGTGATTTACTAACTCTCTGCCAACCTACATTCTGTTTATAAATGATCTTGGAGCCAGGTTCCAGAGGATAACTATCAATGGCAATGCTACTTTCTATTATTGATGATTCTGGTAAGTCCTCCTGTTTACAGATTTTTGAAGCAAGAACAAAGAATAACAACGATATCCAAGAAGCATGATGACGTAGTTGGAAGAATGGGAATTAGAGTCAGGGTTATAAGTTCTCGCATGGTTATTACAGTTATCTACTTGTGTGAATTTGATTTTTAAAAAATCACTAAAGTTTTCAGGGCTTCCTTTTCTTATCTGTAGATGAAGGCTCGTTTAGATGATCTGACATAGCCTTTCTTACTCTGAATTCTTTGCACCTATGATAAACGCATTTAAATGTTAGTGTATGTTGTTTGAAAAGAAAAGGTCAAGGTATAACATAGTAAGCCTAGTACTTACTAAGCTTTTCCACTATATTGCTTTCTAGGCACAGACTGGCAAATATCTCCCTCTGGAAATTTCTTTGAAGTCTCTTGTTTTATCTTAAAAATTATGCAAGCCTTGTATTTTGCTCCATAAGGTATCCTTGTTCATTTTAATACAAAGTGATGAATATAATTACTTAACACTAGAAAAAAATCAATACAAAAACGTTTGTACCATACTTATCCTGTGATGTTGATTATCTCCTGGCACATATCAGGTTAGTAAATGAAATTTCAATCCAATGTTCATCGTATTTTAATTGGGTCTAGCTTGGGAACATATAAATATAAGTGGGAAAGGAATATATGTGTATGGGGAGAGGGTGTTTGGAGGTGAAATCTGGAAGATTGTTGGCAAAGGAACTGAATGAAGCAGCAGAGTTCTATAACTGCAAATAAAACTAGATGAGGTGGGTTTTTAGTTCTATAGACTTTATTTTAGATGAAGGAGCACTGAGGTTCAAATTAAGCAAAGCTCAAAATGATCCTCTACTGTTGCTTACTGTTTAAGGCACTGAGATTTGAGTATAATCTTTTAAAATTATTCCAAAAATGGTTAAAATGTTTTATTAGAGACTTGTTTATCTAAAAGGCTTTTCTATACAAATAATTGTTAGACTCCAACAACAATGGGAACATGTGTTTCATGGTTTAAATGTATTGGGATATGAAATGTGGAATTCAACTTTGGTTAGTGTCTTTGTAGGGAAGTAGAAGTTGCCTTTTAGGAATTTTAACAATCAAGAAAATACAGAGAAGACTGTAATTCTACTCCTGAAAATGACAAAGGACCTCATAAGGAAATGAAGGACCTGCCTTCTCAGCCAGAATTTCTCCCCTCCATCAGGGATGAATTATAACATAGTAAAAGGTAAGGGACAATTCAAGGAATATGAATTTGTTCATTCTGGAAGAGAAAAAGAAACAAATGCCGAATCATAACTGTCTTTAGTTGTGTAAATGGTTGCAATCTTCTTTCTTGAGGTTTTAGTTATCAGGCTATCTGCAGGCAGGGAGTCAGACCAAATGACCTTTTGAATTTTTGTAGTATGCTGTTTTTCTGAATCACTGTGTAATAGCTGGTAGACGTCACCTAAACCAAGATCATCCCAAAAAAAAAGAAATTGAAAATTAAGCTAAACAACCAGTTTTCTACTGTACAAAGTACTGAATACCTCTCCCAACTTCTGTGGCTATCTTTGTGCTTTTCCTAGATTCATATGCACATTATTCTGTAACGAGTGGCTTATTTACAATTTCTTTTATTTTATAATTTGAATTTATAGAACAATTTGTGAAACAAGGTCTGGGAATAATATGCAACCCTTTTCCAATTAATCAACGGAAATTTGATTATTTAACATCTTTCTTCAAATGCCAAAAAAAGTAACTGAATGAGATCCATGTAATTATAGTACTCATGAGTTTATCAAGTTTCTTATAGATTAAAAAATTATAAGGGCTAGTAACCAGAAATTGGTACATATACAATAAGAATGGCCTCATTCTTTTAGAAATTCACCTCCACTATTGAAATGCACGTTTCCTAAGACTTACAGTTTGCCAGTGAATTCTGGACACTTGGGATCATAGTGTGTGCCTGCAGTGAAGAGTCTGAGTATTCAATGCAACATTATAAAAAGAGCAAAACTTAATTATTTGAAAAATAATGTGAAAAGGCTTGTAAAACAAATATGCATGTCTCACATGAAATGCAGTAAAATAGACATGGCTGTTTTTACTTTCAACATATTCCTTCATAATTTATTCAGTACCTTAGCAGCACCCCTTATGTGTTATTTCCTTCACTGCTCAACGATCTTTAATTACTTTATATAATGGGAAACACTACTTTCCACAAAATGAGTGTTGTGCGGAAATGTAGCTATGGAACCAGAGTGCAGCATTAGCTCTTTATTTCATGAAGTCTAAGTTTAAGTATTTGGGCATAGGGGATTTGAATGACGAGTTACGGTGTTTTTTTCTGATACAGTTGCTTGTTCAAATTCAGCCTGAGTTGTTGATCAGTGCTTTATATACAAATTCAGGAACAAATTAGCAATGGTGCAATAGCTCTCTATCTGCTCATTACTAGGAAGCAATTCACAAAAGACATATCTCGGGTAAAGAGAGCTACTCGCTAAATATTCTGTAGCGTGGATTGGGAAAGCTGTAAGAACCATATCTCTGCATTCATTTTGGATAAGGCATAGTTCAGAGTTTGGGGAACTTGGATTGATTCTACTTAAACACATTTTTGTGGTAAAAGAAAATTCAACTAAGCTGTTACGGCAGAGCACTACCCATGGGGTCTAAATGCCATGGGCCAAAGATTTCTTCCTAAGAAACATCCTTTTCTCTTCTAACCTCTGTTAGTGACTTTCCCAAGGATGCACAGGCGAGAGCCCTGTGATGATCCCAGGGTTTTGTAACCTCTGACGATATTTTAAATATCATTAAAAGGAAGTCTCGAAAGGTCATTTTATCGGGAGACTCATCTCGGAATGAAGTCCATTTTTCACTTTTTTGTGGAGAGCAGAAAATGAAATTTTTTATATTGGTATCTCTCAGGTTTTAGTCTCTGAATCCTTATTCATCTGTTCCTTGCTCACCAATTCAATCAGGGTTTTCTGGACACAGACTAGAGTTTTAAAAACAATCCTCTCCACTGCCCCTTTTACACCCTTCACTCCAACTCTAACCAAATAAATATCATAAAACTCACTCACATCCTTTCAGCAAAAGTGTATTTCTACCAACCTACATCCCCTGAAAAGATAGGGCACAGAGTCACAGATCTTCCACGGCCAGGTCAGAAGAAGTCTATGGACAGCTACAACTTCCCTTGAAAGGTCATGTTCAATTTCTTCAATTTTCTTTAAAATTCTATTTCTTAATGCAAAGTTCTGAATTTATAACAAATCTGTTTGCAGCTTCACATTTTAGAAAAGCACAACAAAGATACAATGAGAACTGACATGTATGATGGTTTTAAACAGTATCTGTAAACATGTTTGGAGTTGCTTACATAACCAAGCATAGAGGAACCAGATATTAGTCATCAGGGCAGTCTCGGCTGTTCCCAACGTTCATTTAATGGCACGGTTCAGACTTCCAGAGGGCTGCTGTAGGCTGTAGGACATTGTATTTAGTAAGCAATTATCCTCCCTTAATGATAGAAGTACAATTTAGATCATTTGTGATTTCTTTGGGATAGCAAGATAGGCGTTTCCAGAACGGATGTGAGAAATGGCTTTTGATAGATGTGAGGCTGGAGATGTTCTAAGAGCAACAGCTGAGTGGGTGAGGAGAATCAAAGGGCAGGCTGGTTCATAACCCTGAAAATACACATTTATCTACATAACCAAGCAATAAAAACAAGGTGAGCAGAAGAGCAGCATGCTGTTAATGTTCCCTTTCAGTATGATGAGACACATTTTTTTTTTTAAAAAAAGGGAATGCAGCTCCTTTAAAAATGAAATAACCGTGGAATGACTATACAAAGCTCTGAAAGTAATTAGCTTCCTCATGAATAGTGATTGCACAGTATATCTATTCTGTGTTGATTTCAGGGCAGGTGATCGATTTGTTTTCTCTAGGGCCTGCCTCTCAACTACAGTCTGCAGACTAGCAGTACAGCATCTCAGGAAACCTTGGTGGAAATTCAGAATCTCAGGTCCCACCCCACAATAGAATCAGATTCCTCATTTTTTGGAGATTCCCAGGGACTCATGAGCATATTAGAGGGGCACAAACCCTAGTCCAGGAGGTTCTTTATTCTCTTTCAGTTTGGGATCGAGCTGTTTAAACCCAGCTGCCATGCACAAATACTTGGTTCCAGCACCAGGAGCTTTTCAGTTATTGAGGAAGGATCTGGCTTCTTATTCTTAAAATTTTCAAAGATGGTTCCGTTATCTTCAGGGAGCCCAAAAGTACACACCTAAGAGGTGCTATAGAGGCGGCCTCGACCATTTTCATTATCCTTTCTGTAGCTTCAAGTTAAAGGCAATGTGGTCAGATATATTATGCAGTTTAGTCACACATGCCATTGAGTATTTGGATTTTATAAGGAGTAAATACGATAATATGTTGGAAAGTACTCAGCACATGGTAGGCACCCAAATAGATGTGTGTTATTGGTGGGATAATTACTATACTCTTTCCAAATTATTGCAAAACTGCACTGCATATTTAAACATTCAGCATTTCTGTTTATATGAATGGGATGTGGACTTCATAGTCCAGGATGGATGATTTTCATATCGTTTTTCATCCCTAGTTAAGGAATGGAAGCAGGGCAGCTTTATGGGCGTGCGACCTGTGCAGTCGTCCAGGGCCCTGTGCTTAGAGTACCCCCACACTTGGTTTAAAGTTCAGCTATGACTGTCTTGAAGTTTTAAAATAATTTTTGTAATAAGCCCTGCATTTTCATTTTGGCAATTACGTAGCTGGACCTGTGTGTAACAGTTCTAGTGGTAAGCAGAGTCAGCTACTTAAATGCCAACTAGAAATCCTACCCTTAAGTTCTCTCACTACACTTTAGATGGTAGCATTTTTCAGAAATGGCTTTGTACTACAAAATCAGCAGCATCTTCAAGTTTCAAAAGTTCACAAAACTCAAACACAAAAGGTTTTGGTGCACAGCAATTATAGGAAAATTGTGGGTAATGTCAAGATATCCACACTATATGCATTAGCCTTCCCCAGGGTCAGTTTGACCACATCGGTGGATTCATTTCTGGCAAAGTCTCAGTAAATCTGACTGCCAAGAAATATTTAGTATGTTCTCCAAGATAGTGTAAACAGTTATGTCAGGGTTGACATAGTGCTGTGCA